>NC_059372.1:7500287-8100287 GCF_019703515.2 Myxocyprinus asiaticus
TAATATTTTGTCATTTAAGTGTTATTATATCGAATCGAGATCATATCGAATCATGAACCTCACATCGTATATCAAACTGAATCGTGAGATAACCATATCGTCCCATTCCGTCAAACCAGTACACTGCCCCTTCAGAAAGAATAAAATGCCTATCAAAAAATAACTGCATGGTATTTAATTGAATTCAAAACACCAAGTGGGCTCTGAGGAGAGTTCCTGCCCAAGAGTTTACAGATTGAATTGCAGTCCAATCAAAAGTAAGAGTTCCAGGCTAAAAGGGCACTTGGAGACGTGACAACAAGAAGTGGGTTGCGGATCAAATCATACAGCTGTGCTGATTTCACATAATTAAATTCTGCCTCACATTCAGCACTCACACCTCCTCATGTTTAGAAATTACACTGATGTGCTGCTGATGATAGACAATTGCTATTCTTGAGGCATTTGAGCTGTTTCATTATATTTCACTTGCTATAGTTTGTGACTCACCAGCTAGTTAACCGAGGACAAATACAGGCCCCTGGATGTTAAGAAATGCATTTAAATAATTGTTGCAGCCTCTCAGAATGGACAGCTGGATGCAAAGTGAATGTTTTTACATTCTTTCTATTCCAGTATTGAACAAGCTCACTTGACCTAGTCTTTTTTTTTTTTTTTTTTTTTAGGTCATTGTTTATTAGTTTCCTGACTCCATCATTCTTTCTTTCTTTAATGTAGGCAGTTTTTTCTCGCAACTTTCAGGTTCGCAGTATTGCATTACTCACATATGCTTCTCCCTTTTCTGTCTGTCTTTCACTTTCCATCTTATTGTATGCTATTCTCTTATTTTACACGCCACACAATGTCTGATGTCACTTGCGTTGCCATGACAACATGAAGGCCAACATATTTTTTTAACGAAGATTAATGAAAAAGCACAGAAGCAGCTTTACAATAACATTCAGGTGTGAGAAGAGATAAAAATATATCTGATATATTGATAAGAGAAAACAGTCCACAGTCAAACAACCTAACAGTGAACACAGACCATTCAAGGGAAACAAACAGTAGCCTTTTTTCTAGGGCTGTCAGTCGAAATAATTACATTATATGCCAATTAATAAATCAGATTAATCGCATTAAATATTTGCTAAGAAAGGCCCTCAAATAACAGTAATTCAAATAGAATTCTTAAAGGGATAGTTCATCCAAAAATGAAAATTCTCCCATAATTTACTCACCCTCATGCCATCCCAGATGTGACTTTCTTTCTTCTGCTGAACTCAAATTAAGATATTTAGAAGAATATCTCAGCTCTGTTGGTCAAGTGAATGGGTACCAAACCTCATGCGTGTCTGTTTAAGAACTTTGAGTCTGAATATGATAGAGGGATTATACGTATAATGAGTGATCTCAGATCATCAAATGGCCTTATACCATTATATGGCAGCTTATTTGACCTCTGACAATGGGATAGCCCTAACTACTTCTGTGATAACCAGTAATATGAAATGATAATATAAGTAGTTCAACTTTTGAATTGAAGTAGATTGAAGCTGATTGAACTAAGAAAGTCAAGTTTACTTGGAAAGACATCAAGCTAATTTAACAAGATATATTGAAGTCAGCTTTATGTTCTGTTTAAACAACTTTCCCTCTATAGTTGACACAACTTATAATTTTTAGGCAGCACGAACACTTTTTTTAAAGATTTTTTTTACAGTGTACACTGTAAAATGAATCCAGATTAATCAGTTGATTATCTGATTTACAGGCGGATACGATTATCTGTGTCGACAGTATTGCTCTTTATTCTAAAGGGAGACATGTTGAATAGATGTTGAATACTGTGTTCGTTCTTGAAGTATCGGTGAGTGGTGCATGCTTCCCCTTCTGTCTGTAAACAGAATAACATGTTAAACCGACGGATGAGAAGATCTACCAAGAGGCAGTGAGAGGTGTGATCTGTGTGTGTGTACTAGAATTACGCTGCTGACGATTTCTTCCTACTTTGAGCAGATTCCAGACTTTTTTATGCATGATGTCAAAACTAACACAATAAAGCCCAACAGTCTGGTTCTGGAAGTAAAATCCAATTAATTTTTTTCCATAGACAAATTTATTTTCAAAAATAACTTATAAACCTTGAAAGACAGACTTACCTTGAACTCTGTTCATAGATGGTTAATGCCTTTGTTTTTGTTTTGTTTTGTTTTTTCTTCCCTTTTTCACCCAATTTGGAATGCCCAATTCCCAGTGCGCTTTTTTAAGTCCTCGTGGTCGCATAGAGATTCGCCTCAATCCGGGTGGCGGAGGACGAATCCCAGCTGCCTCCGCGTCTGAGACCGCCAACCCACGCATCTTATCATGTGGCTTGTTGAGCGCGTTGCCACGGAGACATAGTGCGTGTGGAGGCTTCACACCATCCACCGCGGCATCCACGCTCAACTCACCATGTGCCCCACCGAGAACTAACCACATTATAGTGACCACGAGGAGGCAACCGGGCCAATTTGGTTGCTTAGGAGACCTGGCTGGAGTCACTCAGCACTTAGCGAACTAGCGAACTCCAGGGGTGGTAGCCAGCATCTTTTACCACTGAGCTACCCAGGCCCCCGGTTTATGCCTTTGTTGAAGCCATCAGTCCATGTTATTTCAACTTAATTGTTTGCGGTACACAACTAAACTACAGTCACTCCAGTGGAGAAAGATCCACCAATCAGAGAACCGCGGACAACAAAGCCCGCGAAATAGCGTGCTGTGAATGACACAATTGAGTCGTCTCCCTTCACCCTTAAACTACATATATATTTGTACATATCGGAACATTTTGCAGTAAACTTAAAATATATTGTTTAAATATTTATGATCAACAATTTAAAATCAATAATTTTATATATTTCTATAGTTTTTTATCCAATTGCATAATTCACAATGCTTCATGGGATTGTAGATCATGCCCTTGTGAAGTACCTTGCTTCAAATCAAAGTTTGTATTGTTGTGATTCACCTTTGAGCTGGTTGATTTGGGTCATGGCTTACAACTCTTTTATGAAGGATTTTATATACAAGGACGTTTCATTCTACAGTGTACAATATAAATAACACACAGTCACACCTTAAACATGAAGTTTAAAGCCACATTGAAGCAACATACTTTTAAAAACAAAACACTGGGCCTGGGTAGCTCAGTGAGTATTGATGTTGACTACCACACCTGGAGTCACGAGTTCGAATCCAGGGAGTGCTGAGTGACTCCAGCCAGGTCTCCTAAGCAACCAAATTGCTTAGGAGGGGAGAGTCACATGGGTTAATCTCTTCATGGTCGCTATAATGTGTGGTTCTCGCTCTCGGTGGGGCACGAGGTGAGTTGTGCGTGGAAGCCGTGGGCCTCCACACGTGCTACGTCTCTGCGGTAACGCACTCAACAAGCCACGTGATAAGATGCGTGGATTGACGGTCTCAGACGCGGAGGCAACTGAGATTCATCCTCCTCAACCCGGATTGAGGCGAGTCACTATGCCACCATGAAGACTTAGAGCGCATTGGGAATTGGGCATTCCAAATTGGGGAGAAAAGGGGAGAGAAGAAAAACTCTGCGGCTTCAAACGTTTAAGTATGAGTTATGAAAGAGTGTATCTTCAAGTAATGTTTATCGACCTTATTTTACCCATAAATCCAAAACTGTCATTCTAAAAACCCATAGGAAATTCCCAAGGTAACCCATGGAGAATTAGCCTTCCGGGTTCATCTGCAAATTGACTTCATGGCTGAACAGCTCTATAGCTAAAACATCTTGTTGGAAAAAAAGCAATTATTGACGTGCAAGGTTGCTTGGTTAGCAGACACTCGAGAAACTTTATAGTTCTGATGTGTGATGATATAGTGTAAAATTAGAGAATGTGTTTACAAAGGATGCATTCATGCATTTAAGTAGACAACACACAACGGAACGCAGGGGTCTCAAGAAGCGTTTTTTAACGTACTTTAATAAATGTTTTCGTTGGCACACCAAACAAACAATGTCCCTACTACCTCACAGATAGCACTGAAATGAGTGTTGAGAGAAATCACACATCTCTGTGACAGTCCTAGGCAAAAAGGTGTCTGGGAAGCGACCTGTGCTGTTTTAGCCAATCAGAAAGCCGTTAAAACATCATCAAGGCAACGATGGTGTAAAATTGGAGATAACTTTACACAGGAAAGGTTAGTAAGTGATTTTGTCACACTAAAATCATGTTAACATGCATATTGTTTACGTCTTGTGGCTATACTTTTGAAACAGTGAGTATATTAATGTTTACGGATTGATCACATTCACTTCCATTGTAAGTGCTTCACTCTAACCCATATTTAATAAAGAAAAGGAGGGACTAGTCAAAATAAATTTTTGTGGTAATCCACATTATGCCACAAATGCTGTGATCTTAACTTGTATTGAACCCAGAATATTCCATTATGATTCAGAATTTCTCCTTGTGGTACCAGCTTTGTTGCATATGGGATGCTTGAACATTTTTAGTGCTTCAGTATGGGACGGGGGCACTAAAATACATAATGTTTTCATGTCTGCCAAAATACGTAATGACTCAGCTAATATAGGACAGTTGGCAACCCTAAGTTCCACAGAAAAATAACAGTACAAGTGTTTGGAATGACTTCATTGAAATTTCAAATTGGTGGTAAACTATTTCTGTAATTACTGCAGTGAATTCACAGCTTGAAATACTTTTCTCTGGCTTCAGAATAAAATATTAGTTTGTTGTGCCGTTAGGACATGCATCAAAAGGGCTATGACCATGAAGAACATCAAACAGTGAAAGGAAATGATAAAGTGAGTCATAATGTCGATGAATAGTAATTGAAACATAGCAGCGAAACAGGACATAATCATACACCAATCTGCCACAAACAAATCACTTGCCTAATATTGTGTAGGTCCCATCGTGCCGCCAAAACAGCTCCAAGCCGCATCTCAGAATAGCATTCTGAGATGCTATTCTTCTCACCACAATTGTACAGAGTGGTTATCTGAGTTACCGAAGAATTTGTCAGTTTGAAGCAGTCTGGCCATTCTCTGTTGTCCTCTCTCATCAACAAGGCGTTTCCATCCACAGAACTGCCTCTCACTGAATGTTTTTTATTTTTTATTGATCAGCAGTTACAGAAATACACAAACCAGCCCATCTGGCACCAACAACCATGCAACGGTCCAAATCACTGAGATCACATTTTTTCCACTATTCTGATGGTTGATGTGAACTGAAGCTCTTGACCCGTATCTGCATGATTTTATGCACTACACTGCTGCCACATGATTGGCTAATTAGATAATCGCATGGATGATTGTTGGTGCCAGATGGGCTGGTTTGAGTATGTCTGTAACTGCTAATCTCCTGGGATTTTCACACACAACAGTCTTTAGAATTTACTCAGAATGGCACCAAAAACAAAAAACATCCAGTGAGCGGCAGTTCTGCGAATGGAAACGCCTTGTTGATGAGAGAGGTCAACAGAGAATGGCCAGACTGGTTTGAACTGACAAAGTCTACAGTAACTCAGATAACCATTCTGTAAAATTGTGGTGAGATGAATAACATCTCAGAATGCTATTCTGAGATGTGGGTTGGCCCTGTTTTGGTAGCACGAGGGGGATCTACAGAATATTAGGTAAGTGGTTTTAATGTTGTGGCTGATCGGTGTATATGATGATGCTTGAAATCAACGATACAATCAGATGTCCAATTACTGTCCCATTTCAGTATCATTGACTGCATTCATGTTTTCAATGCCTACAGGATACCTTAAAGGATGGCTTTGCACCAGGGTCATTTCCTTTGTTATTCTGAGATATGTAAACTAAGTACAAAGAAGTGTGCAAGTCATTGTCCCCTGTCATGTTACCCAATCCTGCTGTGTCGGAACGGAAAGCTTTTGTAGTCTATCCGGAAACGCCGAAAAGCTTTCAGCCTCCAAACCGTATACACAGGCTCCATGCTGTTTAAGAGGTGCACAGAGCTCTGTCTTTAAACACTGCTCTGAGATCAGAACAATTGTTTGTATCTGTACCTTCAGCATGTCTGGGAACATCTTAGGAGCTGATTTGAGATCAGAACCGTAGAGTGGAATAGTGGGAGGATAAGCAGCTGACTCCAATCTGAATTATTTCTCAGTAGTTTTTCTCAAACAAACAGAAAGGAAAGAGCGTCTATCTCTCTTTAAATAAAGATGAAGAGCGCCAACAAAATCCAAGATACACTGCAAACAAGAGGGGTGTTCCTAAAGAGGGGTGGATGTTTTTCAAATCACCCCTGTTCATCACAGGAGGTTACTGTTACTGTTGATCATACTTAGGGTTTGGGATGTTAACAAACTCCTAACTCTGAGTATTAAACTTTGGTGCATAACTTAAAGGAGAGACTCAAGCCATCTCTACAGTAGGGACCAGACTATCTTTGAGACTTGGTGGTTTGCTCTTTTGACTTGGGCCAGTAAACAACCACACAGAACATGCTAAAACTTTCATTATTATGTGCTAAAACATTCAGAAAACCAGCAACTGCATAGTAATGCCCTGGTAACCACCCAAAACACCTTAGTGAACATATAGCAATGCTCTGGTAACCACCCATAGCACGCTTGAAACTTCATAACTAAATGCTGAAATTTACTCAGTATAGCTTAGCAACCATATAGTAATGCCCTGGTAGCCAATCAGGACTCCTTAGCGATCATATAGCTACGCCCTGGTAACCACCCAGAGCACGTTTGAAACTTCATAACTAAATGCTAAAAATCACTCAGTAAACCTTAGTAACCGTATAGTAATGACCCGGGAACCACTCCGAATGCCTTAGTGACTGTATGGCAACCACCCAGAACACCCTAGCAACTGCATAGCAACACTCTATAAACCTCTCAGAACACATTAGCAAACACATAGTAATGCCCTGGGAAAAACTCAGAACGCCTTAGCGACTGTATGACAACCACCCAGAATACCCTAGCAACGGCATAGCAATACTCTATAAACCTCTCAGAACACATTAGCAACCACATAGTAATGCCCCGGGAACAACTCAGAACGCCTTAGCAACTGTATGGCAACCACCCACAACACCCTAGCAACTGCATAGCAACACTCTACAAAACACTCAGAACACATTAGCAACCGCATATTAATGCCTTGGTAACCACTCAGAATACCTTAGCGACTGTATACAATGCCCTGGCAACCACCCAGAACACCCAAACAACTGCATAGCAACACTCTACAAAATACTCAGAACACCTTAGCAACTGCATAGTTATGCCCTGGAAACCACCCAGAACATCCAAGAAACATCATAACTAAATGCTAAAAACCACTCAAAATACCTAAGCAACCATTTAGTAATGTCTTGGAGTGAAAACCACACAGAACACCCTAGAAACCGCATAGCAACACACTAAAACCACTCAGATCACATTAACAACCACATAGTAATGCCCTTATAACTACTTAAAACATCCTAGCAACCACATAACAACACTCTACAAACTACACAGAACACGTTAGCAACCACACAGTAATGTCCTGGTAACCACTCAGAACATCCTAGCGACTGTATGGAAACCACCAAGAACAACCTAGTAACTGCATAGCAACACACTTTGAAAACACTCAGAAAACATTAGCAACCACATATTAATGCACTTGTAACCACATACAACACCCTAGCAACCCTATAGCAAAACTCTACAAAACACTCAGAACACCTTAGCAACCACTTAGTAATGCCCCAATAACCACTCAGAACACCCTAGAAACTTCATAACTAAATGCTGAAAACCACTCAGAATACCAGAGCAACCGAATAGCAACACTCTGTCAGCAACCCAGAACACCCTAGCAACCGCATAGCAACACACAAAAAATCACTCAGAACACATTAGCAATCGCATAGTAATGCACTGTTAACCACTCAGAACACCTTAGTGACTGTATAACAATGCCCTGGCAACAAACCAGAACACCCTTGCAACTGCATAGCAACACACTAAAAACCATTCCGAACACACTAGCTACCACATAGTAATGCCCTTGTAACTACTTAGAGCACCATAGCAACCACATAGCAACACTCTATAAACCACATATAACACCCTAGCAACCGCATAGCAACACTCTAAAAACAATTCAAAACACTTTAGTGACTGAATGGCATCCATCCAGAACACCCTAACAACTGCATTGCAACACTCTATAAAACACTCAGAACACCTTAGAAACCCCATAGCAATGCTCTGGTAACCTCTTAGAACACCTTATCAGCTCCCTTGCAAACACCCAAAACACCCTAGCAACCGCATAGCAACATTCTAAAAACCATTAGAACACATTAGCAACCACATAACAATACTCCAGAGACCACCCAGAGGACACTAGAAACAATACAATCATACATCGATATATTGCAATTCTGTATCTCACAATACTTTATATAAACTGATGAGCCAAAACATTATGACCACTCACAGGTAAAGCAAATAAAATGTATTATCCTAACAAGAACACATGTCAAGGTCTGGGCAGAGTAGATGGTAAGCGTACAATCAGTTCTCATAGTCAACATGCTGAATGCAGGAGAAATGGGCAGGAGTAAAGACCTGAGCGACTTTGACAAGGGATAAATTGTTAAGGCCAGATGACTGAGTCAGAGCATCTCTGAAACGGCAAGGCTTGTGGGATGCTCCCAGTCAGCAGTGGTAAGTACATACCGACAGTGATCCGAGGAAGGACAAACCACAAACTGGCGACAGGGTGTTGGGCGCCCAAGGCTCATCGATGCACAAGGTCAACGAAGGTTATCCTGTCTGGTCCAAACCGACAGAAGGTCTACTGTGGCACAAGTCTCAGAAAATGTTTATGATGGTTACAGGAGGAATGTGTCACAAAACACAGTGCATCTCACCCTGCTGCGTATGGGGCTGCGTAGCCGCAGACCGGTCAGATTGCCCATGATGACCCCTGTCCACCGTCGAAAGCACCTGCAATGGACACGCGAGCGTTGGAACTGGACCTTGGAGTAGTGGAAGAAGGTCGTCTGGTCCGATGAGTCCCATTTTCTTTTACATCACGTGGACGGCCATGTATATGTGTGCCGTTTACCTGGGTAAGTGATGGCACCAGGATGCACTGTGGGAAGACGACAAGCCGGTGGAGGGAGTGTGATGCTCTGGACATGAAACCCTGGGTCCGGCCATTCATGTGGATGTCAATTTGACATGTGCCACCTAACTAAACATCGTTGTAGACCTTCATGGCAAAGGTATTCTCTGATGGCAGTGGCCTCTTTCAGCAGGATAATGGGCCCTGCCACACTGCACACATTGTTCAGAAATGGTTCGAGGAACATGATGAAGAGTTTAAGGTGTTGCCCTGGCCTCTGAATTCCCCAGATCTCAGTCCGATTGAGCATCTGTGGGATGTGCTGGACCAACAAGTCTGATCCACAGCAGCTCCACCTCGCATCTTACAGGACTCAAAGGATCTGTTGCTAGTGTCTTGGTGCCAGATTCCACAGGACAACTTCAGGGGTCTTGTAGAGTCCATGCCTCAGCGAGCCGGTGCTGTTTTGGTGCCACGCAGAGGACCAACAGCATATTAGCCAGGTGGTCATAATGTATAGGCTCATCGGTGTAGATATTTTAGATTTTTGTATTTATACAATTTCCTACAGTTCAATTAATGAAGAAGTTGCATTGAACTGTGTATTGCAATGCGTATCATTTCGTGAAGTACAGTAGATAGAGATGCTCAGCCCTTCTAGCAACTGCATGGCAACTAATCTAAAAGCACTCAAATCACCTTAACCACTTCCTTAAAGACACCAACAACACCCTAGATTTGTAGTGGTGAGTGCTGCACAGGCAGGCTCCACTCACATTTTCTTATTAATTAGATTTTGAAAATGTCAATATCTATTTAATATAAAACATAGAAACAGTTGCACTATTATAGTAGCTGATCTATTTCGTAACTGATCAACTTTAATTCAGGATGTAAGGACAGGGTGACTGCACATCCTCTGACGCAAAGAGCACATGATGAATGTGCTGATACTTCTTTTATCTTGTGTTCAAACACTTTCACACTTGACTTCTAAAAGTTATTCGTATTATTGTCCATGCAAAAAAATTAAAATAATAATAATAATAATAAAACTAAAGATATGATGTGTTTCTGTGTGACAGAGATTCTGAATAGCCCTTATTTCACTGGAAATTAGTACAGAAGAAAACGACCTTGGTCTCCAAAGATACCACAGAAAACCGCTCACGCACCATAAGTGACTACGACAGAATGACTTCCGAGTCATTTCTTGAGAACTTATATTACATTTACATTCATTCATCTGGTAGATGACTTATAGAAAAGTCAGGATATACATTTTAGCAGTCCGTGTGTTACTTGGGAATCAAACCCATGACCTTGTCATTGCTAAAACAAGATTCTTCTTGTCAAAGAAGGTATTAATGAATATTTTGCAATTGTATGGGAAAATTGCTGACTTGTTGAGTGCTTTAAGGATTAGTTCACCCAAAAATGAAAATTCAATAATTGTTTACTCACCCCTGTGTTGTTATAACCCTATATGACTTTCTTTATTTTTCTTAACACAAAGGGAGAAATTGTGAAAACTGTTGTGCTCAGTGATGCCATACAATGGCAGTTTATGGTGACCACCTCTTCAAGCTTCAAAAGAATGCAAAAGTATAATTCAGAAGTCTAATAAATTATTCCATGAGACTCAGCAAACCGAAATCGAATGTATTATTTAGTGAAACTGTTGACTGACTGTTGATCTCCTGTGTGCGTTCATGATGGGGCACGAGAGCAACATTTCACGCAGCCCCCTCACTACATTGGGGTGTTCAAGTGAAAACTCTGATTTTCTAACATTAGACCTTTAATGTTTTAAAAAGAGTCATTTAGTCTCAGGTAAACAGGTCTTAACAAAGTTTCTATTATATCTGTTTTGAATCAGTGATGCGGTAATATAGTCTCAGCACTTTACCGTGTTCCTATTTTCTTTGATAAAGGACCATAGCTGTGCAGAAATAAAGCATGTGAAGAACATTAGGACAAAAAAATAGTTCCATTTATGTGCTAATTCAAAAGCATGGTGAGATTGATTATAACAAGGGATTAGGCATTTGAAAGAGCTTTTATATGTTTCAAGCTGCAAAATGAATCACGGCAAACATTTTCGTCATGTCTCTCTGAGCTTTTGAAAAAAAAATACAAAAATACCTAATGCAGTACGTCACGCGGTGCGTTCTATTTACCAAGCTGTGAAAAAGCATGCAAGCACACGTTTTCTCCCTTCACCTGTTAATGCTTCTTCATGCTTGTCCATTCTTGAGGATGAGTCGAGGGTTATGGGATATAATGAGAAGGTAAAAGTTGCAACTCCCACTGTAATTATTTATGGCAACAACACAATTTCCTCTGCTGCTATGGTTACGTTCACACCACACACCACATGCAGGAGAAAGTTCAGGTGATATTCAATCTCAATGGACTAAATGTATCTCCCTCTTTCTCTTTACGTCAGGGACTCTCTGCTTTCAAAACACACTGCAGACAGTGATACTAATGCCTAAACCAGTAAGTATGGGCAGAAAAAATAAATTTGCATGTAAGCTTTGAGAAATAAGCACAGCAAATGGAAAGTATAATGACCTCCAGAACTCTTCTGAACAAAATATGTGCTGTTCAATGCATCCATTCAACAAAGTCACATCTTCTTTCTACTTTCTACAAAGGCAGCTGCCTTCTAAACTGAAATGGAACCTCATTAATGACTGATTTGGAACACTCTACACAGGCAGCAAATATATGCGTCATACAAATAGCTCTGCTCACATGAAGCACAAGGGAGACTTGACTCACAATTGATTGTAATAGAGTTTGGTGTTAGCATGTTGCTAACATAAAGAAGTGATACTCTAATCCGCATAAAAAATGCATAGCGCACACAAATATTGGGTAAAATAGTTTATTTTTTTAATTAATTCAACAACAAAAAATTAACTGCTATAATTAAAGGAATATTTTGGGTTCAGTACTTACAATGGAAGTGAATGGGGCCAATCTGTAAACGTTAAAATACTCACTGTTTCAAAAGTATAGCTACAGGTACATGATGTAAACAATATGCGTGATAACATGAGTTTAGTGTGATAAAATTTATAAAACCTTTTCTGTGTGAAGTTATATCCAATTTTACAACTTCGTTGCCATGATGATGTAATGCCGTAAACCCTAAAATCCTAAAACAATTGTAAAAATTAAAATAAAATAAAAAATTCGCTTAAATAATACGAGTTTTAACAGAAGAATTAATGTAAGTGCATTTATAAAATTATAAACTTTATATTTCTTCCTTTAAACCCTCCAAAAATTGGCCCTATTCACTTCCATTGTAAGCGCCTCAGTTTAACCTCCATTTTTGCTTTTTTTAACCTCGTGTGACCCCGCGTACACATGCTTGGACATTGTATTTTGGCTTCGCTATACGCAACGCATAATTTTAATGAATTTAAACCGACTGATCTCAGTTCAGGAGAATCTGTGCTGTCAGTAAAGGGTTAAACTTTCGATGAACATGTGACAAAACAACATGGTGCCGACCACAGCGGGGTTTGTCTTTGGGAGAAACGCCAATAAAACTACATCTGGTAAGAAACCTCATTAGGTTTTTACACTGAAACCTGTTTAATTCAAAAGAGTAGAGTCTCTAGTTTCATCTGATATGCCATTTTTAAAATTTGAGCGATTTATTGCAAAACGCCAAGCTGCTAAACACAGTGTACACAAATGTGTACTTTAGCACATTTTTTCCCTTAGAAATCCTCTGTTTACTGCATTATCACATTGAAAATCAACGTGTTCATCATATAGCTGAAAAATGTTGCTTTCAGAGGCTTTATATGGTGTTAGGATGAAAATAAGGTGCATTTCGAACTGTTCTGAGACCAGTGCAGACAGACAGCATTAGGGCAAGGGAGCATTTGACCAGCATCTGGTCAGAAGTTCAATTTCAGGCTACAGAAAATGTTTGGACAACTCAACATGTTTGGCAGACATGTGACAATTGTAATCAGTACATAGATTCAGAATTTATAATGTATATGTTTATTTGAACATGCTTGGCAGTGATTGGATGATGCTGGACATTACTTTGAATCATAATGATTTATGCTCATTTCTGATGTAATGTCTGTAATGTCTCAAGAACATGAATAACCAACACTCCTGGAAACATAATAAACAATTTGATCAAAAGAAATCTGACTTTCTATAGCTTGGTATTATTTAACATTTCACAACTTAGTCCCACTGTCCACATATGTGGACATACATTTTTAGGAAAACTATTTGTTGTTGCATGTTTAATAGGTGCTGCTAGTTACAATTCAAAAAGGGAAATGGAAAATGCACACAGCAGTCACTCTCGGGTCTCAGGAGGATAAATAAAAGGAGGGACAAGTTGAAATATTTTTTGTGGTAATCAACATTATGCCACAAATGTTGCTAATTAAGCTCCATTAAACCCCGAATATTCCTTTAACCCTTAAATGCACACCTCAGATCTTTAGTCACCCGGGACTTCATTCCACCCTGTTCATTTTCTGGACTTATGCCCCCAACTTTTTAGTATTCCTCAGCATTTATCTTATAGTGTAACAATAAAAAAATAAAAATAAAACAAATCGAATTACCTAAATTGTTAGGGTCGTTATTGACCTGAGATATGTAATAGTGTTGCAATATATATTTGCACTTCCATAAATTCTATTTGAATGATTATTTCATGTCTATAGAAACACACTATCACAGGATATCGATTTTTGTTTATTACAAGACAAATGAGTACTGTATTATGTTCATTTTCTGCACAACGATGGTGAATTATCAGTATTTTATATGAATGTACACACATATTATACATGCTATTTCTTACTCATGGTGGCGCTGATGTTTCAGTGATCGACTTGGTTTACATTTGACATTGCTATTTGATGAAGAAGCAACGTGGAAATAAACTATAGCAAGTACAACACATGGACAGTGTGACATGGCTTTGCCATGCATTTAAGAGTTAACTATTTTTGTTGATACTTTTCAGTATTTTTGTAATCAATCTCTCTCTCTCTCTCTCTCTCTCTCTTTTCTCTATCTTGGATGAATTTTTAAGATTTAAGCGAGGCATTCTTGTCATAATTTACTGTTGTTCCAAACCCCTATGACTTTCTTCCGTGGAACAAAAAAGACAAATGTTAAGGGCTGACTGCCTCAGTCAAAATTCACTTTCATTGCATCTTTTTTGTTTACAATGAGAGTGAATTGTGACTGAGGCAGTCAGGTCATTACATCATGCCTAACATCTCCTATTGTGTTCAATGGAAGAAAGAAAGTCATACGGGTTTGTAACATTAAGGGGTCAGTAACTGATGACCGAGTTTTCTTTATTTGGTGAACTATGCTTTCAAATATCAATTCTAGATATAAAAGAGGATGTTTCCATCTAGAATGACTCAGGATTGAAATGCTTTCGTTTCCAGGTTACTGTAAACACTGTTGGTGGAACAGTAGAGTATATAAAAACAGTGCCACATAGAGAATTGAGTATTGTGTTTGAACAGGCCGCAGCATTGGATTAATGATTTATTCAGGACTTATTCCTCGCAACAGAACGGAGGGCTAGTACACAACACAGCTCTGTCCAGACCCCCCTCCTTCCTGATATGTGTGGAAGAATGTTCCGGCTTTTTTGTCTTAGTTTTGTAATTATGGCATGAACACATTTTTTCAAATGTCTACACGACGTAACAAGACTTGATCACCACAATCGGTAATGGTTTAATAGTTAAATTTAGAGAACATATAGGCCTTGGTGATATACAGTATGTATTGCTCATGATGCTTCAGTATGTGTGTAACTATGACAAAGGACAACCATTTAGGTCGGGGCAAATTGTCACATGTGTTTTATTTAGCAGTTAAATAGCCTATAACACATTGTCAATACAGATATTTGTGGAAGATGGCTTTTAAAAAAATTAAGATCATATTTCGTATTTCTTGTCAAAAACAGCAGATTCCCATGTGTGACATCTTACCCCATATAGTGTGACAGCTATACCCAGATAGCACACGTACATCACAGAGATGTCTAAGAGCGTTTCATCTGGAAAGCACAAGACGCTATCTTAAATGATTTTCTTCATGGTGCATGCCCAGTTGCACAAGTTATACTGCAAAATACCCTTGTGCAGTGTTAAATACGTATAGATTTAGTTCATTTTCGCCTCTCACACCTCGTTGAACTTCTCTTGGGAGGAGTGGAGATTGATCCGAAAGTCCAGCATAACGACCAAAACGAATTGTTTTTTCTGTGGCAACATGCAGGAAGATCAACAAGCTCAAGAGACTAATACACATAATAACCTTAGGTAAGACTGCATAGAAACTGCCATTTTTGTATTGAATATCACTGACAACAATACACCAAATATGTAGTTCTTACTGAGGTGATGTGTTGGGAGTCGGGGTAGCCAAGTGTTAATGCCCTTGTGTCCCAATGCACAAAATGAACACAAAAGAAGGTTAGCCTCAGTCACCATTCACTTTCATTGCATTGCCCCCCCCCCCCCTTGTGGGTTATAGTGATATTATGTAAATTTAGGGACAATAGTTACAGGGTACAAATGGTCAATTAAGCCAAATACTTTTGAGACAGCAATATGCTTTTTTGAATAACAAATTAAGCTAATGCTTATTTAAAGTAAACACTTCAGAAAAGGGTTAACCATTTTCTGTTTATTTCAGTCATATTTGGCATTTCAGAACATTTCAAGTATTCTATAAACAAATAACTCTCCAGTGTGATTGGATCAGTCAATGTGAGCCCACTTTGAACATTTTTTGTAACAAGTCTATTCGCCCCACTTGAAAATAACCACGTGTTTAATGGGGGCCTTTAGCCCTGCAACAGGGGGGCTTTTTACCCCAAATACTTTCCTTTCACTTATTGCACATTTATTAAAAAAAATTATTTAATCATCTCAAACAAAACTGAAAATTACAAACTGTCTCAAAATAAATGTGATAATTTCAGGGATTTTCATTAGCTACATACATTTGCAACATTTTAAAAATGATTAAATATGAAATCAAAGTACCTCAGAATCAAACTTTAGACAATGATCTCATGGATCAGGAACATTTTGCATTGACAAACAGGTGTTTAGGAACATACTGTGGTAGTTTTTGTTGCATATTACCCCTGAGGGGCTTTAGCCCCGCTGTACTGCAATTAACACTTCTTAAATAAGGAAAGTTCTTTACTCTTGCAATCAGGGCCGGCCCTAGTATTTTGGGGGCCCTAAACAGCTACACCTATCCAAACACACTTAACATCAATAACTAAGCAAGTTTAAATTGTGCAAATAAACAGGTCTATTTATTCAAAAGCATAAAGTTTAAAAATGCATAACTATTGGGGGCCTGGGTAGCTCAACGAGTACTGATGCTGACTACCACCGCTGGAGTCGCAAGTTCGAATCCAGGGTGTGCTGAGTGACTCCAGCCAGGTCTCCTAAGCAACCAAATTGGCCCGGTTGCTAGGAAGGGTAGGGTCACATGGGGTAACCTCCTCGTGGTCGCAATTAGTGGTTTTCGTTCTCAATGGGACACGTGGTAAGTTGTGCAGAGAGTAGCATGAGCCTCCACATGCAGAGTCTCCGCGGTGTCATGCACAACGAGCCACTTCATAAGATGCGCAGATTGACTGTCTCAGAAGCAGAGGCAACTGAGACTTGTCCTCCGCCACACGAATTGAGGTGAATAACCGTGCCTCCATGAGGACTTACTAAGTAGTGGGAATTGGGCATGCCAAAATTAGGGAGAAAAGGGGATAAAAAATAAATATATGCATAACTATTAACTGTAGTTTATCAGTACATTTATATCTACTTCAGAAGTACAAAAAAGAAAGAACATCTTTTTTTAAACCAAACACACAAATCACAAATTAATAAATACATTTAATGAAATTCTGTGCAAATCAATAAGAAAGGTATGGTACAGCAGATGATGTTTACACTTATTGTAAATAGTGGCATATGCTATTTGCACCCTGGTGTATAATTAAACAGTATATAATCTAACAACATACTGAGTGTATGTAGTATAAGTATTGTGACTGAACTTAACTACATCGCTGGCAGTGGGAAGAAACGCACCTGATGTGTCACGTAATTACCATTAGGGACCAATAGGCTGCACATACAAACCATTAAATTCAAATGTAATATGGCCCAAAACAAATTACAAAAACATTTGGTAATTGTGTTAATGGTTATCAGCTAATGGTTAATAATTGTAATTGTATTTGTAGTTTAAAACATTGGAATTAATTTAATTTATTTATTTAGTTTTTAGCAGGGAATTTTCTGCAACAAGATCAGCTTAAACTGCGTAACATACACACTCCATTCACACTTTTTCAGATAATTAAGCCCTGGACCCAACTAAAGAAGCCAAAAAACGGGTTTAAGTAGCCTACATTATTTTTAAATAACTATGAATGCGTTTAAGCGGGTTACCTGGAGGTAAATACACACTCGCCAACACACTCACTGAGCACGTTATTAGGAACACTATGGTCCTAATAAAGGGCCCGACGTGGTCTTCTGCTGTTCTAGCCCATCCGCCTCAAGGTTCGATGTGTTGTCCATTCTGAAAAGCTATTCTGCTCACTACAATTGTAGAGTGATTATCTGAGTTACCGTAGCCTTTCTGTCAGCTTGAACCAGTCTGGGCTGCATTTCCCAAAAGCATCCCAAGCTTAAGTTGATCGTAGAGACCATTGGCGCCAATGGTTTCTATGATCTACTTAGGCTTACGATGCTTTTGGGAAATGCTGCCCTGACCATTCTCTGTTGACCTCTCTCATCAACAAGGTGTTTCCGTCCACAGAACTGCTGCTCACTGGATGTTTTTTGTTTTTGGCACCATTCTGAGTAAATTCTAGGGACTGTTGTGTGTGAAAATCCCAGGAGATCAGCAGTTACAGAAATACTCAAACCAGCCTGTCTAGCACCAACACCCCACACTTGGGGTAAAAGGCCCCACCACATGCAAAGATCTCATGGATCAGGAAAATGGTGCAGTGCATGGTGACAAACAGGTGTTTAGTGGTAGTTTTTGTTGCTATTTAGAGTTTTGGGAGAAAATCAAATCAAAGGAGCCTTTTATCCCATTGTACCCTACGTGAACAGGTGTTCCTAATAAAGTGTTCAGTGAGTGTAAATCACGTTCAACTAAGGAGGTAACTATAGCAAAACTGCTGCTCAAGCACTTTGCGTCAAGATTATTATTGCACGATACATCGACAAAGTGAATCACAAAAAATGTGTTTTCTTTAAAATTCTTCAAGATCATTGACGTTTGACTAACTGTGAGAAGAACCCAAAAGACAACTTTTTGCCATGAAAATGTCAATAAAAATTCCTTAGAAACTAAGGCTGTTCTGTGAAAGTGCTGCAGAATCTTCCAGCTTTGTTGTCTATAATGTGCTAAAATATTATTGGAAATTAGTCATATCCTAACCATAAACCTAACTGCACCTGTCCTTCCTCGAAAGCCCTGAGTTCCAGAAACATTTACACGCATGAAGGACATTCATTGAGGCGAAAATGTGTTCGAGGTTAAGAAGCAGGGGCTCCATTCCTGTCAGGGCCGTTGCAAGTAATACTGGGCCCCTTACTATTAAAATAATACAATTTTGAATTTGTCGTGGGCCCCCCTGGAACTTTGGGCCCCTAGAATCATTACCACCTTTCACCCCACTAGCTACGGCCCTGATTCCTGTTATTGAATTTTGGGCCTTGTCAGGTGGGCTGGTGAATATTAAGTGTGTTTTTAGGAATGATCTCTGGAACTGTATAAATATTTTATGAAGGACTTAGCCTACTGAAAGTTTTAAGTCCTAAAGAAATTACTGAATAGTAAATAAATGAGATGCATTCTTTGAAAAGAGTCAAACAATCCTGCAGCCTTGAGCTAGCTCAACCATTTAAGACCACAATTTGCCCATGGCACATCACTCCTCTTCAAAGTGGGAGTGTTTTAAATTTTATGAAAGGCTAGATTTTTATCCTTGCCATCAAAGTAGAGGTAAGAATGAAAACTCCAACTCTCACTTCTCTATTCTTGTGGGCCTACTAAACCTTGAAGACTCCCAATAGTAGGCTATACCATTAAGTTGAAACCCAATATTTCATACTTCAAGTCATTTTATTACTCTTTCAATGTTATTTTAACAACATTGCTGTGAAGTAAATAAATGAAAGAAACAGGTCAACACTGAAACCTCTTTTCGGTTTTGTTGGGCAGCATCCTCGAGTGGGTGGGATCAATCATCCATCAATCAACTGGATGTTTGTTCCCATTGGTTCGTTCGTTCAGATGACTGCGTGGGCTGCGTGAATAAAAGAATGGAGAGTGCGCTGAGTCGAAATAAGAGCTAACCGTGGATGGATAAAGAGTGATTCGGAAAAAATAAGTTTCAACCAGTTTCCCCAAGTGATTGCCTTGGCGCTTGGAGAACAAGCAAGCTTTGTTCAAACAAGGTAATGGACTAAATTTCGTGGTAAATTTCATACAAAAGCTTTTGGATATTAGATTCCCAATGATAAATAAATAAGAATTGAAACAATGACTAAATCTGGATAAATAAGGCTCTTTAAACCCTTAAACGTCATTAATGGATTGTTGAAGAACTTCAAATACGCCAGGCAGGTCTGGCATTTCAAATGGGCTAAACAGATTCATGTACTTATAGCCTGCACTGCTTGTTTGTATTCTTATCTTGTACCAGGAATCACTGTAGATGATGGAGTGGTATGTTTTGGTGTTGACGCTGAGCTTGCCAACCTTGAGTCGGGCAGATTGCTCAGCGCAGTGTCTGAGATGCGCGCAACAGATCTCCGATCTGAACACTGCAGTCAGCCGCTTGGTAAGATTACTCTCAGTTCTCTTCACTTTTAAGCGTTTATGTCATAGTTTTGGTGAGCTTTACATTTTAGACAAGTTTTTCTTTTTTCTCTCTCTCTTAAGTAAATGTGATGAGCAAGAGATGTACAAATGGAAAAAGCATCTGCAAATTACTTTATACAAAATCAAACATTTCTGAATGAAAATTAGAAATACTTATCCTTCAGGAAAACGTTTTAAAGCTTGAGGAAAATCGTCGTGTCCGTTGTCATTTGTGAAGAAACTGCGCCCATCTCTTTTCGCGCCATTTCAGCACCACGGAGAGCGGCAAAATTGCGCGCTCTTTTATAGATTGTTTTGCATTTTCTATAGTCTACTGACAAGTGAAAAATGTCAGAAATGCCCTTTAATACTAAAACAAAAGATCAGCTGTGCATGAAGCTTCTTTGCAGCGCTTCAGATAGCAAGAAAAACGTTTGGTTCCCCAAAATATACTAAAGGGTGCGTTCTTGATTGAGGATTAGACAACATACTGTAAACCCCAACGCTCAAAGTCTTTAACTGTATTGAGTAGGGATAATTAAATCATTCAATTGAGTTCAAATAAATGAATCTTGATGAGTATTTAGAACGTTTTCTTTTGAGTTCACGAAACTGACACCTTTTAAGTAACCGGAACTGTTTTATTGTTTTGAGTTTAATGAACTTAATTTTTGGGGGGTTTGGTAAGCTCAAATTGGGCAGGGGATTTCTTGTTCCCGGCATGCTTTGCATGGGACTCGATAGGGAAAGTAAACGTTAAAATTAAGTGTTATTTTATGTGTTTTTGCAATATGAATGCAAAGGGGGGAAACTTGGTTGTAGTGTTTTGTTATGTTGCCATTTAGAAGAGTTTCAGTTATGTTGGAGTTTTGGGGGTTTCCATTACGGTGAAGAGTGGAGCTTGAGCTATATGTTGAGGACCGATACCAGCTATATATCTTTCTTACTGCTTTATCCATTATTAAGCAAGTCATTAGATAATGGGTGAATAAAGTGATGGAAAAAAAATCTGGTGTTTTACTCAAAATTTCAAGTTAAATGCCATCAAAATGTAGGAGTTAGCTTACTCAAATGTTTAAGTTTAGAGCAATTAGCATGGATAAGTAGTACAAAATTAAAACCTGACAGTTCCACTTAAATTTGGAATTTATTAACTTAAAAAAATTGATGTAACTGATTACCTCAAATTTTTTGAGTTCTGCTAACTTATTCGGGTTTATAGTGAGTATACTATAGATGACAATATAACAGTGTGTTTTTCTAAAGAAGTAGAGGATATATATTATATATATTTTTTAACTTCAAAAGTTTCTCCTAAAGCATCAGGCTGTTGTGGTTGTTCTAACTGAAACCTTTATATTTAAGAGTGGATTCAAGTTAAACCTACTTTCTTCTTTTCCAGACTTGTATCTTAGCATGTGAAGGAGCCGTCCCATCTAGTACACTAAAAAGATGTGAGAAGGCTCTACAGGACCTTTCAAATGAATTAGCGGACCTCAACGCCGATGTTGACGGAGAACGAAGCGCGTTAAAGACGGAGGATCTCCAAGAGCCGGAGGCATCAAACCTGGTCAAACGATACGGGGGATTCATAAAGAGGATCGATAAAAATAAAAATAAATTACTCGCCTCGCCCTGGAAGGAGAACGCCGTACTAAAAGGATTCTTCGCGAAGAAATACGGAGAACCGCTCTCGAAACTGGGCGAGAGAGACGTCCCGTCGATAACCGAAGACGATGAGGGGGACGATATTATGGATGAAAATGAAACGGGAGTTTACGATAACGACCTTCCTTTAAACGAAGTCAAACGTTACGGAGGTTTCCTCCGTAAATTTGGTCCAAAGCAACGCGACTTCGTGGATGACAACAGCCGGCAGGTGTTGCAGAAAAGATACGGCGGTTTCATGCGAAGAATTCGCCCGAAGTTGAGGTGGGACAACCAGAAGCGATACGGCGGCTTTTTACGTCGTCATTTTAAAATTTCAGTGCGCTCTGACGAAGAACCCTCATCGTACGAGGACTACAGTTTATAGGTTACTGTATCATTGATAATTCAATTACTACTCATTTCACAGTATATTTTCTCCTCACAAATGTCATGATTTCATACGTGCTGTTCCAAACTGGCTGCTAACCTCTGGAAGCCATCAATCACGAATGACAGTCGTGTGTCAATCATGTGTTCAGGACGTTTTAACTGACCAACCACTTGTTGTTTCCCGTTACCCCAGTGTAAACAAAGAAAACACACTGCAGACAATGCTTGTTTAAAATGACAAATAAAGGGCAAGAACTTTACCAGCTAAAATTGCACTGGAAATATGTTTTGTGTGACTTTTCTTCTCCAAGTATCTATATAAAAAGGGCCTTGTGCATTTCCAAAAACATTAAAAGGGAACCCAGATAGCACACGTACATCTCTGAGATGTCTGTTTTAGATCTTTTCATTTGGAAAGCATCACAATCTAATAAACATCTGCTAAACATCTTACAAAGATCAGATTTACAAACATTCTACATCATAAACGTCTAAAAGACATCTGCTGAATGTCTTATTGACATCCGAGGGAAAACAACCTAAAACCTCATATTGCAGATGAGCAAACAATCTTCCAGATGTAAACACACACATAAAATACCCTGATAGCACACATACATCACCGAGACGTCTATTTGATATGTGTGTTTACATCTGGAAGACGCATTTTTTAGATTGTTTGTTCATCTGCAATACGGCTATAAGACGTCTCTTCTTGGATGTCAATAAGACATTCAGCAGATGTCTTTGAGACGTTTTTGATTGGGAATGTTTGTAAATCTGATCTTTTTAAGATGTTTAGCAGATGTTAATTAGATTGTGATGCTTTCCAGATGGAAAGATCTAAAACAGACATCTCAGAGATATACGTGTTCTGTCTGGGTAGACGTCTGAGATGTCTGTTTTAGATCTTTTCATCTGGAAAGCATCACAATCTAATTAACATCTGCTAAACATCTTACAAAGATCAGATTTGCCAACATTGTAAATCATAAACGTCTCAAAGACATCTGCTGAATGTCTTATTGACATCCAAGGGGAAACAACCTAAAACCTCATATTGCAGATGAGCAAACAATCTTCCAGATGTAAACACACACATAAAATACCCTGATAGCACACATACATCACCGAGACGTCTATTTGATGTGTGTTTACATCTGGAAAACGCATTTTTTAGATTGTTTGTTCATCTGCAATACGTCTATAAGACATCTCTTCTTGGATGCAAATAAGACATTCAGCAGATGTCTTTGAGACATTTTTGATTGGGAATGTTTGTAAATCTGATCTTTTTAAGATGTTTAGCAGATGTAAATTAGATTGTGATGCTTTCCAGGTGGAAAGATCTAAAACAGACATCTCGGAGATGCACGTGTTCTGTCTGGGTAGACGTCTGAGATGTCTGTTTTAGATCTTTTCATCTGGAAAGCATCACAATCTAATTAACATCTGCTAAACATCTTAAAAACATAAGATTTACCAACACTGTAAATCATAAACGTCTCAAAAACATCTGCCGAATGTCTTATTGACATCCGAGGAGAAACGTCTTATAGATGTATTGCAGATGAGCAAATAACGTAAAAAAATAAAATAAAAATTAGGTCTTCCATATGTAAACACATCAAATAGACGTCCGTCTGGGTGATGTACCTGATGCAACATGATCACAGGTGAAGTCGGCATGAGTTTCGGTAACCTAGGATCGGCGACTGTATATGCCTACGCGCTGACATGCAGCATTCTTATCAGACATATTTGCAATGGTTTCAATGTATTTACCTTTCCACCTGGCACGACTGGCAGTGCATCAGCTGCGTGGCAGACTGGGATTCAAAGCCAGACAGTAACCACGTTTGGATAACCAATGATGAGCATGATTCAGAGGTTTCACTTTTCCCTCTAACATTACTTTTGTACTCCACTAATGGTTAAGGTAAGGTTTGGGGATAGAATCTATAAATATATGCTTTTCTTTTTATTGTATAACATCCTGCAAAGCTGGATACAAAACAACTTGCTTCACTTCTAACTTTTGGCGACCTCTCCTGGACATAAATGGAGCTCACACGTGCCCATATGCCCTACAACACTTACCGCTTTGGCCACTGGGGGCAGTGTTTCGAAATTTCGATCAACGTATACCGATTTTGACAAAAGAAAAGTCAGTCTACTCTTTCCGATTTCACTGGTGATATCAGGGTACAGGAATGCTCCCACACTGAATATAGAGAGCGTAGAATAGTCTTGTTCGACAAACAGCACCATCTTTTTGTCAAAATCGGAAATTACAAGTTCATTTCCACAACAGATAAAAAGCTTTTTCCCTTTATTTAAAATTGCCTGTCACAGTAAGACTCGAAGTTTTGTAGACACTCACAACTAGTGATACAAAAACACCAGAGAGCTTATGATTCTTCTTCTACCCAGACAGCACACGTGCATCTCCGAGATGTCTGTTTTAGATCTTTTCATCTGGAAAGCATCACAATCTAATTAACATCTGCTAAACATCTTACAAAGATCAGATTTACAAACATTCTACATCATAAACGTCTCAAAGACATCTGCTGAATGTCTTATTGGCATCTTAAAGGAAACGATATTGCAGATGAGCAATCTACCTAAAAACTGTCTTTCAGATGTAAACACCGACATCAAATATACGTCTGGGTGATGTACTCGTGTTATCAGGTTATGTTGGCGAATAAAGATAAAACCCCTGATTAAAGGTGCTGCAAGTGATTTTTTCATGTGCAAAAAATAATCCTACTCCCTGAAAGATATCACTGAAATAACTGCCCTTAGATATAACACCTATCACTATGACAGTTATAATCTCTGTAAAAAGTCAAATAAAAAGTGTCCGTGGACATATTCGTACTGTAGCCAATCAGATGGCATCTGAGGCGCTTTCTGCCTGTCAATCATTTTGCGCGTTCTCATAGTGTTGTCCTTGCAGTGAATTATTGACGCTTACTACCATATTCTGAGTCATAATTTGTCAGTTGAGGGCGCCATTTTGCTACTGGTGTGTTTGACAGGTGTTGGAAAATGCTTATTGTCGGTTTCAAAGGTATCGGTGCGGTGTTTTGGAAAGAGGGGGCGTGGCTAAATCAACAGCTCAGTCCCGTGGAAGATAGAACGGCTAAAATAGCCTACAGCAACTTTAACTGGGATAATAGGTTAACAGCCTGCAAAACATCAGTTAGAGACCATAGATTTATTTTAATACTGGTCAAATAAATTCTCTTCCCCTTGTATAGATATCAATGTAAAGCAGGGGCGTAGCAGTCATTTTAAAAGTGGGGGTTGAGGACACGGGACACACAGCTGTTAGTATGTGGCTCGCACTAACCCAACACTTACAGTGCAGTATTAATATTTTACGGTATATATTAATATATTATATACTTGTATTTGTAATATTTTAAAGATTCACGTATTGCAAATTAATTGCAAAATTATCTGCAAAAATAAAGGGCATCTTGTGGAGCACTTGCTTCTGTTTCACCCATGACAATAAAAGATTTAATAATAAATTATTTAATAATTAATAATGTGCACAATTGTATTTTTTACTCTGTGCTTGTGCATTGTGGGATTTAAATGTATCCAAGTGGCTCGAGTTTTTTGACTACGTTCACTAAAGTTTGTTCAGATCCATTTAATGATTCAGTGATCATTCGGTGATGCCAGAAGGTGGTGACAAATAAGTGTCTTGTGTGAAATTAGTTAGTCACTGAATCAACAACCAAAATAAATTTTTAATCCTTTAAAATATGTATGTCTACAGACCTACAAAGAGACTTTAGTAGAGGTTTTAAGCATTATAAGAACAAAGCAAATCTATCATTTCCCTACAGTTTGTGAGCTGCTGTGCATGACTTTTATCAAAAGACAACAATAACAGTCTTATAATAATTATGAGTTTCAATAACATCCGTATGTTTTCATGTATATAATAAAAGTGTCTACATATCTATTGACTTCAATAAAATGCCGAAGCAGATCTATCTTTTTCCTACAGTTTGTCGACTGCACACCAGCATAGAGGTAAAAAACAGAAGCTGATATTAAAAATAGCTTTACATATTTAACACAGATCAAGTAATCTCTTAAACTGGCAAAAACAACAGATCAAACTATTACCTCACAAACATAATGTAAAAAGCATAACTTAATGAAGACTCATGCGCTGATATAAACTCCACTTACAATGTGTTTAAAAGAAGGATTGTCCTTTGTTTTTTTCTGCAGTGCATTTCAAGTAATGCTGCAAATCAAGAACAATATGCCGATAAATAACTCTCATTTGTGTGTTCCTCATCTCTAGATTATTAATTTACATCAACATCAATGCTGATTAAAAAACTTGGATAAATGAGCATTGTCGAAAGCAACTTTATAGAAATGAACGGAGCCGCATTGATTAGACTGTCTGACTGACGGGCTAACACGTAAGGGTTGTTTAGGCTCATGAAACTCACCTCTGATTGGACGGATGGTTGCTCAATCAACCCTAAGTAACAAAACGCAAAGAATACTGTATACAGATCCACCATTTGGACTCGGTATGGGTTTAGCTTGGAAAAGAGCGGGGGACCAAATCACCTTTTTAAAGAGTGCGGGTCCCCCGCGGCTGCTACGCCCTTGATGTGAAGTACCTTCAAAACAGCTAATATGTACAACGTGTAAAGATTGAAAAAAAAACAAAAAAAAACAAAAAAACAAGTCAACTTGTACAGTGTGATATCAATATTTGAAAATGTAAAATTTTAGGACAAAATTAAAGGAATATTCCGGGTTAAGCTCAATTAACAGCATTTGTGGCATAATGTTGAATACCACAAAAAATATTTTCGATTTGTCCCTCATTTATATAAATAAAAATAAGCAAAAATTTAGGTTACAGTGAGGCACTTACAATAGAAGTGAATGTGGGCAATCTGTAAGCGTTAAAATACTCACCGTTTCAAAAGTATAGCCACAAGATGTAAACATTATACGCGTTTACGTGATTTTAGTGATAAAATCGCGTACTAACCTTTTTTGTGTAAAGGTATAGCCAATACTACTGTGTAATACTTTACACAGATAAGGTTAGTAAGCGATTTTATCACACTAAAATCAGGTTAACACTTGTAATGTTTACGTCTTGTGAATATACTTTTGAAACAGTGTGTATTTTAGCGTTTATGGATTGGCCCCATTTACTTCCATTATAAATGCCTCTCTGTAAATTCTTTTTTTTCTTTATAAACGAGAGAATTATTTTTTGTCCACATCAACATCATGCCACAAATGATGTCAATTAAGCTTCGCTTGTATTGAACCCGGAATATTCCTTTAAGTCCACTGTTATTTCATACAAAATGACCCTTTTTTTTCACTACAAATAAATCAAATGAAACACAACAAAAGATATTCTTTTCATATTATGAGATGCCAGTTTTTAAGATACAAATATCTCAACAAAACCACTGGCAAGGCAAAGTCATCAGTCTCAATGCCAAACGACACAAGTTCATTTTGTGTATACAAATTTTGTGACACACTGACATTTGGTAAAACCAAACTTTTCAAGAGTATTTTACTCTTTCTCCTTCTGGTCATCACTCTGTTCTGCAGTCTGTTCTGCCTGTAGCCCAACAGTCTCCATGGAAGCAGTGCTAACCGTACTTACAGGCACCACAACTACAGTGTTGCCTGCAGCTCCTCCTACTGGTGCTGCCAGGTTCTGCACCGTGGCTCCAGCTCCAACCGTTGGCAGAGTGACCAGCTGAAATGGACTGACCACTTTGACGATAGTGGGTCCCGTGGTGCCCTCCGGTACAGCGGCAGTGCTCAGCACCTTTAGATTCGAGCCATCGCACTGGAGTTCGGCCCCTCCCGGTGACGTCAACACTGTGTATCCACCAATCAGAGGAGACTGCGTCTGGGTGGACAGCACTTTGTCCAATGGGATGCCGGCGAGCTGAGTGATGGGTAGGGTGAAGTGGGTGGGTTGTGCTGGCGTGGCAGCCCCAGTTGCAGGGCCTGAGAAGGCACGGGTCAGGCGAGGGTGCTTGGAAGTCGGAGGTGAGGTCACAGGGGTCAAGGTCATCAAGACGTTGTTGAGGTGTTGCGATTTGCTCTTGAGTTCTTTGGCATGCTTGCGATGTTCGTCACACTGTTGCTCTAGTGCTACAAACGCAAAGGTTGAGAGGTCACTTGCTATAAACCTTCCTTTAAATTTCCCCCTTCGATTAACTGGTCTAATTACACAGCTTTCTGGAATACTTGATTCTGATTCTGACTTGGCGCTCTCTACTCACATGATAAAATAATTTCAACCTAAATCAATATCATTTATATATTTGCTAAGTAGCCACGCATTAAACAGGACAATTTACAGTTAGAAGGTCATTATTGCAAAAATAAGATAAGCCGCTTTAGGGTGACACAAGACCCTGTCCGGGTTTATTTAGCAAGAACGACTGGCTAACTGTATGTTATCCCTTACATATAGACAAATATATGGTGCTGTGTTGTGATTTACTATGACTGCACATAATTTAATAAAGACGATTGTAATCCATCTGTGGCTACTACACTGCTAATTACTCATTTTTGCTTGCTCAATGAACATACACAAACACAACACACACAGAAGGTACTGACCCACTAAGCTGCGAGTGTACTGCTCTCTGCAGCGGTCCATCTGGCTTTTGTGACTGGCAAGAACTTTCTTCACCAGGTCCAACATCCCAAAGTTCTGAACAATATTGTTGAGCAGAGCTGCATCTGTTCACAGATCAATAAAGAATATCAGAAATGCATGATTGTGATAATGTACAGCACATTTATATACATATATATATCAGGGTTTCTGTTAGCCGATAATTACCGGTTTTTGACCATTAAAATATCCAAATGTCCACCAAATTCAAACATTGTCAGACACAATGTCCAGTGAAAATATTAACAGGAAGTGTCAGCAACCTGTTTAGTTCATGTCACAAGTGTACAGCATGATGCCATCCCAGTGATCACAGAGGTTTTAACTTTCCTGAAGCTTGCGAATTCCTAATCTGCGAGTGCACCACGTCGTATCCCACACATTGGCAAAAGCAGCCTGCGTTATTTTCCGGTATTCCTTATTCCCGCATCTCTCGTGCCTGCAGTCAGAAGCTTCTCACTTAAGAGTTGCATTAAAATAGCCTTGCGTGGCCATCTTCTGGAGAAGGACACCATGGGATTATGTGAATCTCAAGTTGTAGAGAAACACTGGACAAGTTTGACTTCACTTTGGCAGCAAAACGCTTTTGTGCTGCTATGAAACATCAGAGGAAACAGTCATAATAAAAAGAGCCAAGTATATTAGCCAAGGTGAGAAATTATATGATATAACCTAATTATTTGTTATTTTAATATCTCTTTGTAAATGAAAAGCTATAGTTTTTTTTTTTATTTGCACCCTGTTGAAAGCATTTTTTATTAGACTAATTCCATGAAGGGAGTTTTTGTTTATTTGTTTTTTTATTTTTTATGGAAAAGCAGCTATCCTTCATTTGACTTGATTGTGTGTCATTATTATATTGCATTATTATGCATAGTCCATCACATTAAAAATAGCACAAAATAAACAGCAAAATGAGATGACTGGATTTTTTACAGTTTGTCTGGCAAACTTTATCATTCCCGGACAAGTTGGCCAATATATATAGAATGTCAGACTAAAATGATTACAAAATAAACCCCTTCAGTGTGACAATTCACCTGGTCTGGGTGAATGTACAATCAGTTGGTCATTACTGCAAAATAAACCCAAACCAGGTGAGTTGTATTATATTATAAATAAAGGTAAATAGGGGTGGAATAAAAGTTGTTTTGTAACTTTAACCTTTAACCTGCAGTGGCGGTTCATGAATACGTTCCTCCAGACCATTGAGGATCTCCTGTATTTCTGTCTGCAGGTCTTCCATGACTTCATCCAACAACCCAGCATCCTTCAACCCTCTCCAGAACATCATGGTGTCCTCTGACATGAAACAGAATGGCCAGTGAGAACATTAAACTGACCAACTACACAGCTTCAAAACATTCCAAATTCTAAAAATTCAAAACGTTCAAAATTGTAAGACATCAAAAATTTCTAAATTCCAAAACATCAAAACGTTCTATATTCCAAAACGTTATAAATTCCAAAACATCAAAACGTTCTAAATTTCCAAACATCAAAATGTTCTAAATCCTAAACTTTTTCTAAATTCTAAAACATCAACAAGTTCAAAATTCCAAAATATCACAACGTTCTAAATTCCAAAACATCAAAATGTTCTGAATTCACAAACATACAAACATGATAAATTCTACAAAAACTTTAGAAAGCGTTAAACTGACCAATTATACAATTTCAAAATATTCTAAATTTTAAAACATCGAAAAGTTCTAAATTCTAAATCATCAAAACATTCTAAATTCCATGGAGAATTTTCTGGTCAGGCATGTTCTCACCTCCTATAGCCGTGACCCATTCTGTGCAGTCCTCATTAGTGTCTGAGGAAAATGTAGCTGAGGATCCATTCACTAGAACAACAATACAATTTTTTATTTTTTTTATTATCGACCAATTAAACAATTTATGGCAACTCTGCAGAAAAACATTCAGAAATCCTCTTTCACACAGCTGCCGTGGAACAGACCATTTCAGAAACTGTGTACAAGTATAAATGTTTTCTGTAAACTGTTTCAACAAACACAAATGATTCAGATTTGTGGGGGGCGTTCCTACCGTCCACTGAAGCGGGGTTTGCGGGGGCAGTCTCTGTGGACTGCTGGCTGCTGAGAGATGCTCGCGACCCCACCAGGTCAATCTTGGTACTGCGGCAGGTGTTAGAACAAAGTCTGGAGTGCTGGTAAAAGTCCAGCTCACCTGAATCCATGATCTTCCTACAGGGGAAACCAGGAGAAAGCACTCTTTAGATGGGGCAACAACTGAATAATTGTATGCTTATCTAGATTATAGAACATTATATGGAACAATTCAGGAATACTCTACACAACAGTTAAAGGATTAGTTCACCCAAAAATGAAAATTCTCTCATCATTTACTCACCCTCATGCCCTCATGCCATCAGTCCCAGATGTGACTTTCTTCCTTCTACTGAACACAAACAAAGATTTTTAAAATAATACCTCAGCTCTGTAGGTCCATACAATGCAAGAGAATACTTGCCAAAACTTGTGAGAAACAGATCCATTTTTAAGTCCTTTTTTACTATAAATCCTCCTCTCTGCCCAGTAGGTGGCAATATGCACGAAAAACACAAATCGCCAAAAACAAAAGAAGAATGTGGAAGTGGAGATAGACAGTAAAAAAGGACTTAAATATTGATCTGTTTCTCACCCACACCTATCATATCACTTCTGAAGACATGGATTAAACCACTGGAGTCGTATGGATTACTTTTATGCTGCCATTATGTGCTTTTGAAGTGTCAAAATTTTGGTACCCATTAACTTGCATTGTATGGACCTACAGAGCTGAGATATTCTTCTAAAAATCTGCGTTTGTTTTCAGCAAAAGAAAGAAAGTCACATCTGGGTGGCAGAATTTTCATTTTTGGGTGAACTATCCCTGTTTAAATCACTGTTTTTATTGTGCACAATTCATGTGTGCACGTTATTCCACACAAAGATGTTTCATAATCATTATTTATTAAAAAGTGTAATAACTTTCTCCACATCTAAAATGACTTTGCATTTCTGACCAAGAACACATGGGCTGAAACAAATAATATTAGCCAATAATACCTGTAAGGAAAAAAGATGCAATTAAAGTTAATCTACTTTTGAGTTCCATGGAGGAAAGAAAGTCATACAGGTTTTTTGAAAGTCAAACGGTGAGTACATGACGAGAGAATTTTCACTTTTGGATGAACCATCCCTTTAAGTTGCCCAGACCTTAACATGGTCCCATTGAGGCGAATGGCTCTCTTCCAGTCCTTCAGTGTGGATTTGCCCGCCAGGTACACAAACTCCTTTGGACTGATCAGATGCTCATTCAACTGAAACACAGCACTGACGAATATCATTCATATCATGAAGAGTGCACAATTACACTAAGAACATGAAGTAAGATCAATTCTCTTCTTAAGTTGCTTAGGTGGTAAGAAGTATGTGTGTTTCTTAAAGGTCACAACAAGACAAGTTTTATATGGGTGATTCTTTAATTTCAACACACAATTTCTTCAAATCCAGCTGTGCTAAAAAGCATGACGTAGTGACAGCTATGATTTAAAACAACAGTTCACCAGCTACTGTGTATTTCTGTGGCATAGTACCCACTTTAGCTGACATGTCAGGTACATTTAAACATACATGCTTGTATGTACAGTAAATTCACCTGCACACATTTGATGTTGATGCCAGGACACACAAATTTCTTCCATACGAGGTTGGCTTTGCTGTCCCCACACGTTATTGGGTAAAGAATTTCAGCCTCCACATCTTCAGAAAATTTCACTGTATAAATATACCAATGCCATTATCGTTTCATGAAAAAAATAATAATAATAATTCTAGAGACTAGAATGTTTGTTGCATTCAAACAATTGCGAACATATAATATAGGGCTGGGTATCGCCTGGCACCTTACGATACAATACGTATTGCAATGCACATGTCACGATTCAATATATTGCGATACATCACAATATATACGAATCAATTCCAATTTCAATTCCAATTCATTTGGGTATATTTCAGTTATATACTGATGTCTGATGAAGAGCATGTAGCTCGAAACATCACATTTTTATCTCTTGTCTCACTGGAAGTAACAGTGTGCCAACTCTGCTGTTTGTTTACATTATATGAATACATGGATCTAAAGTATCGATACAATATCATGAGAAAAATCACTGCAATATATCGATATTTGATTGTATTGACACAGCCCTAATATAATATTTGCATTAGAGAAGTTCTATAAAAATCTCTAATTACATAAAAGACAGTTATAGCTCTAAAATCTGACTGGACGTGTCGTAGTAAAATAGCTGATATAGATACAAATGTGACAAAACATTAACTGAATACAATATTAATGCACAGAATTGCTCATTATGCTTTGCTCATTAGTGTCAGAAATTGACTTTCCCCTGAAGATGACATTTTTTAGGGGTGTTTTATCTTTATGAGGTCATTTGCAAGCTGTTGCCAATTTATGCCAAATACTTCAATTATTGAAATTGTCACTACGGTGGCTAAACGCACTAGATGAGGCTTAGAATAGAATATGTAAGATAACAGATACAAAACGGGGCATTAAATATCTGAAGTTTCATTTTTCACTTTCAGTAGTATTATTGCCCCAAGCGTTGTTTAATTTCTGATTCTGGCTGGTGTTTTATAAGTAATAAGCCACTTAAAACCCTGCATTGTTACACCTAACAAACTCCTTAAAGGAATATTCCAGGTTCGATTCAGGCAACGGCGCAAACGCACCCACAAACTCGTTGCTGAACACAATTTGCATGTGCAATTTCAATCTTACCGGCAGATTCAAAGCACTATATAGCGGAGGATGCAGAAGACCACAGTTATCTGACACATTCTGCCGGGACTGTGCAGTGACATACCAGAGTCATCTCTTTAACATGCCGAAAGTGCGCTTGACTACACCGCGCATCTGTACTTCTCCATCATTTGATCATTATTTCATGAATTATTGCTGATGGGTTAATAAAAGCCGACACAGAGTAGAAAAATGTAATAATGCAAACTGTCACACGACAATAATCACTCGTGGTAATACAAGCCATCTGTTTTACCACCTCAAATGAAGCACGCTAAAAAATATTATGAAAGACATGCGCTCTGCATTAATTTAATACTGCATTAATTTTATCCCATTAATAGTCAAATATTTTTGCAATAAGACTTTACTTAATTTTGGATAATAGTTTGGATAATAGAAGTGTTATTTTCGATGACGTATGTATTAGGCATGACATAAAATATCGTTATATCGATTATTGATCGGCACATTATTTTATCTATATATTTTTGAGGCATCGCTATATTAACATTAGGCGACATTTAAATTAGAAGCCTAATTTGCGTGCTTTCCAATTCACAAAGTTGGGCTTCCGTTTAATGTCTGGTGTAATAGCGTTCAGATACCACAAGGGGGTGGTATAACATTTACTGAAGCAGGTCGCAAGGCACAGGTACCACAACATATGACGGGTATTTTCAGAGCTCCTTGCACAGGACGCATACACACAAAATTTACGACGTTTTTTGTACTCCAAAAAATAAAGTGACGTTGATGAGTTTGCAGGTTAGTTTATGAAACTGGTGTAACTGCGCAAACTGAACGATTAGAAATTATTATGCAATTTCTCTGTATGCATCTTTGAAGAGGTTTCATTCAAGCTTTCAAACCACAAAAAGATATACTTGTGCCTGAAAATACATTGTGTAGGCTCTATGAAACATACTTATACACAATATATCATCCAGTTATACTAGAATTATATTGTCCTTTGATAATGATTTGGGTTAAATTTAATGGAAATATTTGTGCGTTAAGCTTCATGGCACTGCAGATTTTTGAGCAGCCTCCAGAGACGGCGAGCCCGCAGTGAATTTTAGAATGTGCCATGTCGTATGTAAGACACGTCCGGTGTGCGACCCCCTTTAATTTACCCTGCCGCTCACACTTTAAGTTGTGTTGAGAAATATTTTTGAAAACACAAAGGCTGTTGTGCAACATGTAGCCCTATTTATATCTGAAAAAAGATCCCGATATATATCAATAATCATCGGGAAAATCTTCAGTTTGTCGATGCGTGAAAAAGGCATCGATCCCAAGCCTATTATGTATTTTTTTGGTTTTTGTTTTGTTGCGTTACTTTAAGAAGGTCTTGAGATTGTTTAGGAAAGATTATAATAGTAGTAATATTGGTCAACAACATATTAAACTGAAGTATTATGGTTAGGTTGATTTTAAATTTGTTTTTTGACTCTGAAGTTCCAAATAAAGACAAAATTATCTAAGAGGAAGTAGTTTTAAAATATAAAGTATTTAATTCACTAATGGATTTCCCATAAATAATCATTCCAATATAGTTGTTTAATATATATATATATATATATATATATATATATATATATATATATATATATATATATATTTCTATTTTTTTTTTATTTATTTTCCAGGAAAAAAATCTTTATATATATTGTTATCGTGACATATGTACTCATATGGTAATATAAGATTCATATCGCCCACCCATAGCTGCAAAGTTGTTTAAATTGTCATTTACCAGGACTACAGGGTTTACGGCGTCATGCCGTAATGACAACAAAGTTGTAAAATTAGATATAACTTTACAAAGATAAGGTTATTAATCCTTTAAGCTCTGAAGGTGTTTTTAAAGATTTCCTGTTTCAGTGGCATACCCAAAATTAAAGGCTTATAACTCGACAAAAACAAGGGTCAAGTGTTTGGTATCATTGTAAACATTTTCTTTCTTTTTTTTTATGTTTTAATGATATAGACTATGATACATGCTGAGACTCTCAGCCTAAGAAACTGCTGGAAAAAAAAAAATCACAAAAATTTAAAAACTTTTTTTCTTTTTTGACATTATATATCTCTGGGTGTAAATAAGGTGTCTCTGAAAAACTGCCTTTGTTTTGATCCCAATCATGTCAACTATATCTGAGAAATATTTTGTGCTGATATGACAAAGCAATCAAAAGTTATAGCATTACAAAAATCATTTATCATAGTGTCCAAAAACATCTCCATGTGTCCAAAAGAACTAATTACATATGCAAACACAACAATGACTAAAGGTATGCATAGCATGCAGACATGATTTTAGTAATGAGATTTTACAGAATGAGTGCCATTTGACTCAATGAGTCTGCATCAATGAGTCTGTGTCATGTACTTGGCACCATCTCCTGGTGGTCATATGTAACATTGTGCTTCATGTGGATTATCTAATGATCAATGCATCCGATTACCTTGTGTGTGGACTCGTTTGAAAGATAATCACCTCCAAGTAATGGTATGTGATATTTTATGTTCCGTTTATTTTTCGTGAAGTTATAAGTGAAACATATAAGCAACACCAACATAAATGTCAAATACATATACTTAGCTATTACTCGCTATATTTTTGTCTTTGAGTAAAACAAATTGGCTAACTGTATTCTACTCTTTGAGAGCTTTCCAATAACATGTGACACATGGCTATATGATGAGTTTTATGTTTTTACTGATTGCAATAATATGTGCAGTGCAATTTTTTTTTAATAAATGATCAAAACGGAGCACTTCTGATTTGTCTGCAAATTTCAAGGTGCTTGTTCAGTTTTGGTCATAATGCATGCATGCTTTAGAAAGTAGAGCTTCTAAGCTTTCAAACGAAACCTATTTTGTGTGGGTCAAGACTGAAGTTATTAATATTTTGACGATTCTTTTTTTTTTCTTTTCTCGTGGCCCATCCGAGCTTAAAGGTTTAAGCCATTTTATCGCACTTAATTCATGTTAACACGCATCGTGTTTACGTCTTGTGGCTATACTTTTCAAACAGTGAGTATTTAACGTTTACGGATTGGCCCCATTCACTTCCATTGTAAGTGTCTCACTGTAATCCAGATTTGTGCTTTTTTTTTAAAGAAAAGGCGGAACGAGTCGATAATATTTTTTGTGGTAATCAACATTATGCCTAAAATGCTGTCGATTGAGCTTAACTTGTATTGAACCTGGAATATTCCTTTAACTGTGGTAAAATCACTGTACACCACAGCCTCTAATGGCTTATTATTTCATTAGTATGTCTTTAATATGTGAAACACAAGTCTACCCAAGACGGTCTCTTTGGGCAGGGAGATGCTGGTGCTCGACTCGGCCTCTGACTCCATGGACTGCTCCATGTTTTTCCTGCACAGAAAAAGACAGACGGATGCTGTCAGTCTGAGAGAGGTGGATAATGGGAGATGATGGGACACGTTCAGTTTACATGTTCTCACCCAGACTGTTCAAGATCTGTCGCCACCAGTATGTTCTTCTCTTCTGAGGAGGGAGTCTGACCTGCGCTGTCAGGGGTCGTGACCACCACAACTTCCTCCATGTGGACGTTCACATCAGAGGATGATGCCATGAGGTCAGCAGCTTCTGACAGCTGTCAATCACTCACAGCAGGACTGAGGAGAGAAAAAAAGAGTGTCACATCCCTCATTACGATCCCAGAACGAGGCCCAAATGTCTGATTTTTTTTTATTTATTTTTTATCTGGAAATAAATTAAACGTTTTAGGAATTCACCAAATTCACTACTGAACTTTGATAAACCATGGTACTGGAAGATCAACATATTCATATATCAGGGTATTTACATGGCACTCCTCTGTATTTCAAAGAATACCATACATGTTCAAAAATAAATTATGGTAATACCACGGTGCTATTTCATAACCAATAAATAGCCTATAATAGCACAATCAGTATTCACAACCAATCACAACAAGCCCTCAAGGTCTCTAAGGTCCTCTGAAAATGTATTGCCTGCACGAGTTTGAATTTGTGTTTAGGAAGCGCTGAGCAGACCGACTCAACTGCGCATGCTCTATGACGACGTCATGTGCGTGACGCAGCGGGGAAGCAGCTAGAATGGAAATTCACATGAAAGCGGTGAGTGTTTATGTAGGCGGGGCTTATGTGATGACGCGATTCCGCCTTATTTAGCAACGTAAATCTAGCTTAATTTTTATATTTGCATTTTTAAAAAATGATTTAGTGTAAATTAATAATAATATACGTTGTATTATATTAAATTGGAATTCGTTTTAAAAAAACGAGTTGGCCTCTTTCTCTCTTCTGTCTGCTGCAATCCACCGCTATCTATATATTTTTAACTTTTGGAAAGCTGTGAAAGCGAAATAGTGGATTTTTTTCTTTTTTTTTCTTTTGCCATTGGAGCAAATGGGCAAGCGAACATTTATATTTGCTTTGGTCTCACATTCACCGCTATACACGTTTACCCTGCTATTTTTTTCTCAGCTATTTTAATGCATAAATGCAAGTGTGTGGAGAGCTAGGGTTGCCACTCGTCCCGTAAAATACGGGATCGTCCCGTATCGAATCAATATGGGACGCGATTTGTCCCGTATTTAAGCTGGTCAGATGGCGTCATGGTGAAATCGTTCCAGCTCGCTAATTTAACATTGATATAAGCTGGAACATTTGCCTACGGTGGGTAAAGGACCGTCCGAAAAGTCCACAAATGGTGCTAAAACTGTGGATTTTTTTTTTTTTTAGATAAATGTTCAAAAGATCAAACAATGTATGAATACAATCACTGAGTCATAAAGACAAGTACAGGTGAAGGAAGGAAAAAATATAGATTTTTACATATAGATACATCTATAAAAGATGTATTTTTTTTTTTTTTTATAAGTCAGGGGTAAGGAAATATCTAATTTCAGCATATAAGAAAGGGTATACAATTTGTATTAATAACACATATTAACTCTTAACGCATTTATTGCTAACACTGTGGAGGATGTGGTTAGGGGCTGTGATCCCCCCCACCCTCATTTAAGTGTCCCTTATTTTCAAACTTAAAAAGTGGCAACCCTAGTGGAGACAAACTTTTCAGTTTTCAAGACCTTACTTTGTTAGAAGATTAACAAAAAGACCCCTCTTTGTGTTTTGTTAACACTCTTGTAATGATGAACTAATGTTGACATTTTATGGTTTAATGTATGTGCCTTACCGTGCCTTATGAAATTTTAAGGGATTTTTTGTCAAATGACCAGAAAACAGTTAAAGAAGACAAAGTATGTTTCAGACATAATCGCTAAAAACTGTAATAGGCCCAGAGTTTTATTTTAACACTACAAAAATTGTTATTAATCCCATTGACACTGCCTGTCTCGATGTGTCTCAGATACCTGTGAACATTTTCTTAGCTTTTATGTTAATATGATGACTGATCTCCAGCCCATGATCCCTCTGTTCCTTTTATATGTCCTGCTGCTTTTAATCACTTTGAGCCTGTTTCTATTTCTTTTCTAGCGGAAATAGTAGACCATTTGAAACCTTCAAACTGTGCATATGACATTATTCCATCTAGGTTTCTCAAACAAGTTTTTGATACTATTGGGCCTAGTATTCTCACTATAATTAATAGTTGTCTTCTAACAGGGTCTGCTCTGGTGTATTTAAGCATGCAGTAGTACAGCCTCTTCTTAAAAAAACAAACATGGACCCAACGGTTAACACAAATTTTAGACCGATTTCTAAACTGCCTTTTCTTTCAAAGGTCCTCAAGAAGGAATCATTCCTATGTTCCCAGGGTCCTATGTTCCCCAGATTTATATGGCACCTAATGAAAACATGACAGAGGGTCCTATATGGCACATAATGAACACATGACAAAGGGTCCTATGTTCCCCAGCTCTATATAGCACATAATGGGAACCTTAAAAATGTGTTCCCCAGCTCTGTATTTGTTTAATATGACATGGGTTTAGGGTTAGCTTATATTTTAACTTGAAACGGGTAAAATTTGATCCGAACACAAAAGGAGGGTTAATGTGTGTTAACAGAATATTGAATAGGACCTTGGGAACATAGGACCTTGGGAACTTAGGACCCTGGGAACATAGGACCTTGGGAACATAGGACCGTGGGAACTTAGGATCCTGAGAATATAGGACCCTGGGAACATATATACGTTCCCCTGGAGAAAGTTGTTCTCAGTCAATTGTTTTTTGGATACAATTGCTGTTTTTGAAGTTTTCAGTCTGGGTTTAGAGCACATCACAGCACAGAGTCTGCACTTTTAAATGTTCTTAATGATATCTTGTTACCGGTTGAGTCTGGAGACTCTGTGATCCTTGTGTTACTGGACCTCAGTGCAGCATTTGATACCATAGATCATGGATCTTTATCTGCCATCTCGAGCAGTCAGTGGGTATCCAAGGAACTGCTCTTGAATGGTTTAAGTCTTAATTGTCCAATAGAAGTATTTCAGTTAACCTTGGACAAGTATCATTCTCTTCAGCCCCTCTTACCTGTGGGGTTCCCCAAGGGTCCGTTCTTGGTCCCATTTTGTTTTCGCTGTATATGCTGCCATTAGGGTCAATTTTTAATAAACATGGAATCTCTTTTCATTGTTATGCAGACAACATGCAAATTTATCTGCCACTGAGAAAAAAATATGAAGAGTGCTTTAGAATCCTTACTGGCCTGTTTGAATGATATTAAAGCTTGGATGTCTATGAACTTTCTAAATCTCAATGAAAGTAAATCTGAGATTGTTTGTTTTGGGGGATCTGAAATCCTTTAATCCTCAAATCTAGGCCCTTTGGTGTCCTGTTTGATAACACCCTTACATTTGACAAACAGATTAATTCAGTTGTCAAATCTAGCTTTTTTCATTTGAGATTATTGGCCAAAGTTAAGCCTTTGCTTTCTTTTATTGATTTTGAAAAAGTGATTCACGCCTTTGTTTCCACACGACTGGACTACTGTAATTCTCTTTGCATAGGAGTCAGCAAGTCGTCATCGTTCAGAATGCTGCTGCTAGGCTCTTGATGGGTACACGCAAGCTATATCATATTCCCCCCATTTTAGTCTCTCTTCTTTGGCTGCCAGTCCACTACAGAATTGATTTTAAGCTCTTACTGTTTGTTTTTAAATCACTGAATGGATTAGCCCAACCCTACCTCCCCAGCCTTCTGCATATACACAAGCCCTTAAGGTCTCTAAGGTCCTCTGAACAGAGAAATGTAACTGTACCCAGGTCCAGGTTAAAGCTAAGGGGTGACCCGGCTTTTGCAGTAGCTTGCCCTTGTACATAAGAACTGCCCCTTCTTTATCCATTTTTAAATCTCAGCTTTTTGCTGTGGCATTTAGTCCAAAAGAGTTTTGATACTGATTAGTGTTATTGATAGTTTTACTGTTGTATTTCCTTTTCTGTTTTGTTTCTTTTTGTTTATACCTTGTTTTATATTTGATTATTGTACAGCACATTGGTCAACAGTCTGTTGTTTTTAATCGTGCTTTATAAATAAATTGACATTGACATTACTAATGTTGACATTTTATGGTTTAATGTATATGCCTTGCTTCGCTGTCTATTCATTCATATTTAAATTGCCTTTATAAATGTATATTTCTATTGTTGATCAAAATAATAATAATAAAAACATAGCTAATGTTTACTTCCGCATTTCAAACATGGATATGTGAAAAGGGTCCATTGGTCAAGTGAAGTGTCCTGATTAGTCCTTGGTCAAGCCCAAACCACTGTTGAAGGCTGTGATGAGGAGGAGGGTGGGGCCGGGCCGTGACTATGCATGCCCGGCCCCCAATCAGGCTAATCAGCCAAGGAGAGGGCTAAATGCAGCCAGATGCAGCAGTTCGGGAGAAAGAGAGCCACACGCAGCTGCCGTGTGTGTGTTTATGTTTGTGTCTTTTTGTTTAAGTTCTTATTAAAATATTACTTTGACTGTTCAGCCAGTTCCCGCCTCCTCCTTACCCATCCTAAACCCTGTTACATTGGTGCCGATACCCAGGAAGGAGGAGGGATGCGCTGTCGTGGAGTCCTTGCCACTGCTGTCTGCCTAAAGGAGCAGCTGCAGCTGCTGCTGGCCGCCTGGACACGGAGGAACGGCCGCTGTCCGCGAGGGGAGGAGGGGCTCGCTGCCGGCCGCCTGGAGTGGTGGAGCCACTGCCAGGGGCGGAGGGGCTCGCTACCGGCTGCCAGAACGCAGAGGGGCATTCCATCCGCCAGGGGTCGGAGGACTCCACGGGAGGAGTGGCTGTCATCCGCTAGAGGGTGGAGGAGTGGTCGTGGACCAGGTGACGGCGTGTCTGGGAACCGGCGAGCAATTTTTTTTTCTCTCTCCTTTCTCCTCTCTCTCTCTCACTGTCGCTCCACCTTGCCCTTTACCTCTCCTCTTCCCCCCCCCCACCTTCCCTTGTCCCCCTCCCCAACTCTAGAGAGGAGGGGAAAAGCCTGCCGGCAGGAGCAGCCAGAAGGGCAAGGCCCCCCCCTTGCCCTCCTGCAGTCATGCTGGGTGTTCCCCGGCCTGAGGCAAAGGAGGGAGGAGTGTGACGAGGAGGAGGGCAGGGCTAGGCCGTGACTACGCACACCCGCCCCCCAATCGGGCTAATCAGCTGAGGAGAGGGCTAAACGCAGCCGGATTCAGCTGTTCGGGAGCTGGCAGCTGGCAGCTGGCAGCTGCCATGTGTGTGTTAATGTTTGTGTCTTTTTGTTTAAGTTCTTATTAAATTATTACTTTGACTGTTCAGCCGGTTCCCGCCTCCTCCTTGCCCATCCTAAACCCTGTTACAAAGGCATATTTACGTGATTCGTGATACTTTTCGCAGCGCTGGTCAGGACGGACCAATCACAGTCTGTTTGTGATTGCTGGATAAGACATTTTATTAAACTATTATTTAAAGATTGCAGAGGCGAATTTCAATGTGTTTACCAGATATCAATTATTGAAATTAATAGATAATTTTAATTTTTAGTGCACAAATATCTCCAAAAAGACAAAAAGCGTACTGAGTTTTGAATGAGGTTCAATGGAGAATTCGGCTTTCAGGGCCTCCATGCGCATCCTTGTGGAAGGAACCTTTTTGTCTCATAGGACACAGTATTTGTATACATTGCCCAAAACAATTTTAGGGTCTATATTTAAAGACAGTGAAATCTGTTTAGAACATGCCAAGAGTCCAGACCTTTTAACCCTCCTATTGCATTCAGAATCCGCATACACCTTTAGCATTCGTGGGTCAATTTTGAGCTGGTGAAATTCCGCCCGCTCCCCCAGAGACTATTCCTCCAGCGACTCCGCCCGCTCCCCCAGAGACTCCTCCTACAGTGGCTCCGCCGCCTGACCCAGTCCCTGTCCTGCGGCCACCTTCCAGGCCTCCTGACCCTGTCTTGGCCCTGCAGCCACCTCCCAGGACTCCTGACCCTGTCCCAACCTTGAGGTCATCTCCCTGGTCTCCTGGCTGTCCGCCTGATCTGCTCTGGTCTCCTTGGTCTCCTGGCCGTCCGCCTGATCTGCTCTGGTCTCCTTGGTCTCCTGGCCGTCTGCCTGATCGGCTCTGGTCTCCCTGGTCTCCTGGCCATCCGCCTGATCGGCTCTGGTCTCCCGGGTCTCCTGGCCGTCCACCTGATCTGCTCTGGTCTCCCTGGTCTCCTGGCTGCCCGCCTGATCTGCTCTGGTCTACTTGGTCCTCCGAGCCTGCAGCGTCGCCCTGGCTCTCCATCCCTCTGGCTCCGCCTTGGTTTCAAGCCTCCCTGACTTTGCCTTGTTCCTCTGCTCCCCTTGCCCCTTGTGCCCCCTTGAACCGCCTGTTTACCCCTTGTGCCCCCCTGAACTACCTGTTTTCCCCCACACCCCATGGACAATTTTTTATTTTTATTTATTTTTTTGGAGCGTCTGAAATCCGCTCCTTAAAAGGGGGGCTCTGTCACATATTCCCTGTTTTTTGTATTGACTTATGTTTAAATTCTTGTTTAGTTTCTGTTTCCTGTTAGTTTGTAGTCCTTTTGTAGTTTCATTTTATGATTGGTTTTCCCCTGATTGTTTCCACAGGTGTTCCTCTTTCCCTTGTTTTCCCTGTTTCCCTTGTGAGTCTTCGCTTGTATTGTCATGTTCTGTACCGGGTTCCCTGTGTTTTGTTTTCGTTTTTATTCTGAGTTACTTGGTTCATCTTTTGTTTCTATTAAAGACGCTGCATTTAGATCCTCCATTCTCTCCTGACTCGTTACACTATGGAGCAAATACATGCTTTTTTCCTTTTTCCTCGTTTGCTGTATTACAGAGCACTGCAGGCCAACTGAATAAATGATGCAGCTAAAATTGTGCAAACAAAAAAAACAAGCTTCTTGATGACAGTATTTTATGTGTCACTCCACAGAAAATGCAAAACTTTGGTGCCTGCCACTAATAATAATAATAATAATTATAATAATAGATACAAATAAACAATATTTTTCAGATTATAAACATACTAAGCTTAACTTAAACATTAAGCGTAGCCAAGGGTGGGCTGGGGTGGGCCGGGGTGAATTCTTTGACTTCAAATATATATTTATAAAATAGTTAAAAAATGCATAAATTCTGATTTCTGAAAGTGTGAAAGTACTGTTTGAATGTGCCGCCTTTCTGTTATTAAGGAAAATAAAAAATAAATAAAAAAATTGGCCCAACCATTTTTATTGAGGCCCACCCAAAAGTAATTTCCTGGCTACGCCCTTAATACTAATACATTTGAATGGAAATGCGCTGACAAATAAACAATACATATACTGCAGAGCGCCCGACATCAAAATATAGAGGAGATATGCATCTATCACTTTTAGTCTATTTGGTCTGCTGGCCCCATACTCCTCCAAAAACTGAAGTGTTATAACGGTTTCATTTGAGTCACTAGTAGTTATACCTCCAGGGGGTGCCTGATGGCCCCAAAAGCCGAATCTTCCATTAAGACGCATTCAAATCTCAAGATGTTTTACGTCTCATTAATGAGCTTTGTTGATTGAAAAGTATAATCTTTTAAATCTATGAAGTACAAAGATTGGTATGAGACACACAAATAGATATCTTACCTAGATAACTTTATGCCTGTATTCAAGCCACTTAGAGAACTTAAAAGAATAGTTCACCCAAAAATGAACATTCTCTCATCATTTCCTCACCTTCATACCATCCCAGATGTGTATGACTTTCTTTCTTCTGCTGAACACAAACAAAGATTTTTAGAAGAATATCTCAGCTCTGCAGGTCCTCACAATACAAGTGAATGGTGACCAACATTTTGAAGCTCCTAAAGTACATAAAGGCAATATAAAAGTAATCCAAAAACCTCCAGTGGTTTAATCCATATCTTCAGAAGTGATGTAATAAGAAAAGGTGAGAAACAGATCAATATTTAAGTCCTTTTTTAATATCAATCTTCACTTTCGCTTTCACATTCTTCTTTTGTTTTTGATGATTTGCATTCTTTGTGCATATCGCCACCTACTGGGCAGGCAGGAGAATTTATAGTAAAAAAGAACTTAAATATTGATAGTTTTGCTGTCAAACGGGACGGGGCATCAGAAGTTTATCGAGGGGCTTGGGGCAAACCCCAGAAAACAGGGGACATCCCCCTGACTTTCACCAATGTCCGCTTAGGTCTATTTGGTTAATTTTGTAACGTTCGACACAGGACGTTCCCAGGCCATTTTGGATATTCGCCTCAGATCCCATTTTGGTCCGGGTGAAACTTTCTGAAAACCACGTTTAAGGGACATTTGCGAACGTCCCTGTTTTGTCCCATTAACATCTCTTAGTCTTTGTTCCCTCAGTTGAAGTTTTCAGAATGTTCAGTGATCTTCCATGCAAGAATGCTTTTAACTATAGGGATGCATTTTAAAGATAAGGGTGTAAATTGTAATTACTTGACCTCCAAACATTTTCAAAACATATCCATCTGTACCAATGTGTTGCCTTCTTTCTTCAGACCTACTGACACCTGACACTGTCAATTAAATGTGTGCCACAATGTGAAGTATACATTAGTTTTATTAGGCAAAAGTGCAATGGAAACAGACACCACTGTAAAATTATAAATTAAAAGTGTCAGTGTCAATATTACTAAACATCCTTTTTTAATGTCTAAAGAACGCTACTTGAGGGAACGTTCACAGCGGCTATTCCGGGGACCTTTTTTTGTTCTTAGCTGGGATCTAGGGAGGCAATGCCCCCTCTAGACCCACCCCCCTTTGACATGTCCATAGTTGGTAGTCATAAAATGTCCCATAAAATACCAAGAAAAAGAAGACACCTGCAAAATAATTTAAAAATGTAAAATCTAAAGTTAGGGGACAGCACCTATTATGAAACATGACGTTGTATGTTTATTATATGTGCAAAATGTCATTATGCCTGTGAAGATGCTTACCAAATTTGTTACTTTCCAGAATCGTCATTTAGCCTGTCCTTTAGCTGTTAAGCCCATTTTCCCATCAGATGGCAGCAGAGTGCTGATCTGGAAAAGAGATGTTTGACTATCAATGACTATGAAAATCTGTTTCCTAAAACAGTTTAATGTTTAGGAAGGATACAATCTGGAAACAGGGGTCATTTTTTTTTTTTTTTTTTTCACAGGCTTTGAGGGCATACTCTTTTACGTTTTTGCCAAAATATATCCAACCAATGTAATTAATATTATTATTATTATTTCTTTATTTTCATGTACTATTTTATTTGTTTACCATTTCAACTCAGATTTATACTGCTGGACTTTCTGTATGTCTTAATATATTTTATTTTATGATGGTCTGATGTTTGTGAAACACTTGTAACACTACTTTAAATCGTCCCAAGGCTGTAAACTTTAATGAAACCATTGTCTTAATGTTAAACATTTTACAAAAATGCTAATAATCAGTGTTATGGTTCTAACACTGTCTATAGTATATATATATATATATATATACACACACACACACACACACTATTGTGCAAGTTATAAAATATTCTTTGTTTTTCTTTATTATTTATTTCCTCTTTAAAGGTGCAATCAGTATTTTTTTTTTAATTTGTAGTCTGGGACTTACACTGACACCTAGTGGTGTGGATGCAACATCATTCAAACGCAATAGTTTTCAGTTACCAACGGCATTATATAAATTTACTTTTCTCAATCAGCCATAATTAACTTAATTCATGAGTAGAGGGTCCAACAACAGGGCGTTCACTGAAATTAAGCGAGTAGTATTCAGCTGGTCATGTGATTCTAACATGGCAGCCCCAATGAGGGGACCCGCTCCATGTAGGATAAAACCGCTTTTATAAGGTTACTGATATGACTGGTGTCCTAATCTCATGTGAGTGCTCATGATTTTATACACGTTTCAAAATTACAATTAATTTAATTAGGAGTAAAAACTTTTTAAGAAATGACTGAGTGCACCTTTAATTATCTTAACAGGCTCTTTGCATATTTTAGTTGAATGAAAACTTTCATTCGGATTGCAGTCGGTATTCGATTATTCTGCCTGATGGCCACAGAACCCGGAAGTAGCGTCCTGATTCAATGTGTAACAACAGAGATAATTCAGCAGAGACGGGCCACTTCTATTAAAATGAATGGGAGAAATTGGAACGCTCAACCAAGGAGCTCTGAGCGCTTAACGGATGTAGAAAGGAAGTCCCGCCTTAATGTTAAAAGAGCCAATCACTTTTTATACACAGACATCACCTGTCAAGCAACTCTACAATGCGCATGCGCATTAGCTATAATTATAATTCCATTAGCCGGGAAAATTGCGTTTTTGTATTAGCGTACTATGAGATTAAGTATCACAATTTATGATTCCAGTATTGTCAAATTTTATTGCTGATTTGAAATATGTTCTTTGATCGTAATCTTGACCAACCGTTTTTAAGATTTCTGTGTTCCCCCATTCAAGTAGATAGGAGCTGCACTTGCATGACTGGAAATAGCCTCCCGCGAGCGTTCCAAAGATGCCCGACAGTGGACTGACTCGCTAGAGTACCTTTGGTAACAATCGCCGATTGTTTGAGTGTCAGCGGCCTCTGATGAGAGTTCACTTCACTGTCTGTCTACTGTTGATATAGAAGAACAATGCGAGTCACAGCGGTGTCAAGGTGAGAATGACGATGATCAGACCTGCACAACACGATTCATGTGCTTATAATCACACTGTGCGTTTGATGGTTCTGAAGAGTTGAATGAATTGACGAGTTGAATACACACACGAGTGCATATGTAGGTCATTTACATGTGCTTGTTTTTCTTTGATTGCATGATTAATGTTGATTATTCTCTGATCTAAAACATTTGGATCAGTCTGAATAATGGCAGTGGGTTGAAAGGCTACCTAGTTTATTAAGGCACAAATTAGTGTCCTATTTTAAGTCAGCACCCAAAATACACTAAATGTGCAATTGTATGATTGTGTGATTTAAAAAAATTCAGTACTGTGGTGTACATAGCAAAGCACCATCACTGTACCATGGTACCACCATAGGGTCATTATCAAGCCTAAACCACAGTGAATCAAAAGCATCTATTTTTTGTGCTTAAAGGAATAGTGTAATTAATCACAGATGACGAGGTAGTCAAAACGTTGTCAATAACATTATCTGGTTGAACTTCTACCAAGGATAAACGAAGAAAGTGAGGTTTACTTAAAATGATACAATGTTTATTCAACAAGTTATATACAGTCAACGGTATGCGCCGTAAAAACAACTTTCCATTTCAAGTTGACAAAACTTAAAATTTTAAAGTTAGCACGGAAACGTACTTTTTTTTAAAGTTGAAATAACAAGATTGAACTATTCCTTTTTTAAAGCCGAAGTCATGTCTCTTTAAACATATCTCTCTACATGTATTGTACTTACAGGATGTGTTTGATTGTGAATGTGATTGATATATGTCAGTTTTGGTTGTCAAAATTGGCCTAATGCTTCTCTTGCCAAAGAACAGATTAGTGTTGTCAAAAGTACCGGTGCTTCGGTACCAAGTCGATACTAAAATAAAAAAGATGTAATGATACCAGTGATTCTACAGTACCGGTAGTACCAATCACTGACTTAATTCGGTACCCGCACACTGTCTGGCTGACACGACTGCTTTCAAATGCTCACACGCTTATTTGAGAGTGTGCTCCGTTACTCCGCAACTAATCCAATTCAAATCGTAATATGTCCTAGTGTGATTAATAAACCGCGAAATGCTGCAATCTTAGTCTGTTGAGCTGAATGAGCTTTAAATAAATGTGTGAAGAAGTCCGCTCATACACTGGAAACTCCACAGACTATGAGAATCATTCACGTTGTATGAGATGACAGAGCAGAGCACTAATCCACTCTGAAGCGTTATTTTGATATAATTTATATAATTAAAATCACAGCATTTGCGTTTTAATGATCACACTGAGCAGTGTAGCGAAGCCGTCAAAAATACTCGTCAAAATAAAAGATAAACGCCTGAAATTGAAGACATTTTAACAGAAATATATTATAACTGTATAGTCAAATGTAAACCTCACTGTAGAAATAATAATAGTAAATAATGATTAATGAATAATGATTGTAATAATAATAACAAATTAAGCAATATATCACAAGCAAGAGTGCTTTTGTACTGAATAAAAGTTTGTTAAAAATCCAATCGTATGTTGATAATAATTTTTCTATTTTTTATTTGTTAAAAGTTTATTAAAAGTTTAAGGAACATTTTTTGATTAGACACCATTTATATAATGAAATTAAATTAAATTTAAAACATGCTGGAATTCTGGAAAAATAATAAAAAAAATAAGGAAAAAAGGATTTGGTGAAAAAATAAAACAGATTTCCGTAGGGCCCTACTTAAAAACAAACAAGTGCTAGAAACACTTGAAGGTAACATGCATTTCTTTTCTATTATTATTTATATTGAAATGTAACTTTAGGCTTAACGGGTGTGTTCAAGAGCACATTATCATATTAGCACATTTTTTCTGTGGTATCGAAATTGGTATCGAGAACCTGGCATCGGTACCGACTACTGAAATGTTGCTACCATGACGACACTAGAACAGATGTTAATTTCTTCTGGAGAGCTCTATAAAACCCACCACCAATTTTCATTTGGAATTTCTCTGTTTGTCCTTGAGAAAACGTTCTATTGTTCTTCATATGGTAAAAAAAGCGGTTGTGTAACATGTTTATGTCTTATAACTGAGTTGTTGTGTACTCTTCTGCACATTTATAGGAGTGTTTGGTTTGGTGGTTAATCGCAGCAGCTCGGTGTTTTTGTGGAAGGCCTCTGAGTAACTTCACGTGTGTGTGTGAAATTCATCTGAGGTCTTTGTGTTTCGGATGTCTTCCTGTCTTATATTTGTCCCGCACTTTAAAAAGGCCCCAATAGTCTTTTAGGACAAGCTGAAAAAGATATGATAGTATTGTACACTAAAAAAAAAAAAATCTTGTCGTTTCAACTTTAAAGTAAGTTACCGTGCTAACTTAAAAATGTAACATTTTGTCAGCTTGAGATGGAAAGTTGTTTAAACAGAACATACAGTTGACTTAAATGTAATAACTTGTTGAATGAACATAGTATATTTTTAAATAAACCTCACTTTCTAAGTTCAATCAATTTCATTCTAATTTAGTTCAAACTCAGTACAGAAGTTCAACTTATTTTACATGATCCCCTTTCACACATACAACCAGTTAAATTACAGGACAATCATTGGGTTGCCTTTACTGGTAAATGTACCACATGTGCTATTCAAACATGCTTATTTTTATAGTACTATTCACAGATCAGCACCAAATGCAGTTAAACTCTGTGACGTCATTTGCTGGAAATGACATCTACATGGCTGTGCCGGAAATGTAGGGTTCTTGTTTGAAAATATGGCAGGGTATTATTCATATAATTTTGACTACCTCATTATCTGTGATAATTAAAGTACCATTGTGTGGCAAATGGCCAGCAATTGATAAGAGACCAACATCTGATGCCTTTAGCATGTTCATTGTTAAGGTTATCAAGCAGACACATGTGGGACTCAACACTTTACATGCCATTCCCAATGATGGTGACAAACATTAAACACATGATTGAGTAAAAAGATGAGCTTTGAATTATTGTTAAATGACAAATGACTGAAAGTGACAACAAACATCAACAAACATCATAAATATAGCAGCAAAGAGTAAAAAAAAAAATAATAAGACAGTATGTAACGTGGTAAAGGTGGGCAAGAAGGAGGCGGGAACCGGTTGAACAGTCAACGTAAATTTTAATGCCAAACTCAACTTAAAACAACATAAAACATAAGACACACACACACAGCAGCTGCGTGCATCTCTCTTACTCTCTTGAACTGGCGTCTCTGGCTCCCCTTTATCTCACTGTCCCTGATCAGCTGACTCAGCGCCGGCCGTGCACCCTCACGGCCTGGCCACGCCCTCCTCCTCGTCATACTCCTCTCCCTCCCGATTCAGGCTGGGGCACCATCCGGACTGAGCTACTCCCCCCCCCCCCCCCCCATCTCTGGAGGGGAGATGCTGCCCTCCGGCCATTCCGCCAGCCGGTGGTCCACCCCACCTCCTGGGAATCTGGGGGAGAGACGAGACAAGGGAGAGGGGAGAGGGAAAGTGCGAGTGGGAGACACACTGAGAGAGAGAGAGAGGAGAGAGAGAAAAACTTGCCCGCCGGTCCCCAGACACGCTGTCACCTGGTCCTCAACCACTCCTCCGCCCTCTGGTGGTTGACAGCGCACTCCTCCCCTGGTGGACGGCAGCGAGTCCTCTGACCCCTGGTGGACGGAACGGCTCCTCCCCTTCTTGGCAGACGGCAGCGGTTCCTCCGACTCTCGCCGGCCGGCAGCAACCCCTCCGTCCCCAGGCAGATGGCCACAGCTGCTCCTCTGTCGGACGGCAGCGGCGAGGACTCCGCGAAAGCACATCCCTCCTCCTTCCCGGGTTTCAACACCAATGTAACAGGGTAAAGGTGGGCAAGGAGGAGGCGGGAACCAGCTGAACAGTCAACGTAAACTTTAATGCCAAACTCAACTTAAAACAACATAAAACATAAGACACAGACACAGACAGCGGCCTTGTGCGTCTCTCTATCTCTCTCAAACTGGCGTCTCCAGCTCCCATTTATCTCGCTCTCCTGCTGATCAGCTGACTCAGCGCCGGCCGTGCACCCTCACGGCCCGGCCAGGCCCTCCTCCTCGTCACACATTAATATTGCAATTTGCATAATTTGTTCATGCCACTGCAAATATGGGAATCAGAGTATGTGAACGTGAAGTGCGTAGTTCTCTTGACTTATATATTTTATTTTAGCTGAATATTTTTTTTTTAAGTTCGAAAACTTATCACAAGTTCAGCCAACAAAAACTTGGATAATTGAGTTATCTCAACAACAATAATCCAGGGCAGTTATTCTAATGCTACATTTTAAGTTATGATAACAAAAATCATTTTTACATTGTAGAGAGAGGGATCATCAACAAGATATGAAACACTGGATTGAACCTGTGTGCCAAATGAGATGTGCACTACCACTGGCATAGATCTGCCTTGTTAGCACGATGTTACAGGCAATACAAATATTTTATGGAGCTTGACAGCCTCTGATCACATTGTTCTTTTATTAAACCATGTTACGTGGATACGTTTTTTGCAAATGTGTCATTCATTTTATGTATATATCTTTTATTCCCAGCTTTCCGAGGATCCAGGCAGTGTTGACCAGTGCTGCTTCAGGACTAGAGGGCTTCAAAGCTCACGCTGTCTTCCAGGAGATCAATAAGAAGCTGCAAGAGGTACGAGAATCACATCTCAGGTTAATTAATGTGAATTCATTCAGTGGGGATAAAGCCTCTTAACACTTCAGAGTCTCTGCTCGCGGCAACACTGAGATGCCAGATGGATCTGAATTTGTATTATTACCCAGATTTAATTATGTAAGCAATGATCCACTGTCAGGTTTCAGGCTTTTCCCTGCTGGCTTGTGTTGATAGGATTTTATTCAAACTATGGTGGGGCCTGGGTAGCTCAGCAAGTAAAGACGCTGACTACCACACCTGGAGTCGCAAGTTCGAATCCAGGGCGTACTGAGTGACTCCAGTCAGGCTTCCCAAGCAACCAATTGGCCCGGTTACTAGGGTGGGTAGAGTCACATTGGGTTAACCTCCTCGTGGTCACTATAGTGTGAGTTTAGGTGAGTCACTACGCCACGACGAGGACTTAGAGCGCATTGGGAATTGGGCATGCCAAATAGCGTGGCCCCCACAGAGCCCCCCACTGAACACAGAGTCAGTCTGAGATTACATGAAGAGACAGAAGCAATTGAGACAGCCTAAATAGATAGAAGAACTGTGGTGAATTCTCCAAGAAGCTTGGAACATCCTATCTCCCAACAACCAAGAAAAACTGTGTCCAGGTGACCTAGGAGAATTGGTGCTGTTTTGAAGGCAAAGGTGGCCACACCAAATATTGATTTAGATTTTTTTATGTTTACTGGACTTTGTATGACATTAAGTGATAAATGAAAATGTTTTATGGCATTATTTTTGAAGACATCCTCACTATGCAACATTTTTCACAAGTGCCTAAAACTTTTGCACAGTACTGTATGTATATATATATATATATATATATATACATACACACACACAAATCAATAATAAGTAGTTTGAGTTTTGTAGGAATCCTGATTCGGTTGCGTCATTTAAAGTGCGTCATGGAAGTGGGTGGTCGCTGCACAGCTCTTTTGGCACGCTTTGTTGGCCATGATTTTCTGAGCAGTGTAAGTATTCACCAGAAATTCCACTATAAAACATGATTTTTAACAAATGAAGATGAAATAACGTAGACTGATGGCTTCAATGGAAGCATATACCATCAATTAACAACCTCAGAGCTCATGGTACATCTGTCTTTAAAGGTTTTTCGAAGTTATTGTTAACAATCAATTCCCCTATGGAATAAAATAAATGGTAGTTTTATTTCTGGAACCAGACTGTTGCGCTCTGTTTGACCTGAAGCATGCGGCCATTTTCAGTGGGTTTGCCCATATGGGTTTGTTAGGTCCCGTTGCAAGATGCGAGTCATAGAGTTTTTCTTATCTTTCAGCCTTGACAGTTGGACCCTTTTGAGAGTCACCCCATTTAGCTCTCACACAGGCAAGACGCTGCTATTTCTATCACTTACCGTTAGCCACAAAATAACAGCTCAAAAAGGCCTGTTATACAACCAAAAGTACTCTGGGGAAAAAATGATTCATCTGATCCTTTAAACTTTGTAACGCAATATGTACTTTTTGAGGGAAATTTAATAGCGGATCTCTCACAGGCTAGATGTGGTTTACGTTAAAACGGCATGTTTTGCCACTCTTATTCAGCTGTTTATGATTGTTCGGTTTGTGTAATAAGCAAGCAAGCGTCACAAATAGGATGGAGACGTGTTTTTTCCCTCTTTATTAGAGAAAAAAGTTTGGGGTTTCATTAATTATCTCAACACTTTAAAAATGTTTTAGTTTTATTTATATATTTTATTTATAAGTGACCAGAAATGATTAAAAATGAATACTGTATCTAATATATATATACACTCACTGGCCACTTTATTAGTTACACCTGCACATCTACTTATTAATGCGATTATCTAATCAGATGATCATGTGGCAGTAGTATAATGTATAAAATCATTCAGATACGGGTCAGGAGCTTCAGTTAATTTTCACATCAACCATCAGAATGGGCAAAAAATGTGATCTCAGTGATTTAGACAAGTATTTCTGTAACTGCTGATCTCCTGGGATTTTCACGCAGTCTCTAGAGTGTATAGAGAATGGTTCGAAAATCATCCAGCAAGTGCAGTGCTGTGGACGAACAAATGAAACGGTTCATCTTGTCGAACAACTGTGAGGCGGATGGGCTACAACAGCAGAAGACCACATTGGGTTCCACTTCTATCAGCCAAGTACAGAAAACTGAGGCAGCCTCAGTTTCCTGTTATAAGCTGACAGTAGTGGTACCCGGAGGGGTCTACTGCTGCTGTAGCCCATCCGCCTCAAGGTTCGACAAGTTGTAAGGTCGACTAAGATGCTATTCTGATCTCTACAATTGTACAGAGTGATTATTTGAGTTACTGGAGCCTTTCAGTCAGCACAAACCAGTCTGGCCATTCTCCATTGACCTCACACATCAACAAGGCGTTTTCGTCCACAGCACTGTCCCTCACTGGCTGTTTTTGTTTTTGGCACCATTCTGAGTAAACTCTAGGGATTGTTGTGCATGAAAATCCCAGGAGATCAGCTGTTGCAGAAATACTTAAACCAACCCATCTGGCACCAACAATCATGCCACGCTCCAAATCACTGTGATCACATTTTTTCCCCATTCTGATGGTTAATGTGAACATTAACTGAAGCTCCTGACCTGTATCTGCATGATTTTGTACATTATACTGCTGCCATATGATTGGCTGATTAGATAATCACATAAATAAGTAGATGTACAGGTGTACCTAATAAAGTGGCCAATGAGTGTATATAATCATAAAGATAATTTCTGTTAGCTATTTATTCAGAATTAGCATTTCTTTTTAAACTAGCCACAGTTCAGTTTACTGCGGGTTTGCAACCGATGTCCTGTGATGTGTTTGTGTAGGACGGAGAGCAGTTTGTGAAGAAGATCGGAGGCGTGTTTGCCTTCAAGGTGAAGGATGGGCCAGGTGGGAAGGAAGCGACCTGGATTGTTGATGTGAAGCATGGAAAAGGCTCTGTTGACAATGATAGCGGTGAGTTTGTTAGAAACAGTAGCAGAAAATAAACACTGTATTTTTCTGTGCATAGCCAGCATTTCACTGCTTGTAAACGCCTTAGACGTTGAACTGTCTAAGGTGCAGTTATTTTACAGGAAAACTGCTGTAAAGATTGTTTGTTGGGGTCAGAGGTTAAAGAAAAAGTTTTATCCCAAAAACAGAACAACACTCGCTCTGACCACACACACACACACACACACACTCTCTCTTCAGACTAGCATAAAAACTGACTTAAGTCAGGTTTCCCAAAGTCATGGAAAACCTGTAAATATAAGGGAATTTTAAAAAAAGTGTCATCCAGGCCAGAAACAATCATGGAAATTAATAAAATCTCATGGACATGGACATTTCTATAGTCAATAGTTCTAGTTTTTTCCTCTGCTCTAAAATATTTCATGAGCTAGATGATGCTTTTGTGTTGAATAAAACCTTCTCGTTGTGATGTCCGATTTGTCTTTGAATCGTTCTTTCGAGTCAGTTTTTTTTTTCAACAAATTAGTTAAAACGGTTCACAGACTGGTTTAAATGATCATTAGAAAAGCACAGTCTGTGATGAATCAAAATAATTTTTACAAATCTGTATCCAGTCATCACAAATGTTATGGAAAAGTCATGGAAATTCATTGGTCAAAAATGGTGATAACCCTCTTAAATGAACTCAAGTAATAAATAAACTCGCAAACTGAACCTGCTTAACGTTCGTTCTTGCATTACCGTGGTGGTAACAAACCTCAGTACTCAAGGGGGCGATAGAGTTACACTCAAAAGTCTGTGCCATTAAACTGGATGTTATTATTCAGGTATATTGACTTTAACTTATTTGCTCAGCAATATTCTTTTCAGACTGTTGCTCCGCCATGACAGTGGTTGACTTGAAAGAGAAAACTCACTGTAGAACTGGACAGTTCACACTAATGTCCGCTATAGCACCCCTTGTGGCAATGTTGAGAATGCAACGCTTAGTTGCACTGTGCCATAAGCTATAAGCTTTAACTTTTTTATTCTTGTTCATTTCCTCCCGATTAACATTCTCCTTTGTCTTTCCCAGGAAAGAAAGCCGACTGCACCATTGCCATGGCCGACTCTGACCTGCTGGATCTCATGACAGGAAAGATGAATCCACAGACTGTGAGTACTGAAGAACCATTAAACATCCATAAAATGAGCCGCCTGTCCTACTTTTCAGTTGCATACACTACACTGCAAAAATATGACTTTCTTGATCCGTATTATGTTTTGCAGAAACAATATCTAAACATCCTTAAAACAATATTAATGTTCCTTACCACATTGGCAAAATTTAAACTGGGATGAAAAACCAAAAAATAGTTGTCAAAATATGAACAACTACAGTCTTGACCAACACAAAATAGGTAATCTACTTTCTAAAGCATGCATGCATTATGACCAAAACTGAACAACTGTTTTAAATTAGCAGACAATCAGAAGTGCTCCGTTTTGATAATTTATTAAAAGAAATTGGATTGTACATATTATTGCAATCAGTAAAAACATCAAACTCATCATATAGCCATGTGTCACATGTTGTTGGAAAGCTCTCAAAGAGTAGAACTATTTGTTTTACTCACAGACAAAAATATAGCAAGTAATAGCTAAGTATATGTCTTTGACAATTATGTTGGTGTTGCTTATATGCTGCGTTTTCGCTTAACTTGACAAAAAATAAAAGGAACATAAAATACACATAACATTACTTGGAGGGTGTGATTCTCTTTCAAACGAGTCCACATCATTAGATAATCCACACGAAGTACAATGTTACATATGGCCACCAGGAGATGGCGCCAAGTAAATAATACAAACTCAATGATGCAGACTCATTGAGTCAAAAGGCACTCATTCTGTAAAATCTCATTACTAAAATCATGTCTGCATGCTATGCAAACCTTTAGTCATTGTTGTGTTTGCATGTGTAATTAGTTCTTATGTACAATTATGTTTTGTACACTAGAATAAATTATTTTTGTAATGCTATAACTTTTGATTGCTTTGTCGTATCAACATAATAAACCAATTCGGAGCCACCTTATTTACACACAGAGATATATAATAATTAATATTCTGTAAAATAATAATTTTTGGCTCTTTTTTTATTTTATTTTCAGCAGTTTCTTAGGCTGAGAGTTTCAGAATGTATCATAATCTATATCATTAAAAATTTGAAAGGTTTTCTTTACAATGATACCAAACACTTGACCCTCCTTGTTTTTTTTTTGTCGAGTTATAAGGCTTTAATTTTGGGTATGCCACTGAAACAGGAAATCTTTAAAAATACCTTCAGAGCTTAAAGGGTTAAAGCATAAACCTCATTACAATTTGTTAGATTTATGCTTGAAACAAGACAAAACTATGGGCAAATGGTGTAAGAAAGAGATTCTCTAAAAACAAGTCAATAATAAAACATGGAAATTTAACTTGTTTTAAGGATGTTTATGGACAAAAATACCTATTAAGAAAATGGTCCAAAGTTTGGATACTTTCATGAAATGTAATATTGTACTGTAATGTTATATTCGAATTGACGTCATATTTCACCCCAAAATCAAATGATACGAAAAAAGAAAGTATATTTTGCATATTTGCATTAATGATAATTAAACATGTAACACTCTGAAACGGCCACGTTTTGCGATCCAGTCAATTCCTGATATATATAAATAGGAACCTTATGTCCTGCCTTAAAAATGTTTTCTTATTGAATATCTTGTTTCACTGTGTGCTTCAAATGTGAGCGCTTGTGATTGTATGGAGACAGTGTTGTTCCTACGCTGGCTGCACATACCTTTTAAAGCTCCTTCTTGTTTCATACACAGAAAACAACATAATTAGCGTCTCACGCTCTGTTTGCAGCAGATGACCGTGAACAGACCGCAAATTCACTTTGTAGCATGAGGCACATACAGACTACATATTTATTTAATTAAATAGCAGCCTTTTACCGTGTAATCACTTTGAGTCACGTAGTAACCAGCTTTTCCAGATTGATCATCATAACAACACAGAAACGCTTCAAAATAAAATCTCAATTTAAATGAAAAAAGAATGACAGAAATATATCACTAGTGTAGTATTATGAAATATTCACTATAATAGTACTACTACCACCACTAATAATAATAATAATAAATCAGTAGTAATTGTATAACAGTGCATTCAGAAAGTATTCAGACTCTTTTGAATTTTTTCACATTTTGTTGTTGCAGCCTTATGATAAAATGCTTTAAATTATTTTATTTATTACCCCATAATAAAAAATAAAATAAAATAAAAAAAAAGATTTGTGATAACTGCAAAAAACTGAAATATCACATTGACATAAGTATTCAGACCCTTTGCTATGACACTTTTTTTTAGCTCAGATGCATCCCATTTCTATGGATCATCTTTGAGATGTTTCTACACTTTGATTGGAGTCCACATGTTGCAAATTCAATTGATTGGACATGATTTGGAAAGGCACACACCTGTCTATATAAGGTCTCACAGCTGAAAATGCATATCAGAGCAAAAACCAAGCCATGAGGTCAAAGGAACTTCCTGCAGAGCTCAGAGACAGGATTGTGTCAAGGCACAGATCTGGGGAAGGCTACAAAAAAATTTTGGCTGCATTGAAGGTTCCCAAGAGATCAGTAGCCTCCATAATCCTTAAATGGAAGAAGTTTGGAACAACCAGGACTCTTCCTAGAGCTGGCCGCCCGGCCAAACTGTGCAATCAGAGGAGAAGGGCCTTGGACCAAGAACCCGATGGTCACTCTGGTTGAGCTCCAGAGATCATGTGTGGAGATGGGAGAAACTTGCAGAAGGACCCTCCACCGATCTGGGCTTTATGGCAGAGTGGCCCGACGGAAGCCTCTCCTCAGTGCAAGACACATAAAAAAGCACCTAAAGGACTCTCAGACTGTGAGAAACAAGATTCTCTGGTCTGATGAAATGAAGATTGAACTGCTTGGCCTCAATTCCAAGCATCATGTCTGGAGGAAACCAGGCACTGCTCATCACCTGCACAATAATATCCCAACGGTGAAGCATGGTTGTGGTAGCATCATGCTGTAGGGTGTTTTTCAGAGGCAGTGACTGGGGGACTGGTCAGGGTTGAAGGAAAGCTGAACACAGCAAAATACAGAGATATGCTTAATGAAAACCTGGTCCAGAGCACTCAGGACCTCAGACTGGGCTGAAGATTCACCTCCTAACAGGGCAATGACCCTAAGCACACAGCCAAGACAACACAAGAGTGGCTTAGGGACAACTCTGTGAATGTCCTTGAGTGGCCCAGCCAGAGCCCGTAGTTGGAACCAATCGAACATCTCTGGAGAGACCTGAAAATTGCTGTCAACCGACAGTCCCCATCCAACCTGACAGAGCTTGAGAGGATCTGCAGAGAACAATGGCAGAAAATCCCAGAATCCAGATGTGCAAAGCTTGTCGCATCATACCCCAAAAGACTTGAGGCTTTAATCGCTGCCAAATGTGCTTCAACTAAGTACTGAGTTAATGGTCTGAATGCTTATGTCAGTGTGATATTTCAGTTTTTTTCTTTTTAATAAATTTGCAAAGTTATCAAAAATATGTTTTTTGCTTGTTTTTGCATCATTATGGGGTATGGAGTGTAGATTGTTGTGTACATTTTTTTTTATTTAAAGCATTTTAGCATAAGGCTGCAACATAACAAAATGTGAAAAAATGAAGGGGTCTGAATGCACTGTGTATTTAAACAATATCTCACATCTGTGATGCTCTGTTATGCAGCACTTTATTTGACAAAAATAACTCCAATGTTGTATTTTGGATTGTGCTGTGAGGTTCTGTATAAAAGCACTTCATTTGATAAAAAGAATAAAGTATTTGTAGTCCTTAGTTTGTGTGGTTATGATTAGTGGTCGACCGATATTTCACAGAGGCCAATAAATCGGCCGATATTCTGACTTTTTTAATTATCGGCATCGACCGATAAATTTTCCCGTTTGGCCGATTTGTTTCCTGAGGGTGCCGAGAATCGCCTACTTGCATGTGAAGCGACTGAGACATGTAAACAACCAGTCACGGTTCGTTTTCTTGTTACATGCCATCGTGTTACTACAATAGTAGACCAGTGTGCAACACAGTGTCATTTAAACATACTGTATATCAGAGCCACGGCAGACGCGTTTGAGTTTATAATGTTAAAGTGTTCGCCTGTTTCATTCTCCTTCTCTCTCCTCAACAGTTCCCTGTGATTTTTAACTGTCTTGTCTAATGATAAAATGGCAAATATCAATAAAATTAATATCATATACTGTCTGCAAATATGCGCATATCTTGTTTAAACGGATGTAATAAACCAACCTCACACAACTTCAGCAGATCCAGCATCCTGTGGATAGCTCATATATCTTCCTCTAAAGCACGTATTCTAACAGTCTCTCCTCAATAGTTCCCTGTAACTTTTCTAATGATAAAAGGTAAATATCAATAAAACTTGTATTATATACCATTTGCAAATATGCAGATATCTCATTTAAACAGATGTCATTCACGAACCTCACGAAAATCCAATATTTTCTTCCCGTCGGGCGCTCATCTAATATCTTCCTCTGAAGCGTGTGTATCATCAGCCAGAATAAAAAACTTCAGGATCAGGATAAAAAGTTCCTCTGATTCACAAATCATGATGGTCACTCCGTGTTACTCCAAGCAGGCAATCCAGGCCGCTTAAACTGTCAGGAGATTAAGGCTCGCGCTGGATGCGCACGAGCGCGTGAGTGCAACTTCAAGGCTGCATCCGAAAAAAACTGTAAAATGCTGCCTCCAGAGGCTGTATGCGGAGGTACGATGAAAATAAGATGCTTTTCAAACTGTTCGGAGACCAGTTTCCTTAAGAGTTCCTTTCATTCAAAACAGCTGTCAGTTAAGCCATTAACTGATTAGGCAGCTAGGTAGCAAGTCAGCTGCCTACGTATTCGGATGCAGCCCAAGGTAAAAGTGCTTCACGTGTGCTATAAGTAAATGACTTATTCACTATGCACTGTATGTACAGTTGGTTTGATTCTGTATTTTTTGAGTAAATGCGATTGCTAATGCGCACATGCCATCCATGGTTGCTGGACTGCTGTGTGTACTGTTATTTCCTTCTTCATAATATATTAACAATTTCTTCATGTGCAAAAAAATTACAAACATTTGATGACTAAACAGAAATCAGAAGAAACTGCTATCTTCCATTTACAATACAATATTATTTTGAACTTAAGTGATATCCCATTCTTAATCCATAGGGTTTAATATGACGTCGACCCACCCTTTGAAGCTATAACAGCTTCAACTCTTCTGGGAAGGCTTTCCACAAGGTTTAGGAGTGTGTTTATGGGAATTTTTGACCATTCTTCCAGAAGTGCATTTGTGAGGTCAGACACTGATGTTGGACGAGAAGGCCTGGCTCGCAGTCTTCACTCTAATTCATCCCAAAGGTGCTCTATCGGGTTGAGGTCAGGACTCTGTGCAGGCCAGTCAAGTTCTTCCACACCAAACTCGCTCATCCATGTCTTTATGGACCTTGCTTTGTGCACTGGTGCGCAGTCATGTTGGAACAGGAAGGGGCCATCCCCAAACTGTTCCCACAAAGTTGGGAGCATGGAATTGTCCCAAATCTCTTGGTATGCTGAAGCATTCAGAGTTCCTTTCACTGGAATTAAGGGGCCAAGCCCAGATCCTGAAAAACAACCCCACACCATAATCCCTCCTCCACCAAACTTCACAGTTGGCACAATGCAGTCAGACAAGTACCGTTCTCCTGGCAACCGCCAAACCCAGACTCATCCATCAGATTGCCAGATGGAGAAGCGTGATTCGTCACTCCAGAGAATGCGTCTCCACTGCTCTAGAGTCCAGTGGCGGCGTGCTTTACACCACTGCATCCGACGGATGCAGCTGCTCGGCCATGGAAACCCATTCCATGAAGCTCTCTACGCACTGTTCTTGAGCTAATCTGAAGGCCACATGAACTTTGGAGGTCTGTAGCGATTGACTCTGCAGAAAGTTGGCGACCTCTGCGCACTATGCGCCTCAGCATTCGCTGACCCCGCTCTGTCATTTTACGTGGCCTACCACTTCGTGGCTGAGTTGCTGTCATTCCCAATCGCTTCCACTTGTTATAATAGCACTGACAGTTGACTGTGGAATATTTAGTAGTGAGGAAATTTCACGACTGGACTTGTTGCACAGGTGGCATCCTATCACAGTACCACGCTGGAATTCACTGAGCTCCTGAGAGCGGCCCATTCTTTCACAAATGTTTGTAGAAGCAGTCTGCATGCCTAGGTGCTTCATTTTATACACCTGGGGCCATGGAAGTGATTGGAACACCTGAATTCAATTATTTGGATGGGTGAGCGAATACTTTTGGCAATATAGTGTATATATATATTAGTAATTTTATGTTTGTTATTTACTATATTAAACTGTGTGATAAATCGGCATTGTATCGGCCTACCGGCCACCCTGTTAATAAATCGGCATCGGCATCAGCCATTAAAAAAACCCATATCGGTCGACCACTAGTTATGATGGTTATGATTCTGGCTGATTATTCTTAATTTTCCTGTTTGGATTTACCACCTCATCCCATATGAACTTGATTATCATGGCTTTTTTCAGGCAGCGTTTGTGTTATTCTTTCCAAGCTGTGTACGTGGTTTAATAGCTGTTCTTTCTGCCAGTACACAAATCTCATGGTTACAGATTTATTTGTGACGCACAAAAAGACCGCTGTATACATGTGCGTGTGGGGGTGAATTCAAGGCGCTATTGTCATTTAATTACACAGCAAGAGTGCAGATCTTACGCATGTTAAATTTACAGTACCATCTGTGATTTGCAATTGAATGAAAGAAACATGAGGACATTTTATAATTCAGGGACTTCACTCTTCTAAGGAAGAACACCAAGGTTGAGCATTCAGAAATTCAGATTTGTAGAGCTCCAATCTTCCCTTCCTGCATTGTCTCAAACCCACATTGAGTTATTCTCTGTGAACAATTTCTTCCCCTTGACAAAAGAGCTCACTCCTTACTCGCTCTCCTCTTCTAAAACTGATGCACCGTTTTGAGAAACAAAGTTTGTTCTGCAGTTGTAGATTGGGTGCTTCAGCTTTTAGCAATTTCATGTCCCAGGGGTTTATTTTTACTAAAACAAGCCAACTTTTTGTTATATGAAGGTCACATTAAATCTGACTTGGAAACTTTCTTACCAGGCCTTAATCTTTAATTTTTGGTCCTTTTCAAATGTCTTTTATGTATACATTTTACTGTTTTAGTCATGTCCCTGACCCAGACTTTCAGTATTAAACTATGAAAATCCATTATGAAAATACAAATGATTACATGTTTAAAACTATGATTATCTAAACAAAGAGTGAAATAAACTTAAACCTTTTTCATATTTATTGTGTGCAAATGATGAATATTTGTATCTGAATCGGGTCCGATACCACTCTCACATACTTGTACTCGTGCTTGTAAAAATGCTCCGATACCAAAAACTGATACCATCTGACGTACAAATGTCATTCTGTAAACATTCAGCACACAAATTAAAATCACGTTATCTCCTAGTGTGATTATTAAACCGCAAAGGCTGCAATTACATAAGATAAATATATAGTTTGCATGTGCTGCACGCTTCAAAGTGTATATGTTTGGAGCCGGTGTTGTGCTGACACTGGCTGCTCATACCTTTTAGAGCTCCTTGGCTAATACATGGAAAACACTATTTTTCACATTGCCTGCTGTGTTTATAGCAGATGGCAGCGTGCAGAGCACTGATTCACTTTGTAGTGAGAGGCACATACAGACTACATACACTATATGGCCAAATATTTGTGGACACCCCCTTCTAATTAACAAATGTGTTTACTCCATTAAATCCAGCAAAGAAAAATCTTAATGTTTCTTTATGTAATGGCTTGGGCTTTGTGTGCTTCCAAATTTGTGGCAACTGTTTGGGGGATAGCGATTTTACAGCATGCCTATTATGATTGTTCTCCCCTTCGGAGGCTGATTCATCCTAGTTTGTGTGCAGGGTGTCAAAAACACACAGAAACGGAAAGGTCTTCACTCCAAAATAAAAGCTTCTGCCAAAATAAAAGCTCAATTTAAATGGAAAAAAGTACGACAGAAATATATTACTACTGTATAGTTATGTAATATTCACTGTAGTACCACTGCTACTACTTCTACTACTAATAATAATAAATCAACAGTAATTGTATAATATTTAAGCAATATCGCACATCTGTGATGCTCTGTTTTGTAGCACTTTATTTGACAAAAATAACTCCAGTGTTGTATTTTGGATTGTGCTGTGAGGTTCTGTATAAAAGCACTTCATTTGATAAAAATGATACAATATTATGCTGAAAATTACTTTTTTTTTTTTTTATTTGAATAAAGTTAATTTATTTAGACATTTTGATGATAAAATGGAAATAAACTTTTGATGGAATTCAGAAAAACAAAACAGGTATCAGGATCGGCGAGTATCGAAGAGGAACTCTCGGTATTCATACTCGTTCTAAAAAATGTGTATTGGGTCATTCCTAAAAATGATTACACATATCCCACAGTTTTTGTGCAGTGTGAGAACACACTTAAGATAATATATGGGACAAGTGATGTTTGAAGAAAACTGAAAATTCAATGTAAATATCAAAGCAGAATATTTTTATTGGTCGTCATTTCTAGCTGTTATTTTGCATAATTATGCAAAAATTATGTAGATATTATTTAATTGTGTGTATTTAGGATACATGCATGATATTAGCCTTAGCAAGACAAAGGATTAAGCCATTTTATAAAAAAAAAAAAAAACAACTTAACAAATGTCATTTCCATCAGCGCCATTTGAGATGTGGTAGAAATGACACTGTTGTGAATTTTCAAGACTGTCAGGAAAAATAAAAAAAAAGACACAAATCTGCAGTGATGCATGAACATACACTGTTGGACATTGTTAGTAGACAAATTAAACTAGCGAGAGTGTGAATTTTTTCAACAACACTTCACCTTCCAGAAGTTATTAGAGCTATTAATTTTTTTTTATTTTACAAAATTAGTTAAAAAAGAAAAGAAAAAAAAATTAGCTGGAAAAGTTACACTTTTGAGACCCAACCCTGTCGTCAAAGAGCCATATGTGTTTCGCAAAAACCTTAGGAATATGTTTCCTCACTCTGCACCATTTAGGAGCACTCATCATCAGTGTGGACTCTCTCTATACTTGGCTCTAACTGAGTCACAGTTCGATCTTAACTCATTTAGCAATTGTGTAATTGCACCAGTGCTGTTGGGGAACAAACTGAAATGAGAAGTCATTAACAGGGTTCACTCGTGACTCTCTTTTAGATTCCTGTAACCATGGCTCGTTGAAGGTGTACAGGTTGTGCAGTGCTTGTAGCTTACAAAGTTCTTCAGCAAGGCACTCTCACTCAAATTGCTTCAGCGTGACTAATTTCTGTCCTCCGGGAAAAGAGCAGTGCACTCGTTGTACCCTGCGCATCACGATTGCAGCTGAAGTTTGCATTTTTTTAACATCACAAAGTTTCTTTCTATGTGGCTAGAGAGCAGTTCAGAGTATGTTTGACCATGAAAATGCCTTTACAATAAACGCAAGTAAAAAGGCTCCCAAGTTCATCTGTTTATTGTCAAGTCACGTTGCACCTTGACAGTATTATTGATTGTGGTGTGTTTAACCTTGAGAATGAATGTTGATGATACGTTAGAATCTCATGAAACTTGGCAAGAACATGTCCTGGTCATATTTCACCCCAAAGTAAACAGACAGAAATAAGAAGTTACATTTTGCCTAAATAAAATGAAGCCTTTGTGATTCAGGCATTGTGATACTACAGTATTAGTAAAAAAAAAATTAAGCAGGATATTCTCACATAACTTGTCTAAAAAATGCCTTGGTCACAAGGACAATCAAGGGGGGCAGTGCCCTCCCTAGACCCAGCCATGTGTTAAATATAATTTCTTATTTTCTTGATAAGTTTCATGAGAATCACCCAAGCACATTTAATCCCATATTTTTCATTGCTGTAATGCAAAAAAATAAAAAATAAATAAATAAAAAATCTAATTCTCATTACTTTTAATGTAAAAAAATAAATAATGCAATATTATTTAAATTGTGAAGTGCTTATTAGGGATGCACCGTATATTATTATTATTATTATTTATGTTTTTATTTTTTTATTTATTTATTTGTTGCCGATATAGATTTAACAAAAACAAGATGACGATCATATCACTGATTTACTTAGGAAGTATGCTTTAATATTGTGCAAAGAGGTACAAAAGCTTTTTTACTGTTATAACAGTAAATAATTTCCACTGAACATGAATTGGATCTGTTGAACACAGGCCAAAATTTAAAAAAAGAGCCACAATGAAAGTTAAGTAAAAGATATAATGAAAAAAAGGAAAACTAATGATAACATGATTGATATGAAAAAAAAATAAAAAAAATAACTTCTGAAACATTTGTGCACTTTTTCTGTTCAAAACAACATAACTGTATATGATAGAACGTTACAAATGTATATTATGCATATGTTGGGCACTTCCATGGAAATGTTAACCAGATCATGGAACAATAAAAAGTTTAGCCAAAGGAACAAAACCCCTTTTTTAAATTCTGTTTTATACTGGTTTAATAGATAATGCCGTCCAGACCGCTAGAGGGCGCCGCATGCTCACACAGCACTGAATACAGCCTGTATTTTAAAACGCGGCCTTTTAAGGTTTTGTAACTGCTAGAGTTGGGGTACTCGAGTTCGGAATTGAGTCCGAGTCATGAGTCCAATTTGAATGGACTTGGAGTTGTCACGGACTCGGATGCATATTTACTCGGACTCGAGCCTTTCGGGCTCCATGGCATGGAGTCCATGGCATTTGTTATGCAATGAAAAATAAACAAACAAACAAAAATAATGAAACAGAAATAAATGAATACATCTCTGTCTGCACGCAGCTGTAGCACCCCCTGAGTTTGCAGCCAGAGTTTGCTTCACCGTGTTAGCAAACACACCCACACACACATACGCACGTGCATAAAATGTGTACCTGACATGGCATTTCGTAATTACACATGCAATATGATATTATATGGATAGCATAGGCTACATGGAATTTGTACATAAAAAAAAAAAAAAAAGCTAAAATGTGGTTAAATCTTGAAAAGCAAAATAAAAAATACACTTTCATATTTTTCATATTTCATATTCTATATATAAAGTTAAGTGCAGAATTTTGCATGTCCCTTTTGTTTTATAAGTTTTCAAATCCCTTTCAGAATTTGTACAAAATATAAGAAATAAAAGATCATATTTTTTATGTAGTCTGCCCTTCAGAAGCTACATAACACAACATTTACTCTACACAAATCATCCTGTTCAAAAGTTTGCATCCCCTTTGTTCTTGGTACTTGTGTTGCCTTCTTGAGTATCAATGAATGTTTACATCTTTTGTAATAGTTGTGTATGAGTCCCTCAGTTGTCCTAAGTGTCAAAAGCTAGATGTCAATATCATATGTCGGGAAGAACTGAAATCTGCGGAAGATGCGGAGAAACCAAAGAATGTACAGTTTTATAAGAGCTCTGTGAAGTTTACTTTGGTTGGTATTTAAAGATTTAATAATGACTGCAGACCAACACGGTTAGGGTTAGGTTAGGTTGGGTTAGGGTTAAGGTTAGGGTTATCTGCCGCTCAAGCAAATATAAAAAAATGTATTATATTTGGCGTCAGCTGCTGCGAGATGCACACGGATGCAACAGGGTTTTATGTGCACGAGCAGCACGCTGAACTGCCCGGAATTGTGCCGTGTTCCGCGGATTAAATAGACAGTACTGTCATGTCCGTGTTAAATGGCCCTAATATTATCAGTGGGCTTTTTCCAGTGTTTTTGGATGTAGCATTTGCAGTCAAATTGTGAGATATAACTTTTCGACGAGTGCTAATTACTACTGTGTTGAATCATTTGTATGTATTTTCCCAAACCAGTCGGCAGATGGAGACTCAGTAAGAAATATCAGTGTAGACTGTTATTTCTTTAGATAGGGATCATTTTAGATAAAACTAAACTAAACTTGAAAGGGCAAATTGAAAATGAAGTAGAAATAAAAACAAAATTAAAATTCGAAACAATAATAACCCTGGTTGTAATGACTAACGCAGCTTTCACTTTCTTTAGTCTGTGTTTGTGTGGAGGAGAAAAAGCAACAAATAAATTAAAATGTCAACAGAACGCTAATAAGAATTGTGCTGAAGGACAGTTTTGTCTTCGTACACCTGAAGCATATGCTTTCATTCTGAAATCACTTTGAAGTTTGTTCAGTAGGAAACTTTTTTTATATCATTAAAAAAATATAAATATGAAAGGCAACAGAGGTGTTTTTTACATTTATATATATATATATATATATATATATATAAAATCTTAGTTGTGAAGTTTAAAATAAGCTTAAGTTATTGATGCTGAAGTTTACGGTTACAATTTTAATTCAGATTCATGAACAGATTCATTCGGACTCGACTCGAACTCAGACTCGGCCTGTTATTGACTCGGTCTTGAGTCCGACTCGGCCCATTTTGGACTCAAGCTCGATTGTTTAAAGACTCGAACTTGACTCGGAACCGACTAAGGTGGACTCGTACCCAACACTGGTAACCGCACAAGGCCATATTGCGATTTCAATCTTAATCAATCATGCAGCATTGATCAGAGTCAGAATCAGAATCAGCTTTATTGCCAAGTATGCTTACACATACAAGGAATTTGTCTTGGTGATAGAAGCTTCCAGTGCACAAACAATACAGCAACAAGACAGAGATGATGATAATAATAATAATAATAATAAAAGAATAAAAATAAGTTAATAGAAAATAAAGTGTTTATATACAAATCTGTTATATACAGAAGCAAGGGAATGTAATGACAGGAGAGGTAGAATATGTTGGATAAATATAAATAGACTAAGCTGTGTATTGCACATAATTATTGCTCAATGGGGCAGATGGATATCATATGAAGTCAAAGTCTGCTGGTTCTAAAGCATTTTGAAAGGTTTCCCTTCTGTAGCCTATAGGTAAGTGCCGCTTTCACAACCGTCACGTCCATTTATAGCATTTTTTTCCACATTAACATGAGAACGAGAAAGAATACAATTAAATGTGTTCTTAGAAGTGCCAGCCTTTCTACATGTTGTGGCTATTACAATTTCTGGATTGTGTATTTGAATTCACAGAGTTTTAACAAAGTGTGTTACTGATGAATTATAAATAAACCATCGTTTTTTTCACATCAGCGTTTTCATGCATATAAACGATGTGCCGATGGTTTTAATTTGGTCAATAATTAGTTGATAAATATTGGCAGCCGATTAATCAGTGCTTACCTAGTATTTATATATCATGGTAGTAATTGTTGTAGATATGCAGATTTGAATTAAAATCCATTGTATTATAGTAATTTTTACTGTTAGGCAGTTGTCTCAATTCATAAAATCTTAATGGTCCAAAAAATAGTCTCAAAATAAAATAGATTAAAAAAAAAAAATTCTTATGATTTTGGGGTGAAATGACACACTTTCTCTCTTTTTTTTCTCGCAGGCGTTCTTTCAGGGCAAACTGAAGATCACTGGAAACATGGGCATGGCCATGAAACTTCAAAACCTGCAGCTACAGCCTGGCAAAGCCAAGTTGTGAGAGGCTCCACCTTCTGTGGGCGGAGTTTTGAAGAGCTCCTCCTGTAGACTCCACTCTATTAGTGTTCAGTGGTGGCCAAAAATATTGGCACCCTTGGTAAATATGAGCAAAGAAGGCTGTGAAAAAAAAAAATCTGCATTGTTTCTCTTTTTGATCTTTCATTAAAATAATTCACAAAAATCTAACCTTTAATTGAAGTAAAACAATTGAAAGAGGGGAAATATCTCATTATTAAATATTTTTCTCCAAAACACATTGACCACAATTATTGGCACCCCTAGAAATTCTTATGAGTAAAATATATCTGAAGTATATTCCCATTCATATTTTAAATTTTTAAGTGCACCTGGGTGACTATGAACATGAAATTGTTCAGCCATGACTTCCTGTTTCACAGGGGTATAAATATGAGGTAACACACAGGCCAAATTCCCTTAATCATCAATCACAGTGGGTTAGACTAAAGAATAAAGTTCTGATGTGCAGTAAAAGGTTGTTGAGCTTCACAAAATGGGAAATGGCTATAAGAAAATAGCCAAAGCATTGAAAATGCCCATTTCCACCATCAAGGCAATAATTAACAAGTTCCAATCAACTGGAGATCTTAAGAATTGGCCTGGAAAAGGACGTATGTCTATATTGTCTCCACGCACAGTGAGGAGGATGGTCCAAGTGTCCAAAGAATCTACAAGGATCACAGCTGGAAAATTGCAGAAATTAGTTCGGTCTTGGGGTCAGAAAGTCTCAAAAATATATCAGATATCACCTACGTCACCATAAGTTGTTTGGGAGGGTTTCAAGAAAAAAAAGCCTCTGCTCTCATCCAACAACAAACTCAAGCGTCTTCAGTTTGCCAGACTCTACTGGAACTTGAAAGGGACCGGGTTCTGTGGTCAGATGAAACAAAAAAAGAGCTTTTTGGCAGCAAACACCAGAGATGGGTTTGGTGCACACAGAGATGAAGTAGTACCCAATGCCCATGGTTAAATGTGTTGCTGGATCTTTAATGTTGTGGGGCTGTTTTTCTACCAGAGGTCCTGGACATCTTGTTCGGATACATGGCATCATGGACTCTATCAAATACCAACAGATAAAAAATCAAAACCTGGCTGCCTCTGCCAGAAAGCTTACAATGGGCCCTGGTTGGAACTTCCAGCAGGACAGTGATCCAAAACTAACAAAATGGTTCACTGACCACAAAATCAAGTTTCTGCCATGGCCATCCCAGTCCCCTGACCTGAACCCCACAGAAAATTTGTGGGGTGAACTGAAGAGGAGAGTCCTCCAACATGAACCTCTGAATTTGAAGGATCTGTAGAGATTCTGTTCGGAGGAATGGTCTCAGATCCCTTGCCAGGTGTTTTTCAACCTCATTAGGCATTATAAGAGAAGACTCAGTGCTGGTATCTTGGCAAAGGAAGGTTGCAAAAAGTATTGAATAAAAGGGTGCCAGTAATTATGGCCAATGCGTTTTGGAGAAAAATATTTATTTAATAATGAGATATTTCCCCTGTTTCAATTGTTTTATTTCAATTGAAGGCTATATTTTTGTGATTTATTATTTTTATTTTTTTAATGAAAGATCAAAAGGTTAAACAATGCAGATTTTTTTCACAGCCTTCTTTGCTCATATTTACCAAGGGTGCCAATATATTTGCCCACAACTGTAGCTGCACAGGATCAGAAACAAATGTGTGTTTCTGTGCTGTAGTGTTCAGCTCTCTCTAACAAGTTAAAGGAACAGTTTACCTAGAAATAAAATTTGGTCATTATTTACTTGCACTCTTGTTGTTCCAAACCCAAATGCTGTTTTTGTTTTTTTTCCCTGTGGAACACAAAAGGAGAAAGCTCTTTTCCTTACAACAACAGTAGTGACCACATCTGCCAAGCTCCAAAAGGGAGGGAGAGATTATCAGTGAATAATGACTTAAGTTTGGGTCTGTTCCTCTCTTAAAGCTATCGTATAGCTTCAGAAGACTTAGGGGTGCATGAGTCATATAGACTGTGTTTTTGTTCATTTTTTGTTCCACAGAAAAATAACAGCATATGGGTTTGGAACTACATGCGGGTGAGTAAAAAATGACAGAATTTTCATTTTTGAGTGAACTATTCTTATAATTACGAATAAGAACAGCATGATAGAGGTACACAGAAGATGTGCTATGAAATTAATACTGCTCTTAATGAGATCTATTTGTAAAGTTTGCATATAACTGGCCACCCATAACGGTTTAATTTGTATCTGTGTATTCAGAGTTTTCGAAATGCCTTCCTGTGGTGTGTTTAAAACGGTGTGTGATTGCTCAGCAGTAGTATATTGGAAGTTAAGGATGTTAAAGTGCCTACAGGGCATGTTTGTGAGTGTCTGAATGAATCCTCATCTATCGACACAAATATACAGCATGGTACAAGGGTTTGTTAAAATGTTAAACAGCAATGAATTCCTTTAGTTATTCCAGATCTTCTGTTTGATTTTGGCATCTTTACAGTACACTTTAATAAAAACAAGTCAGTGAAAGGATATGTCTTTATGGGACAGTTTGAACTGGAAGTATATGTCTGTGATTTCTAAGTGTTTCCCGTCTCATTCTTGAATTCTGCCCACCAGATTCTAAAGTTATTTTGTACTAAATAAACATAATCTTTCTCATCAAAATGGCAAGTCTCTCTTTTTTAAATGCCTTTCTCAATTTCTCCTTTACAAAGCAATAATGGATGGCGGTCAGAAGTTCAGATAAGATAAGGTAAGCTCTTTAGTCTGGTGTTTAAATATCACTCTCTTTTGCTCTCTTTTTCAGACACTTCATGAGTGTAGTAATGCAAATGGGTTAGATTAAATGTGTTCAGTGTGCTGTGGTTAAAGATCTTTTAACAGAATGGTTGTAGGTTCAAAACCCACAATGGCTGTCCGTAAAGACACTATTTCTGAGAGCACATAACAAACTAGCTGTATTGCACAACAACAATTCCAAATCTCCACTGTACTTTATTGTTCATTTATGCTCTAGTGTTGTACTTTTTAATGCTTTATTGAAATTTGGTGTGGTAACACTCTAAAATGGAGCCTTCAAGGTTAGTATTAACACACATAACGTAGTGGTACACTGGCGAGGAGACAGGTGGCCATTTCTTTTTTAATGGATGTCTATGGAGGAGATGCATCCGCATGCTGAATAAACTGCTTTTGTGAGGAAACAGCTCACCACTTATTGAATTGATCTTCAACATGTTTTACTCTAAACAGTCCTTTTGAGGTGAACTATGTGTGGAGTTTACTATGATAAAATTGCTGTTTTATAAGAGATGTCGGAGTAGAGATTAAAGCGACAAGTAGGACTCATTTACGGCATTAACACCAGCTTGCAGAGATTCTGTTATTTACTGTCTCCAGCCAGGGGTGTAGATTCCAGGAGGGATGGGAGGAGGTAACTTCCCCCAATTATCAAAACAAGCAAGTACAACCCCCCCACCATTATTTATACCATGTTCAATGGAAATATGTAAATGCTTCACGCTGCAACCCCCCAATGTTCAAGCCAAATCTACGCCTTTGTCTCCAGTTTGCAAAAATTGCATTGATGAATTAAAATAAGTGTTTAGTATTAACATATGATACATTATGTGCAATATTGTATATTATCTAATAAAAAAAAAAAAAATGAAATTTTTTTTTCCCCCTTTGGCTTGAAGTATTCAACAATAAAATTAGACTAAAATAAATTGTAATGATTAATATGTTATATATGTAATTATATTAATGTAAAGACTATTATGACTGCTGTGTTTGCCAATAATGCTATATAATATAAAATATTTTTTTATTTATTTATTTTTAAATAGATTAAGACTCTCATGCCGAAATCTGCAGCAGCAAAAGTGTGCTCTTTTTCCCGCTCACTGAAAAGTATTCCACAAACATTACATTCCCAAAATATGTTAACTAACGTAGATATATCTCAAAATCTACCGTTAGACAAAGTGCAATGAAAACTGTAAAAAACTGTCGTAAAACCCTGAACGCGGTCCATTGACGTCAGCCATTATATGACTGGCCAGAGAAGACTCACGTGATCCAAGTTGACCGTTATGCTCTCGACAATGGTAAAAGCACATATCTCTGTATAGAATATCTCTGGTAACATTACTTATTTTTTTCTCAGTTAAGTTATTGCTATTATAAAGCTATCTGTTAGCATTAGCATTCTCATTCATTTAAATGGCATCTGCTCAGCTAGCGCAGGGTTCCCCGCAGTGGCGTAGCCAAGGGTGGGCCAATCCCACCCAAATTGGACCCAGACCCACCCAGAATATTAGAGATTATTCTTTGACATCAAATATATAAACTCAGCAAAAAAAAGAAAGAAAAAAAAGAAAAGAAATGTCCCTTTTTCAGGACACTGTATTTTAAAGATAATTTTGTAAAAATCCAAATAACTTTACAGATCTTTATTGTAAAGGGTTTAAACAATGTTTTCAATGCTTGTTCAATGAACCATAAACAATTAATGAACATGCACCTGTGGAACAGTCATTAAGACACTAACAGCTTACAGACGGTAGGCAATTAATGTCACAGTTATAAAAACTTTGGACACTAAAGAGACCTTTCTACTGACTCTGAAAAACACTGAAAAACACCAAAAGAAAGATGCCCAGGGTCCCTGCTCATCTGCGTGAACGTGCCTTAGGCATGCTGCATGGAGGCATGAGGACTGCAGATGTGGCCAGGTTAATAAATTGCAATGTCTGTACTGTGAGACGCCTAAGACAGCACTACAGGGAGACAGGAAGGACAGCTGATTGTCCTCGCAGTGGCAGACCACGTGTAACAACACCTGCACAGGATCGGTACATCCGAATATCACACCTGCGGGACAGGTACAGGACGGCAACAACAACTGCCCGAGTTACACCAGGAACGCACAATCCCTCCATCAGTTCTCAGACTGTCCGCAATAGGCTGAGAGAGGCTGGACTGAGGGCTTGTAGACCTGTTGTAAGGCAGGTGCTTACCAGACATCACTGGCAACAACGTCACCTATGAGCACAAACTCACCTTCGCTGGACCAGACAGGACTGGCAAAAATTGCTTTTCACTGACGAGTCGCGGTTTGTCTCACCAGGGGTGATGGTCGGACTCATGTTTATTGCCGAAGGAATGAGCGTTACACCGAGGCCTGTACTCTGGAGCGGGATCGATTTGGAGGTGGAGGGTTCGTCATGGTCTGGGGCGGTGTGTCACAGCATCATCGGACTGAGCTTGCTGTCATTGCAGGCAATCTCAACGCTGTACGTTACAGGGAAGACATCCTCCTCCCTCATGTGGTACCCTTCCTGCAGACTCATCCTGACATGATATGACAATTCCACCAGCCATACTGCTCCTTCTGTGTGCGATTTCCTGCAAGACAGGAATGTCAGTGTTCTGCCATGGCCAGCGAAGAGCCCGGATCTCAATCTCATTGAGCACGTCTGGGACCTGTTGGATCAGAGGGTGAGGGCTAGGGCCATTCCCCCCAGAAATGTCTGGGAACTTGCAAGTGCCTTGGTGGAAGAGTGGGGTAACATCTCACAGCAAGAACTGGCAAATCTGGTGCAGTCCATGAGGAGGAGATGCACTGAAGTACTTAATGCAGCTGGTGGCCACACCAGATATTGACTGTTACTTTTGATTTTGACCCCCCCCACCTTTGTTCAGAGACACATTATTCCATTTCTGTAAGTCACATGTCTGTGAAACTTGTTCAGTTTATTAATTGGTTGTTGAATATTTTAATGTTCATACAAATATTTACACATGTTAAGTTTGCTGAAAATAAAGCAGTTGAAAGTGAGAGGAGTTTATTTATAAAATAGTACAAAAATGCATAAATTCTGATTTCTGAAAGTGTGAAAGAATTATTTGAATGCATCACTTCCCGGTTGTTAAGGAAAATTTTTAGACTGGTGAAAACTTGGCCTATCCATTTTTATTGAGGCCCACCCAAAAGTGATCTCCTGGCCATGCCCTTGGTTCCACGGAAGTGCACGATCTGGCCGATCACTCATAAATGGAAACAAATAGGGGGTAATATAAGTCCATTTTAATTTTTAAAAAACCCTTTAAAAATATGTCACTGTAAAAAGATGTACTGTAATGTAATTAGATAACTGAGATTGAAAATAGATAGTTTGTTCAAGAAAACACAGCTACTGTTGAATGGCTGTCAATAGAGAAAGATGCTTTTTCCATCACCTAGGGTGTGGGTGTAGTTCCAGCATCTACCAGCAGGGGCTAACGAAGACCGGCTGCTGACCAGCTGACCCTCTATAAATCATAGACATAAATTAAAAAAAAAAAAAAAATCTACATATTTAAAAATGTACTTCTAAATGTGGCTAAAGGGATAGTTCACCCAAAAAAAATAGAATAAAAAATTCTCACCATTTACTCACCCTAATGCCATCCCAGATGTGTATGACTTACTTTCTTCTGCTCAACTCTGTTGGTCATCACAATGCAAGTGAATGTTGACTGAAATTTTAAAGCTCCAAAAAGCACATAAAGCAGCTTAAAAGCAATCCATAAGACTCCAGTGGTTTAATCCATGTCCTCTGAAGAGATCCAGTTGGTTTTGGGTGAGAACAGACCAAAATGTTAAATTTTCATTTTCATGGGTGAACTATTCCTCTAATGTGGTGAATAGCACGTTTTTAAGAAATGGTTGATGTTTTATCAATTACTTTTATCAAATACCTATTACTTTTTTATATTACATTTCCAGTATAAATCTCTCTGTCAGCACTTCTGAAAAGCTCAAAACTATCCACCCGAATATATTGGCATGTTTCAAGCCTGCCACGCTTTTGTTTTCCCTCAGAAAACTTCAGCTGAAACACAAAATCCCTAAAATGAACAAGATCTGACCTAGATTCCATTGCTGAAACCTTTCAGTTTCTCTCTCTCTCTCTCTCTCTCTCTCTCTCTCTCTCTCTCTCTCTCTCTCTTAAATCCTTTATTTGAAATTTGTATTCTTACAGATCAGATGTACTATTTCAGATATCTGGATTCAGTATGCCGAAGTAGTGTAGAATTGACATTATATTCCACCTTGAGCATTTTGCTGCTTCAATACAGAAAGGGATGTCTTTATATCAGCCAAAATACGGGATGTTACGCTAATACGGGACAGTTGGCAATCCTAGTGATTGGCCTGCTATGCTAACATTCCATCATGCATTTCCTACGCTTTTAATTACCCTGTAAAGCTTTAAAAAAAAAAAACATTCAGCCCAAGTACTTCATGTAATTACATTAAAACTTTGAATTTACTTTGAGGATGAGAGTTTAAGAGATTTAATGCCCATTGCAATGAAAACGCCACCTATGTAGGGACTAGTTCTTTTAATTAGTCAACCTCCCACTTAGACTTTGGGAAATGTTTAATTTATATAATAAAGTATATATAATGTCAAATTTCCAAGCTTTCATTGCTTGACCAATGGCAGATGGTGGGTGTGTTTAGAATTATTTTTTAATACAGTCTATTTTTGCCTTCCACTTGGTGATGCTAGTGGCATGTAAATTGCCCTCTTCGGCTTTAAACCTCGCTATATCTTTTGTTATGATAGTGTTCTGAATTGACAGTGTTCTTTGAAGAGTACAGTTTAAAAGAAGAAAGATCAAGTTTGCAATATGTAAGGTCTAATCTGCTGTCTGACCTGAAGGGAGTGTTTTCCGGGCCGCTGAGAGTTGAAAAATCCCCAGGGAGAGTTTTTAACAGGAGGGAATAAGCGATAACATTCATGGCCATTAAATTTATGGTCTGTTTCCTCAGATTCCAGACAGTGAAAAGTAAAAGATATTTTTTTATTTATTTTATTTTGATCTGGACAGGTATGTGTGGCCATCTGATGATAAATCTTTGAAATGTGGTGTTTATATTGTAAATTAATCTTTACAGTGCAGATAGTCACATATAGCTTATGCAAAGATATTATATGCAGCACACCTGCAGAACAAATATAGCTGTGTTTTTCAGTCCAGTTCATTGGGCAGGTTCTGAAAGAAATATGTCTAGACTAGATGGAGACCATTAAAGGGATAGTTCACCCAAAAATATAAATTCAGTAAAATCATGATTTACTTATCATCATGTCATGTCATTTGTTTCTCCCATGGAAGACAAAAGGAGATTTATTTATTTATTTATTTTAAAGACTTATCTGGACTGAATTCTGAATATCTGAATTTTCTGGTTGCTCTTTAATTAAAACTAGATAGGTAGAGTTTGTCAAGACAAACTTTGATGTGAGATAGATTGATAGATTGATTGATTGATTGATTGATTTAGCAACGCAATTCAGAACAGTCTGAAGGTCTGTGCCAAATTTGGTGGATGTAGCTTGAAAATTCTAGGAGGAGTTACAATTGATATTTTTGGTCTTGGCTCAGGGATTTTTGGAAAATCAAGCCAACATAATTACTCGGCAATAACAATGAATGGTGACTAGACCATTCAGTCTTCAAAAAGAACATAAAAGCACTATAAAAGTGTTATAAAAATAGTCCAAATATACAACTTTCTACAGTATATATTCCAAGTCTTCTGAAGTCATACGATAGCCTTGTGTGAGGAACAGACTGAAATTTCAGCCGTTATTCACCGATAATCTTCCCTTCCAGTGAGCTGTTTACCTGTAAAAGATGACCGGTACATCTTTTAGAATTTCTCCTTCAGTTTTCCATGGAAAAAATAAGGTTTTGGAACAAAATGAGGGTATGTAAATGATGACAGAATTTTCATTTGGGGTGAACTGTCGCTTTAAGTGTGTGTGAGTGTGTGTGAATGTGAATTTCATCAGTTTTGTGTTGTGGGTCTCTGACTGTGACTCTGACTCACATCACCTTAAAATGAGATATGTATTATTATTAATAAATGTTTCATAAAAAGGGCTTTCAAGGATGTCTAGAGTATTTAATTTGTAATGCTTTGATTGCCTGTTGTTGCTCACCCACTGAGCTCCAGGCACCCACAGGATTTCTTAAAAAAAAAAAAAACATCAAATCTTCTAGTGTGAACCTTGATGATTTAATGATACTCAACCCTTCTGGAAATTACCTCTAGGTAAAGCCAGCATTTCAGGAAAGACAGAGAGACTTTGTGTATGTTAGTGTGTTTGTGGTACAGTATATCCATTATTACAATCTTGACTATGACATAGTACGGTGTGTAAATGAGCCAAGCTCAGACTAAACGAATAAGGCCGTTTTTTTCCCATCCAAGATAAACAATCATACCAATCAAAATTGACTTAAAATGGGCTTCAAGGCTTGATGGTTGTGTGGAAGAATGTTTTTTTTTTTTTTTTTTTTCAAACATTATATTTTAAGAATTAAGCCTATTATGAATTTGGCTTTTTTTTTTTTTTTCTCCCAATTTGGAATGCCCAATTCCCACTACTTAATAGGTCCTCGTGGTGGCGCGGTTACTCACCTCAATCCGGGTGGAGGAGGACAAGTCACGGTTGCCTCCACTTCTGAGACGTCAATCCACGCATCTTATCACGTGGCTCATTGTGCATGACACCGCGGAGACTCACAGCATGTGGAGGCTCATGCTACTCTCAACTTACTACACGCCCCTTTGAGAGCAAGAACAACTAATCGTGACCATGAGGACGTTACCCCATGTGACTCTACCCTCCGTAGCAACCGGGCCAATTTGGTTGCTTAGGAGTCCTGGCTGGAGTCACTCAGCACACCCTGGATTCGAACCTGCGACTCCAGGGGTGGTAGTCAGCGTCAATACTCGCTGAGCTACCCAGGCCCACGAATTAGGCATATTTTAATTAATTAATTAATTAATCATTATTACGTCAGATTTTTAATTGAATTAATTAACTTCACATTTATGCTTAATTCATAATAATGCACATAATTTAAAGGTTACGCAATTCGGTTTGTGTAAATCTTTGAAAATATTTTTGGGAAATTTATGTTCTTTATTATTTGAGGGGTATTATTATTTCAGGGTACATTAAATTTATGTATTGTTTATATACAAATAAAGAAATTATGTAGAAAAAATAAATAAAATGTACAAGTGGTAATAAAAATAATACAATTATTATTATTATTGTAATTATAATGATCGTAATTACTATAAATTATTATATATTATAGTTAGCAACTAGTTATTTAAAATGATATAACAGCATAGTGGTATGTGAACTGTAAATAAGAAACATATGTTTGTTAAAAATGCTAAATATTATTGGATGAGGTCAAGCAACTTGTTACATTTCTAATGAAAATAAAATAAATAAACTAAAATTACAAGACGTCTTTTGCAGACACATGTGATATATTACAGTGGGTCACATCTTGTTCTGTTTCTCCCAGCACAAATTAAAATCAGATGAAAGATTAACTAAAATAACCCTCATGCCCCCCATTGTCTAGTTTTATTGCCATTAAGAAGAGATTTATATGATTTTAAACGGTCTGTGATTTAATGACTGTGAATTATGTTTACGTTTCTTTGGTGAGAGCTGTTATCCCATTTTTATCATCTTGTCCATGGCTAAATCGTGAATCATGAATCCTGTTTCCTCTCACTTTGATGTCCACGTGCTTTCACCCAGACAAGTTCATTTTTAGAAGGATGACAAAGAGTTTAGGATCTTCCTCTTAAAATTGGCAGACTGCTAATGCTTCTCTCTGGACTTTATTTCGTTTCTTTACATTAGTTATACTCTTATAGTCAACATTTAAAGAAAGAATTACAAAGACGATCACTGATAAATCATGTGCAATAAGTAAATAAGTAAAATTGTATTTTATGTTGACATTCAGACAGTCACATTCAGCTATAGCTCCATTCTGCTATGGAACGCCCACTTTTCATGATCCGATTATTAACCAATGGATAAAATCAAGTCTCGTCCTACATTTTTATCTCATTGAATATCCTGTTTCATGTTGACCTTTGAATATCTGCAACAGTTTAGAAGGATACAACAGTGAATAAAAAAATTACATGAAAAAGGAGTTACCACAACCTGACATGCTTTCTTATGATAAGTGATGCAGTCTAAACCAAGAGAATAATAAAAACCACATGTTTTACTGTGTTGACCTATTTGTTTCCTAATTGTGCTGAGGAACTTTCTAGATGTGAATGACAACTTATAATATTGTTTAACGAGTAAAGTGATAACATTTCTCAGAGCTTCTGATGTTCTTATTAATGTTTCCCAGAACGTGAAATCCACACTAGCCTGATATTTCCACTAAAATCATGAAAAAAAAAATTCGGGACAGACAGATGTAAGAAGTTCATTTTTGGCGACGCCACTTATTCCCTTTTCCTCTTTCCAGTTTCCACTCCGGGTCTTCACACATCTGGTCGGTGACTGTCTCTGCAGCTCTCCTGATCTTATTAAGTGTATGGGCATTTTTTTAGGATACTTTGAGCCTTGGACTTTTACTTTACGTCCTGAGCTTGTGTTTGGATGTGTTTCAGAGGCCGTAAAGGTATGGAATTTATAGATTATACAGTAGTCCCTTTTTATGCACTTCACAGTTTCTGGATTATTGTGTTTTTTTCTTACGATCCATTCCAGAGCATGTCAACTGACTCCAGATGTTTTTGATGTTATTATGTTAAACAGGTGTGTTCTAGGTTATCTCGTGTCATGTTTATGCAGTGTTGTGGTTTTTTAAAGTGCTGTAGTGCTGTTCTATTGGATATGACATCTGGATATGTTCTTGAGTTACAGTTAGTCTTACATAACAGCAAACATTTGTGAATGTACCTGTTTTATTCTCAGAACATAAATTTCTTCATTATTATGAGCATTTCTATTATTTGGCAAAGAAACTGAGCACAGAAGTGAACATATTTAGTGTGGTCCAAAAATCTGAGACAGTGAAAATGCTTAATTTAATACAAAGTTTTTATTTTAATTTGAGGAAAGATTAAATTGAACAATTTGCATGAATTTCATAATGTCTTAGTATTTGATATGTCCCTCTTTTGCTTTAATGACAACATGCACTCAAATTACAATCATATCCAGTATGATTTGAGAATGTTCTAAAGAGTATCTTCATTTTTGTACAAAGTTAACATATTATAACTTTAAATTAAACTGTTTTTAAATAGTAATAGTCAAACAATTGTACTAATATGATGGTATTTGTTATATATGATGATATATGTTTACCCTATAGCTCAAGCAGTAAAGCATGTTAGTAGTAACACCAAGGTTGTGGCTTCGATGCCCATAAACCACATCTTCTGGTATAATGTTTACCTTCAATACAAAATAGGTTGATTTGGATTGAAACATCTGCCAAATGAACAAATGTAGTGACAGTATACCATAAAAAAACTAAAACAATTGAACAAAATAATTATTGAATATTTTTGGTGGATTTCTATATATATATATATATATACGTATTTATGAATTTTCATAATAGATTTTGTCCATTTCCTGTACCTCCCCCCAAATATATATTAAATACAGTATATATATACTGTATGTAGTGACAATATACCATAAAACAACTAAAACTGTAGATAATATAAGTATCTAATATTGTTGATGGATTATATTTTAAATTTTTATATATATTTTGGACCATATATGTATTCAGTATATTACATATATTGTCCAAAATATATGTATAAAACATATATATGTATTTATGAATTATTATATATAAATGTTTCCTAATATATTTTAGCCATTTCCTGTACATCCCGCCCCAACCCATATATATACAATATATATACAATATATATATATATATATATATATATATATATATATATATATATATATATATATATATATATATTGACTTGAAATATACAGAAAATGGCAACAAAAAAAAAAAAAAAGGAAACATTTTTTTTTTTTAAATATACAGTATGAGCAATATATTTTCTATTAAAATACATTTAAACTACACCTTAAATATAAATAAAATATATAAAACATGTATAATATATTTACAATATTTATATATTTTAATTTAGTTTGTTTCTTATTTTCTTATTTATTTATTTATTGCTGCATGGGGAATGTTGTTCCAAGAACACGTCCTACTTGGCAAAATCACGGTCATGATGGCTTTGAGAATATTCCAGTTTTATTAGCTGAGATTATTTAGAAAGCCTTTTCCCCAAGCACCCACCTCAGATCAGCACTTCTTACTCTGATTTTAACTATGTTTATGTAAGACACCTGTTTGTGATTGACAAAACTCATTCCAGATTTTTATTCCAGTTCATATTCCTTCCAATTCCTCAGCAGGACATTGGGAAACAAGGCTTTAATGAATGGAATGTTGGTGTTTGTCATGAAACTGCTCTAAGTTCAGGGGTTGTTGGTCATTTCACTGGGAGAAAGGGGTGAATGAACCCCAGGAACCAATCGACACTTGTATATATTTACAGGAGTAAAATAAACCATATTAATTAATTTGCTCTACATTAATTGCTGTTGTATCTGGCTTTTTCAAGCAGCTACCATCTGCTCTAAAGAGCAATCCAAACCATTCAGAAATCACAAATCAAGTAATGAGATTTTACTTAACCCTGCAGCAAACAAGTAATATCCTTAAACATAAAGGTAGATATAAAAATAAAAAGGCTTCTTTGAGAATTGTAATGTAGGTTTAACAGTACTAATATATAAAAAGTACATAAAAATTACATAAATTACTCTGGTCATTCTGCTTACTGACTCTTTAGCCACTTACAGTATCTACTGTATACTTTACATTGTATATACATTTATGCATTTGTCTTTTATCCAAAGCATTCAATCAATACATTTTCATCAGTACTTACTTACTAATCTGATCAAACTGCACCAAGAGGAAAATTGTGTTGCTCAGGGGTTGTTCTTTTATGCCTCAGGACAGCCTAAATTTATGCTAAAATGTTAGAATCTCCAAAAACATAAGTCAGGCATATGGGGTACTGTTTGATTAGAATCTGAACTTTTCGTAGATAACCATCACTTCTCCATTTATGTTACATAAAATAACAAAATAAGGCATGAAAACATTTGCGTCACAAATCAGCACCACCTAGAGTTCATATGGTAGAAATATGAATATGAATATAAACGTCTTTCAAATAGCATTTAAAGGTGCACTCAGTAACGTTTGTCTTTGTGTCATCTTGGACTTACACTGACACCTAGTGGCTTGGATGCAGCATAATTTAAAATCAATAGTTTTCAGTTTCAGATGCCATTGTAGAAATGTAGTATTCACAGTCAGCCATGATTACTTTAATAAATGAGTGAAAGTGTCGGTGGGGCCTGGGTAGCTCAGTGAGTAAAGACACTGACTACCACCCCTGGAGTTCGCTAGTTCGCTAGTTCGAATCCCAGGGCGTGCTGAGTGACTCCAGCCAGGTCTCCTAAGCAACCAAATTGGCCTGGTTGCTAGGGAGGGTAGAGTCACATGGGGTAACCTCCTCGTGGTGGCTAAAATGTGGTTCTCGCTCTCAGTGGGGCGCGTGGTGAGTTGTGTGTGGATGCTGTGGTGGATGGTGTAAAGCCTCCACACGCGCTACGTCTCCGCGGTAACACACTCAACAAACCATGTGATAAAATGCACGGGTTGACGGTCTCAGACGCGGAGGCAACTGGGGTTTGTCCTCCGCCACCCAGATTGAGGCGAGTCACTACGCCACCATGAGGACTTAGAGTGCATTGGGAATTGGGCAATCCAAATTGGGGAGAAAAAGTGGAGAAAAAATGTGTGTCAAAGTGTCAAATAACAGAATGGTTACTGAGATTCGGCTGGTCATGTGATTCTAACATGGCAGCCCCCTGTGCGAACCCTCTCCATGTAGAATAAAACAGCTTTTATAAGGTTACTGTTATGACTGGTGTCTTCATTTTAATGTGAGTGCTCATGATTCCCTACATATATTGCAAAATTACAATTTATGTCTTTAGGAGTTAAACATTTTAAATTAGGAAAAAATTACTGAGTGCACCTTTAAATACACAAATAATGTATTAAATGAAAGCTCTCATTCTCAGGAATGCAATTCTATGATTTATTTTGTTGTCATGATGTGACAGATTGAAGGAATTTAAAAAGAATCACAAAATGAAATATGATACATGTAAGACATTAAATACAAATGTCTCTTTATGCACCGATCACTGCTGCTGTAAGCCCCAAATAGCTAAAAACTTTTTACTATATCTGCTTTTACCTTAGGCAGTTTTCTAAAAAAAAAGAAAATCTATTTTTTACTTGTCTGTGAGCTTGCTTGTGTGAATAATCCAATGTTACATCTTAGATGTCCAGAACAAAATATGCGGTCCATATAAAAATCCATACAAAATACAGGGGGACAAACCAGCAGGAACAGCATGCTAAACAAATCACTGGAAATATATATTATCGATTATTGATGAGAAAAGTTTTTCTAATGCTTTTCTAAAGCTATCTAATGACACCTAGATTGAGCTTCTAGTCCACTCAGAGGCCGAGATATTCGATGAAACAGTGGGGGTGAACTGAAAATGAAACCGAATGTCTAATATGGACGAGCACATCTTTGAGGGTTAAAATGCATTAGAGCGCCACCTACATTTCATATTGGCATTTTGTGAACTTCTTACTCTTTTAGAATTGATCCCATCTTTTTAATCCCATCTTATCAATTACTAAACTTGTTTCATTTGTTTGCATCCAGAACTCTTTGTACAATTGAGCAGGTTTCTTTTGATGCCCTGAAGTCCAGATATGATTTGGTTCTGGCTTGACAGGTGGATACATTCCAGAGCTGGAAGAGGAATTTTGGACATTGTTTAGGCGACGTGAAAGTATTATCCGGCCTGAAAGTGATGGGTCAGTGGAGTGGCCGGCTGGAGCTGTTGTGTTTGGTTTTGTTAGGCTGGACTCTGATGCGAGGTCAAGGAGAAACTAACCTGGATCTTCAGCTGCTGGATGAGAAGCAAGTGGAATTAGATGAAGCAGCGAAAAATGTGAAGGAATTGATATTTTGTCCGGAAAAGTGCAGCTGCACTGTGGAGGAGGCAGTGGACTGCAATGGAGTGAGCCTCACAGAATTCCCACCAGAATTGTCAGAAAAAACCCGTCAGCTCTCTCTGCAGGTGTGTGTGTGTGTGTTTACTGAATATTTTGCTTGTATCTTGTTGATTCTCTAATAAAATAAGTGAAAAAGAAGCAGCCTAATCGAGATAAATGGCTGAAATGTTTTGAAAGGACATTAGAGGTTGTGAGGTCTGCAATATTATCTTCTCAAATGTTCCAAGTCCTAATCTTTCCATAAATCAATTCAGTTTACAAATACATAAAAAATATGTTTCAACATAGTTTCAACAAATAATAGGTTTCAAGCAATATTCAACAAACTAGAAGATTAGTTCTGTCATCATTTACTCACCCTCATGCCATTTAAAACTCCACTTTCTTTCTCCAAGCATGTCCAAGCCGCTCTTTTCCATGCAATGCAATTGAAGTCATTGTATGGAAAAGAGCAGCTTGGAGATTCTCCTTTTGTGTTCCATGGAAGAAAGTCAGTCATATGGGTTTGGAACAACTTGAGGGGGAGTAAGCGATTACAGAAATTACATTTTTGGGTGAATCATCCCTTTAAATGAAATGTTTTTCTTTTTTCTTTTCCAGAATAACCAGATCACAGAGGTCACACTAGAACATCTTTCACACCTTCAGCAGTTGGAGACCCTAAACTTACAGAACAACCGCCTCACAACACAAGGTACAGAGGAAGAGAGGGGAATGAGGGGGTCAGTAGAGGACAGCAGCTGAACAGAGCGGGAAATAATGTGTTACAGAACTTAAAAATGAAAGAAAGAGAGAGGGAGTGAAAGAGCAGGATGAAAAGGGGTATGCTGTGTTTGGAACTCTGCTGTTTCCTGCATGTGTGGTCAGCATGACTGTTTAAAGTGGAAAATGTTGGTGGGAGGTTTTTTTAAAGGGGTCATATCATACTTTTTTTTTTTTTTATTATTATTTAAGGTGAAGTCAGTCATTTCTATGCATCAAGTTTAGAGGTCTGCACAGCACAGGCATTAAGTTGAAGAGACATAAAATTTTGAGCCCAAACCTGACCTGAACTCTAAATCGTTTATTTAAGCATCGTAACATTAGTATTAATATAGTAACTGTAAACATACATAGTTTTTAACAAAGCATGGCGGCCCCCAGCGCACCAGAGCAAAAGGGAAAAAAAACACTGGCTTACCGTTTATCAATCGCTGATACTTTGCTGCATGGGAAACAATCTGGAATCAAGTGTATCAGTCACACGAAGTCCTCTTTGCAACCTGAACTTTTTCAGAACATCGAATCTTTGTGGAACCTGTGCTTAAAAAGGTTTCTCAAAATATATTTTTAAAAATGGAAGTTCTCTTTTAACTAGACACAGTGTCTAAAAAATTCAGCAGCCCCTGAAACACTGAAAAACAATGAGAAGCGGCACAGTTGTCAAAGTCATCCATCTAGCATGTTTACAAAGAAACATTTCCTGTAAAAATATCTAAAAATCCTTAAAACAAGATCAGTTTGATTTATTGTGTTTTAGAAACAACACTGCATAAGATATTTAGGTTTTTCAGAGAATGTATTTTTAACATGTGTATTTTGTCTTACTGTACTGGCAGAGTTTTTATAGTCAAAACAAGTGAAAAAATCTACCAGTGCTGAAGAAGTAATCCAAAGTATTTAGAATACATTACTGACCTTGAGTAATCTAACAGAAAACATTACAAATTACATTTTACAGCATGTATTCTGTAATCTGTAGTGGAATACATTTCAACAGTAATCCTCCCAACTCTGCGTGTTGTAGTGTGGACAGGGAAAACTGAGATATTCGAAAAAGATGACCTTTTTTTTTTCAGGCCGTACATGGAAATGATGCAGAGCCACGCTTGTTACATTTTTTTTTTTTTTTTTTTTTTTGCATGTGCAGAAAGGTGATTTAAGCCTTTTTTTTAAAGAAAAGACATTTCAGTGTGGATGTAGAAAGTGTAAAAAAATGAAAACGCCCTTTTTAAATGTATCCGGATTCGCCGGGGTCTATGAGTGAGATTGCATGCGTGAAACAAACAAACAAACAAAAAACTAAATATATCGAATTAAATAATTTATTATAATCATTGTTTTTTTTTTTTTTTTCATTATTTACAAACCCAAACACGAAGTTGTAGAACTTCGAAATCAGCCCGAAACCAGAATGTCATGTTCCGTTGGGCTCGGGTTGGGTAGCAGACCTCTACTCTAGTGTCACCAAATGGAACTGCAAAAAGTAATGACTGTTTTCAAACAGGTTTCCCAAAAATTCCCTCTGTCTTTCATTGTCGTAAAAACAGATGGTCAAACTCACGGTACTGGTTGAGCCAATGTTGCGGTGTCAGGCTGGACGGGCCGCTCAAGCAAACAGAGATACGTTTTGATAACGCCACACGTGTTACACTTTCCCACATTATAGTTGGTTCTTTTGGTGTTTAGGAGAGGAATAATAGCGTCTGTTCCTCTTTCTCCTAATTATCTCAACACGATCTGTGTGACATGAAGTTGCAGAAGTTCTGAATTTTTTAGTTCTCAAAGTTACAGTATGTCTACCTTCTTCAACAAGCACTTGTACCTCAAAAGATCAATGAAAATGTTATTTCTGAAGATTTTGACCTTATTTAAAGGGATTTAAAGAGGACAGATAAATTGGCAGAAACTTATGTTGAACTAACTTTAGTTTAACATTCCAGCCCACTGTTCTGTCAGTGTACTGTAGCCCCTCTATAGTTAGACTGCCCATGCACATTGATGATTTTTGAAAATTGCTTTTAGAACTTAAAATGAAACCTGAAATTAAGGAATGTGCTGCATGTAATGGAATAATGTTTGTGTTTGTGTATTTTCAGGTCTTGATGATGAAGGGTTACATATCCTGGAAAGGCTGAGTTATTTGTACTTGGCAAATAATAAGGTGAGTCATAAATGTTTATTCTCAAGCTCTCATATCTCTCCCTCTCTGTGTGCTATAAACACCATCAAACCTGGACACAGCTGTTTTCCCCCTTAATTCCAAATAGGAATTTACATAAGAAAATAGTCGTTAATTAGTTTTTCATGACCATTTTCACCCTCTTATGACCCTTTGAAAAAGGCCACTTGAGTTGCGCTTGGCCTTACAAAGCTTGCTGCCATGATGCAAGAGTATTGTGGGTGCACTTTAAAAATGTGTTAACCTTACTATGTATGGTAAAAAAAAAACAATTTATATATATATATAAGATAAATAAAACAATACATATAATTTTACAGTAAAATATATACATAAAAAAATTTTTATTAGAAGTAAAAAGCATGATTTACCTTATACGTAGTTGACTGTAAATTTATATTACAACACAAAATATTTTACATGACGATACATACTTTTATGGTAAACTATTGTTAAAATTACAGTAAAAAAATAATTTAAAAAAAATAATTGGGAGTTCCCAGAAGTCCCTGCTTGACCCACCACATTTGATTATATTTTATTGAAATATTTATGTTTCTTCATATTTTTGCTATTGGTTATGTATATTGGGGTGTTTTATCCTCCTGAGACCCGAGCGTGACTGCTGTGCGCATTTTCCATTTCCCTTTTTGATTTGTAACTAGTAGAGCCTAATAAACATGCAAATAAATAAATAAATAAATAAATAAATAAATAAAAAAAAGAGCAAATAGTTTTCTTAAAAATGTATGGCAACATAGAGTATGTGGACAGTGGGACAAAGGAAAATCTTTCCAGGAGTGTTGGTTATTTATGTTTTTGAGACATTACAAAAATTTGCATAATTAATTCTGATTCAGAGTAATGGCCAGCATCATCCAATCACTGCCAACTAAGTAAAAATAAAATTATACATTTATAAATTCTGAATCTATGTACTGATTACCATTGTCCCATGTCTGCCAAACATGTTGAGTGGTCCAAACATCATCTGCAGCCTGAAACTGAACTTTTGTTCGGATTTTAGGAGTGAATGCATTTAGCTGCATAGAGAGATATAGGGAGCTCCCTTGCTCCCTATTTAGTGAATGACTTAACCTCCAGTGTGCTGTCTGTCTGCACTGTTCTCGGAATAGTTTGAAATGCATCTTTTCATCCTAACTCCATATAAAGCCTCTGAAAGCAACATTTTTCAGCTTTTGGATGAACCCAATGATTCTCAATGTGATAATGCAGTAAATAGGATTTCCAAGAAAAAAATGCACTAAAGTACATATTAGTGTACATTGTGTTTAGCAGCGTGGCGTTTCGCGATAAATCACTCAAATTTGAAAAATGGCACATCTCTACAGACTCTAATCTTTTGACTCAAACAGGTTTCAATGTAAAAGCTTAATTAGGTTTCTTACCAGATGTGGTTTTGCTGGCGTTTCTCCCAAAGACAAACTCTGCTGTGATCGGCCCCATGTTGTTTTGTCACATGACTCCTTATGTCAAAAGTTTAACCCTTTACTGACAGCACAGAGTCTCCTGAACTGAGATCAGTTGGTTTAAATTAATTTAAATTGTGTGTTGTGTAGCCAAAAATACAATGTCCACGCATGTGTATGCAGGGTTGCATGAGGTTAAGCTATATGTTGTTTAGTTAGTGTTTATTGCATTATTTTAGCATCACATATGTTATAGTACCATGATGGTGACTGTGCCCATACAGTGTTTACACATTTTCATTAGCCATTTCTCCTGGGAGGGCCATTTATGATGACATTTAAGTCATAGTGTCGCCTTTTGTTTTACCATCTGTATTACGTTGGTTAACAGCACATTTAAAAGTGCAAAGCAGATTTTTCTTAGTTCAGTAGGTTGGTATATTAACATTATAGCATTGAATGATACAGTATATAAAGTAATGAACTGTACCCCAAAATGACATACTGCAATGCCTGAAACAATTACACAGCTGCCAGTACTTTACCGTAAGTGGGATTTGTTTGCCTGCGAAAATCGTCAGATTGCTTAGAGAAACAATAGCACACCTCTCCTCAACAGGCGGCACAATTTGATGTATTATTCATGTCTGTGGCACAAACGTGTGAGATGAGTTACACTTCATTTTCAAGGTCTATGGGTGCATGTTACATCACCCTTAAATATGAGTCCTGCATGTTTGTTAAAGTGTTCAAACATTTACACGGTATCATATGAGAGTTCCTCTGATATTATGCAGTACACTTTTGAATTAAAACAAGTTGCTTCATATCCTGAGTGTTTCTCATTTGCACTGTTGATTTTCCACATAATCACCCACTTCTAAATAACTGAATGGTACAATTTAATTGCAGTTTTTGTTGGCAAGCAAGCACACACTGGTAACAAACTCCTTGAGAGTCATAAAAAAAAAAAAGAGTGGTTATAACAAATAAACCCTCAAAATTATGACTTTTGGTGAAATGCCAAAATGTTCATCTATAGCCTGTGAGAGTGACTCACTTATGACTTTTTACGATTGTTTTCCAGAAGCCATTTACTCACTGAAGCCATTCCCAGCTCTGATTAAAACTGACTGATGGCGGAAAATGAAGTTTGATATTTATGTTGGGCAGGAGACACAGTCATTTGTTTTCTTATTCCTCTTGTTACCATACCAAGCGGTGTGCTCGTTGTTGTTCAGCTAGCCACAATCCTCCAATCCGTTAGTCATATGGATTGTTCTTATGCCAGCTGGTAATGGGGACATGGTGGCAGCGGGTTTTAGTGCACACACATACACTCTTGCTCCTGTCTGTGGATGTACCATGCCAGCTTTCCCTGTTAATCAGCCAGCTGTGCACACCAGGTGGTTGACATTAAAGCAGACTCGTCGACCTCTAGCTGTTTCCACAGAGTGAATTCTGGACAGATTTGCAGGACTTAAAACAGGATAGGCTTTAATCCTAACCCCAGATCAATGCTGAAACACTATCAAGGGGGACCAACCCAAGTGAAATTTTAAAGAGGCACCCCCCCAGTCTGAGATAAACAGTTGCCCCCCCACCCTAAAGATCACATCCTAGTACCCAACCCTGCTTTTTCACAGCTCACAGCTGCTCCGAGACACCTTCCTTCCTCTTTGGTCAGTGCTGATTTTGCTGCTAACCAGCTCACCAGAATCTACCCTGGCACCTTTGGACAGAAGCCTGCTCTCAAGTAAGCATGAAGCTTTCTTTTGACATGTATTATGTTGCACTTTGTGGCTCAATGTACAGTTGAATTCAGAAGTTTACATTCACCTTAGCCAAATACATTTTAACTCAGTTTTTCACAATTCCTGAAATTTAATCGTAGAAAACATTCCCGGTCAATTAGGATCACTATTTTATTTTAAGAATGTGAAATGTAAAAATAATAGTAGAGAGAATTATTTATTCCAGCTTCTATTTCTTTCATCACATTCCCAGTGGGTCAGAAGTTTATATACACTGTTAATATTTGGTAGCATTGCCATTTAAATTGTTTAACTTGGGTCAGACATTTCTGGTAGCCTTCCACAAGCTTCTCACAATAAGTTGTTGGAATTTTGGCCCATTCCTTCAGACAGAACTGGTGTAACTGAGTCAGGTTTGTAGGCCTCCTCGCTCGCACACACTATTTCAGTTCTGCGGATTGAGGTCAGTGCTTTGTGATGGCCACTCCAGTACCTTGACTTTGTTGTCCTTAAGCCATTTTGCCACAACTTTGGAGGTATGCTTGGGGTCATTGTCCATTTGGAAGACCCATTTGCGACCGATCTTTAAATTATTGCCTGCTGTCTTGAGATGTTGCTTCAATATATCCAAATAATTTTCCTTCCTCATGATGCAATCTATTTTGTAAAGTGCATCAGTCCCTCCTGCAGTAAATCACCCCCACAACATGATGCTGCCACCCCCATGCTTCACAGTTGGGATGCCGTTCTTCGGCTAGTAAGCCTCACCCTTTTTTCTCCAAACATAACGATGGTCATTATGGCCACACAATTAAATTTTTGTTTCATCAGACCAGAGGACATTTATCCAAAAAGTAAGATCTTTGTCCCCATGTGCACTTGCAAACTGCAGTCTGGCTATTTTATGGCAGTTTTGGAGCAGTGGCTTCTTCCTTGCTGAGCAGCCTTTCAGGTTATGTTGATATAGGACTCTTTTTACAGTGGATATAGAGACTTGTCTACCTGTTTTCTCCAGCATCTTCACAAGGTCCTTTGCGGTTGTTCTGGGATTGATTTGCACTTTTCACACCAAACTACGTTCCTCTCTAGGAGACAGAATGCGTCTGCTTCCTGAGTGGTATGATGGCTGCGTGATCCCATGGTGTTTATACTTGCATACTATTGTTTGAACAGATGAACGTGGTACCTTCAGGCATTTGGAAATTGCTCCCAAGGATGAACCAGACTGAGTTCTTGGCTGATTTCTTTTGATTTTCACATGATGAAGGTAGACCTTAAAATACATCCACAGGTACTCCTCCAATTCAGTACACCTCATATCAGAAGCTAAGTGGCTAATTGTCTAAAGGCTTAACATCATCTTCTGGAATTTTTCAAGCTGCTTAAAAGGCATAGTTAACTTAGTGTATATAATCTTCTGACCCACTAGAACTGTGATATAGTAAATTAAAAGTGAAACAATCTGTCTGTAAACAAATGTTGGAAAAAATACTCGTGCCATGCACAAAGTAGATGTGCTAAATTACTTTCCAAAACTATAGTTTGCTAATATTAAATCTGTGGAGTGGTTAAATTTGTTTTAATGACTTCAATCTAATTGTATGCAAACTTCTGACTTCAACTGTATGTTAATCAGTCATCTGTGTGCTGTGGGTCAGGTCAGTTTATCTCCATAACAACAAGCTAACAGATGCCGGTCTACCAGAGAACATGTTTAATGGATCGGACAACCTGGAGATCCTCATCATGTCCAGTAATTTCCTCCGGTGTGTTCCTAAGGATCTGCCAACCGCCCTCTACCGCCTACACCTGAAGGTATGGCCACTCCTGAACTCCAATAGCTGCTTAGAGTCAGTTTACCAAAACATGAAAAGTCTGACATCATTTACTCACTAGGCTTGGGATCAGTGCTTTTTGCATGCATCAATTATCAGAAAATTTACCCGATGATTATTGATATATAGGCATTTTTTTCAGATTTAAATAGTGCTGCATAATAATTTATTGCGCAGTTACACCAGTTTATATACTAACCTGCAAACTCAATGCCACATTGTTCATTCTTGATGTAACGAACTGGCCATGGAGACAGTGTTAGGATCCATGTGCAGGAAGTTTATTAAAGTACACAAGCAAACAGTCCAAATCGGCAGGCAAATAGAGGTAGTTAAGCAGGCGGTATAATCCAATAAACCAAAAAGACGGTCCAACAAGTCAAAGAAAACAAAGGGTTATCCAAAGGCAGTAAATCCAGGAAAACAGGCAATGGTCATAACAAGGGAACAATCAGCAATGGCAATGGAAAAACACTTGGTAAGGCAGGGTAAACTGGCAATACGTCACAAAGTCAAAATGGATCAGCATGGTATTTATATAGTTCCAACAGGAAATCAAAGAAGAAACAGTACAGAGTTAGTATTCGGGAGAGGGCTCCCTCTGGTGGCTGGTAGCAGGGTTAACAACCTCGGATGTTACAGAACCCCCCCCCCTCTACGAACAACTCCTGGTGTTCTGCTACTGGGACGTCCCCTTGGTCTTGGAAGATTAGGATGGGCATGATGAAATTCTTGGATCTGGGACGGGTCCAATTTGTCCTTGGTGGCTACCCATGATCTCTCCTCTGGTCCGTAGCCCTCACAGTCCACCAAGTATTGCATCTGGCTCCCTCGTTGTCTTGAGTCCATGATCTCTCTGACCATATACGCTGGGGCTCCATCTACCTCCAATGGAGGTGGAGGCTCAGAATCCGTGGTTCCAGATGCCAGGTGGACGGGTTTCAACAAGGACACATGGAAGGAAGGAGAAATGCGGTAATTAGCAGGAAGCTCTAAACGGTAAGTAACTGGGTTTATTTGATGGATAATTCTGAAAGGACCCACATACATTGGACTGAGCTTCCTGCAGGGTAGCCGCAACTTGAGATCCCATTTGGACAACCAGACCTTCAGTCCTGGCTGATAGTTGGGATGGGGGCACCTCCGTCGGTCAGCCTGGAAGCGTTATGCTCAGACCGCTCGCTGTAGCCGGACATGTGCGCTGTCACACACCCTCTCGCTTCGCCTAATCCAATCGTCCACCACTGGCACCATAGAAGGTTCTCCTGACCAAGGGAACATCGGGGGTTGGTAGCCCAGCACGCATTGGAAGGGGGCTAAACCCATAGAGGTATGAGTGAGGGAATTCTGTGCATATTCGGCCCAGAGCAGGAAGTCGCTCCACTTCTCCTGTTCACAGCTACAATAGCTCTGAAGATATGACAATCTCTTGGTTTAGAAGTTCCACCCGTCCATTGGCCTGAGGGTGATAACCAGGTGAGACTCACATTGATGTCCAGTTGTTTGAATAACACCTGCCAAACTCGGGACGTGAACATCGATCGGACACGATCTTAAACACTTGGAACAAAGCATTAGCGGTTTCCATGGCAGTGGGAAACCCTTGAGAGGGACAAGTCAACATGATTTAGAAAATCGATCAATTATTACCAGAATGGTAGTATATCCATGGGAGTTTGGCAGGTCTGTGACTAAGTCAATGGACAGGTGAGACCATGGTCTTTGTGGTATGGGCAGTGGTTGAAGCAACCCCATGGGCAGTTCTCTGGGGGTTGGATTGGGCACACACCTGACAAGACTTCACATAGTTAGTCACATCATGAGTCAGCGATGGCCACCAGAAAGAATTACGTACTAGGGTAACAGTTCTTTGGATACCAGGGTGTCCTGTGCTCAGGGAAGTGTGGACCCATTGGATTGTCCTCTGACGTAGAGCTTGGGGTATGTATTGCTTGGTAGGGGGGCAGTTAGGTGGTGACGTTTCATGCTGTTGTGCTCGTTGTATCTCCTCCATGATGTCCCAGCTAATCGGTGCTATGACAGATGGTGGCAGGATGGACCCAGGGTGAGGTTGGAGGTGAGGTGGATCATGTCTGCATGACAGTGCATCTGCCTTGCTGTTCTTGCTGCCAGGATGGTAAGTGACTGTAAAATTGAACCTGGTAAAAAAACAATGACCATCGTGCTTGACGTGTGTTCAATCTCTTGGCTACCTTGATACATTCAAGATTCTTGTGATTGGTGATAACTTGGAATGGGTGGACTGCCCCCTCTAACCAGTGACGCCATTCCTCGAGTGCTGCCTTCATGGAAAGTAATTCTTTATTCCCCACATCATAGTTCCATTCAGCTGAGTTCAACTTCCTGGAGAAAAAGGCACAAGGGTAAAGCTTGCCTGGTGTTCTGTGACAGGACCGCTCCAATCCCACAATCTGAAGCGTCTACCTCAACGATGAAGGGAAGATTGGGGCCAGGATGTTTCAGTATCAGAGCGGTCATGAAGTTTGACTTGAGGGAGATGAAGGCTTGGTATGCGGCATCGTTCCATGGCAACTTGCTTGGCTTTCCCTTGAGCAACGACGTAAGTGGTGCTGCAATGGTACTGTAATTCCTAATGAAACGGCAGTAGAAGTTGGCAAATTCCAGGGACCGCTGTAGTTCCTTGATTTTAGAAAGTCGAGGCCATTCGGTGACTGATGTTACCTTTGAGACATCCACCTCCACACCTTGTTGGCTGATATTGTAACCCAGGAAAGTGGTATGAGAGGTATGGAACTCACAATTTTCTGCCTTGAAAAATAGTTGGTGTTCCTGGAGACGTGATGAGACTGTCTTGACCTGCTGGATATGTTGTTCCTGATCTACTCAAAAAACATGGATGTCGTCAGTGTAGGCCACCATACAATGATTCAGTAAGTCTGAATATTTCGTTGATAAAAGGACTGGAAAACTGAGGGGGCGTTAGCAAGTCCATACAGCATGACCAAATATTCATAGTGCCCCCTGGTGGTGATTAAAGCAGTCTTCCACTCATCCCCTTCTCGAATTCTGACGAGGTTATAAGCACTCCTTAGATCAAGTTTGGTATAGATCTTGGCTTCACGGAGTTGTTCAAGGGCTGAGGGGATAAGTGGTAATGGTAACGATATTTTATGGTGACAGAGTTCAGGCCTCGATAGTTGATACAGGGACATAGACCTCCATCCCTCTTCACTACAAAAAAGAAACCAGCAGCAGCAGGGGAGGTGGAGGGACAGATGTAACCAGAGGCAAGGGCTTCCTCAGTGTAATTCTCAATGGCGAGGGTTTTGGGGTGTGACAATGCATAGGCCTTGCTTCTCGGTGGAGCTGTATTGGACAGAAGTTCAATAGCACAGCCCCATGGACGATGAGGAGGAAGTTGTGTAGCTTTAATCTTACTAAACACTTCACTGAACTCTGCATACACCTTGGGAATTGTGGTCTCCTTCTGTGATTCATGACTCTCAATACTGGTGATAAGGCAAGGCCTAGAAACAGCAACATGGAGACAATGTTTATGACAGAAACTTGACCAATGTGTGAACTCACCTTGGTTCCAGGATATCGATGGGTTGTGGATGGCCAGCCAGGGATGACCCAGGATAAGAGCGCGCTTAGGTGAGTTGATGACATGTAGAAATATCTCACTATATGAAAATTCAATCTTGATGGTTATAGGAACAGTCTGTTGTGTTATGCCAGTACCAATAGGTGCGTTGTCAACAGTGGTGATGTTAATCTTAGGAAAGCATTCAATGGTGGGTATGTTGAGTTCTTGAACAATCTCCTAATTAATTAAATTAACAGCAGCACCAGAATCCACTAATGTTGTAACACATCTTACATGATCACCAATGGAGATCTCTACAGGCAACAGAAAATTATGTGAGATGTGTGATATTTTCATGGTACTCACGTGCTGCCTTGACTCAGGGGAACTTGATTTCTTGTGTGGACACGCAGCATTGAAATGACTTGGTGAACCACAGTAAAAGCAAAAGGATTTTGTTGCGTCGACGTTCCTCCATGGAAACACAATTGTATGCAACTTGCATGGGTTCAGGTGATACAGTGGATGCCTGGGCCTGTATGGAGACTGTAGAATTCGAGGTGAAGCGAAACTTCAAGAAACAAAAAGTTAACCATAAATAAAACTCCAAAAATAAAGAAACTGAAAATGGAGACGTGAAACACCTGTTTATGTTCAACCACTCTATGAACAGTTCAAAACAATAACAACAACAAAATAACAGAACAAAACAAATAACTTCACAGGCCCACAAATATAGCACATGTATGGAGGTGATCACACAACACTGTCACACAGAGCCAGAGAAAAGGTTAGATGAAACAAAAATAAACTCAATAGCTCAAGGCTAAACATCATAAAACCAAAACCAAACAAATAGTAAAGACAAAAACAACTAAAAGACAAGCAACTACAAACAAAGAAGCAGCATCAGAGAATGTTGCCCTGCAGGCTTAATCAGACTGTTGAGGGAATGGCAGCCGCCAGCCGACCACAGTGATAAACTGTTCGTACTGAAGCTAATCGACCAAATAAACAAACCAGTTACCTCAAACCAAGCATATTAGTGTTAGCTAGTTAGCCAAACAAACATACCTCCAAAGTGGAAGGGATCAAAACCAGAATGGACAGTCCTCAGGCAGTGATGCACAAGCGGTGCCCTGACACACAAGCAGTCCCCTACAGTTCCATTTTATAGGATCCCTAAAGGCTTGTGATTGGACAACCCATGCACCCACAGGCATGGTACAATAATTACGGAAAACTCTGTGCAATGCCCACTGTTTATCCCACTACACATGGAACACAAATGAAGGTATACTGCAGAATGTTGATGACAAATAAATGACAAATAAACCTATATGGATATCTATATCTACATATATAATGCCATATTTAAAGTCTTCAGAAGCTGATTTGTGTGAGGAACAGACTGAAATAGAAGTCATTATTCGCCCAAAATCTTGCACTTCACTTCAGCTCATTAACGCTAGTGTTCTATTCAAATAAGGTGCATCAGTTTGCTTCATGGCATGTTTGATGTCAAAAGTAATTGGCTCTCGCTTGTCTAGCGCCTCTGTTTTGTGAAAAATGTCTAAAAAGCTGTTTTGTTCGGGTCAAAAAGACCCGATAGAGTACAGTAGATACACAGCACACCTCTCTTTGTATTATAAACATGAACATTGACATAGGCTTGTTTTTTTTAACCAAACACAAGCTTTTATATTACCATAACACTAGGAAAGAGTGCCAGCTATTTGACAGTGGTAGTATTATTTTACAGTAGAAATCCAGTAAACCCTTCATTTTGAGTAAAAAAAAAAAGCTGATAATTGGAATACTTACACATAGTTTCTGTTTGAAACAAATACAGAATCATGGTTTATATCCTAAAATATATATATTTTTCAGTATATGAATGTCAGCCTGAAAAATTAGCGAAAAATCCCATAGACATAAATTGAGAAGGTACACCACATATCTAAGGATCAGGAGATCATATAGACTTGGGGATGGTCTCGTTTGACTCTGGCCAGTGAGCAAACATTTATAAATGCCCTAGCAACATCCTAGCAACGCCCTAGTAATCACCCAAAACACCCTGACTTTGCATATATAAACAAGTGTTACAAAATTTATTCATTGTTTTGGATAATCCAAAAGCATTTTGACCAAATACAATATTAAGAATTGTTTTCCCATGTTTTTAACTCTTATAAGGTGTGATTATTTTAATTGATGTTTCAGGTCAAGTTTAATGTTGACCTTATTCTTTAAAAACCATGTAAGAATAAGAACAGGAAGAGGTAACAAAATGGAAATGTAAAGTTTGTTCATGAAACTTGATGACAACATTGCCGTAGAGTGCACCTACCCAAAAAATATCGATATCCATGAATTATTTTTATCATTATCTATTTTGTTTTTTTTAATTCTAGAATAACATGTTGGAAAAGATTCCCGCAGGTGCTTTTGATAATTTGTTCCATCTTCGAGAGCTCTACCTTCAAAACAACTTCTTGAGTAATGATGGTGTAGACAACGAGACCTTCAGGTCAGTATGACTCAATTACAGAGAAAAAACATAATTTACATCCCACTCTTTCTACTGCTTGGCTCTCTTCTTGTTCACCTTCAACTACATGAGTTGTTACTTATGGAAAATATCATTCCTTCTCTCATCAGTCAGTTAAACCGTCTGGAATATCTGGATTTGTCCAATAACAACCTGACCGCGGTTCCTCTTGGCCTCCCGAGGAATCTAATCCTGCTACACCTGGAGAGGAACTCTATCCAGAGCATTGCAGTCAATGCTCTGACACCCATCCGGAACTTAGAGTACCTTCTCCTGCACAACAACCGTCTCCGGTCTCGCTCCATCCATCCGGCTGCCTTCCAGGGTCTTAAACGACTCCACACTGTCCACATGTACAACAACCTGCTAGAGCGAGTTCCTCGAGGTCTTCCTCGTCGAGCAAAGACCTTCATGCTTCTCCACAACCTCATCAGTGAGATCGGCCGCAATGATTTGATCTCATTGTACACCCTCACGGAGCTCAACCTCAGTTACAACCGGCTCACCAGCACCAAGCTTCACAGAGAGGCCTTCAGGAAGCTCAGGCTTCTGGAAACTTTGGATTTGTCTGGAAACAAGCTGCAGGCGCTTCCAATGGGACTGCCCAAGAGCCTCCAGATTCTTAAGGTAAAGGACAACCATATGACAGAGATACCAGAGAGGGCGCTGATGGGCATGAGCAAACTGAGGGAGCTCTACCTGGCAAACAATCAACTGAAGCTGAACTCTATCTACCAGGGAGCATGGCAGGAGTTGAGTGCACTCACGGTAAGAAATAGCAAGAAAAATTCGAGACGGTGCTCTCTGGTGGTGGGGAATTCTAGCTGTTTGACTTTTTTTTTTTAAAGTATCGACTTTCTAGGGGTTTATTAGAATAAATTTAGCTTTAATTTTGGCTCAGGTAACTCTTGTTTAGAAAATAACAACAAAACACTAATTTAGGAAATTTTACTGCCACAAAGGCCAACTGTTTTGTAAAAAGCCAGACCCCCACCACCCAAGAGCACATCACAGAGTAAAACTATTGATGCTTACTTGAATCATCAGTTTGAGAAAATAAGGCATGCCATTCGTGTCATTGTGTATTTCATTGATGTTTGAGCACTGATGTTAATAAAGTGCAACAGTGCCTTCCCATTTTTTCTGCAGTCTTGGTTCTGGAAGTATTTTTCCCAATATTTTTTTCCATAGGGATTTCATAAAGTACTTCATAAAAGAGTTCTAAGTGATGAAACAAACCAACCAGCTTCGAGGTAAATCACAACATTAAACACTTCCCTTATGAAAATCGAAAGTTCGTAGCAAATTTGCCTTAAATTCGCTACTGATAATTTTCACATGCAAATGAGCTTTGTGGCAAACTTGCGGCAAATTGTCCATTGATTTGCTGGAGGTTCACCACTACCAGCAAAAAGCTGCAAACTTCTGGCAGACATTTGCGGCAAATCTAAAACTCATTTGCATGTGAAAATAACAAGCGGCAAATTTGCGGCAAGTTTTCAGCTAGTTAAGATTTTTTGTAAGGGTTCGATTTGAAGCAAAACATATTTTAAATAATTATTAAATTATAAATAAATTATATATTTTAAAGACATTACCTTAATGTCTTTAATGAGAGAATGAACTACAATCCCATGAAGCACTGGGAATGATGTAACCGAATTAAAAAGAAAACATTTAAAACTATTGATTTACAGTTGCTGATTTTAAGTACAGAAACAATGCGCTTGAAGTTTATTGTAAAATATTCATATATACAGTATACAAATATGTAAGTAGTTTGAGAGTGTAGGGAGAACGAATTGATTGCGTTGTTCTCCCAACACTCTCATTTACAGTGAGTCATGGGAGTGGGTGGTCGCTGCTGAGCATTTTTGGCACACTTTGCTGGCCACAATTCTCTGACTGATGGATATTTCTCTGCAGAATCAGGGGAAGTGTAGTTGTTCACCAGGCATTCCACTATTAAACATGATTTTTAAACGAAGTTGAAATAATGGATGGCTGCAACAGAAGCAAATGCCATCTATTAACAACAGCAAAGCTCATGGTAGGTCTGTATTTAAAGGAATAGTTCACCCAAAAATGAATATTCTCTCATCATTTACTCACCCTTATGCCATCCTGGATGTGTATGACTTTCTTCAGCAGAACAAAAATGAAGATTTTTAGAAGAATTTCTCAGCTCTTTTGGTCCATACAATGCAAGCAAATGGGTGCCAATATTTTGAAGCTCCAAAAATCACATAGGTCAGCATAAAAGTAATCTATATGACTGTGGTTAACTCGATGTCTTCAGAAGTGATATGTTAGGTGTGGGTGAGAAACAGATAAATATTTTAGTCAATTTTTACTATAAATTCACCTCCCTGCACAGTCAATCTCCACTTTAATTTTCAGTTTCACATTCTTATTCTTGTGTTTTTGGTGATTCACATTCTTAAATGCATATGCCCCCTACTGGGCAGGGGGAAGAATTTCCTAGCAAAAATGGACTTAAATATTGATCTGTTTCTCACCCATACCTATCATATCACTTCTGAAGATATTGATTTAACCACTGGAGTCTTATGTATTACTTTTATGCTGCCTTTATGTGGTTTTTGGAGTGTCAAATTTTAGCACCCATTCACTTGCATCGTATGGACATACAGATCTGAAATATTCTTCTAAAAATCTTAGTTTGTGCTGTGTAAGTCATGCACATCTGGGATGGCATGAGGGCGAGTAAATGATGAGAGAATTTTAATTTTTGGGTGAACTATCCCTTTAATGATTTATAAGTTATCGTTAAAAATTAAGTCGCCTCTTGAGAAAACGAATGGGATTTTTATTTCCGGAACCAGACTTTTGCACTTATTGTAAGTTTGATTTGAGTTGTTTAAAAAAACCATATGTCGCCAAGCATCAGCTTGATCAAAGGGAGTCATATCATGAAAAATATCTCTTAAATGTACATAAGCAAATACAGCCTGTATAATTCAAAGGGTCGAATAGAGGGTGAACAATTACTATGTAAATTCCGACTACTTCAGGTGCAAAAAGCCTTGACTAAGATTTCATATAAAATGCTTTAAAAGTGTAGAATATGGCCGCATTAAACCACTTTTTCCAGTTCACATACGAGCTTGTGATCTGCATCCACCTGCAAATTGAAGACAAACTACACCAGTGTTTCTGCAGTGGTGTGGGGTATAATGACAGTATGTATGTGTATTTTTTACATGCAGTTTTCTTTGTAAGGTTAACTTTCTCCTCAAATGGCATCATACTGGGCTTTGCTAAGGTTTCCCACAGGTTCTATCTGGAGTTTTCCAGTAAGTTTGTAATGCATGAATCTTTAGTTCCATGCAGAGTAAATTATTGCAAAGAGTGCTTTTATTTCTGTTTTCAGGCAGATGCAGAAAAGGAATTCTGTTGAGTGAAGAGGCAATTTTAGCAAACACAAATTCCAAGTTATTATTAAAGCAACATTTCAGTCAGGAAATGTCTATTATAACATGCTGTTGTAAGTGATCTGTAACCAAAGGAAAATGTGTCTAGTGATATCTTCTGAAGTGTAGAAACAGTCCGATTTCATATTTGAAGGTCGTGTCACAACTTTTCTATCTATGTATTTTTCAGACGCTTGATCTCTCTGGTAACCTGTTGTCTCATATACCCGCTGACCTGCCTGAGTCTCTAGAGTTTCTTCACCTGCAGAACAACAAAATCAGTACAGTATCTGATACAGCCTTCCTCAACACTCCCAACATCAAAGGAATCTTTCTCAGGTAACTTTATTTTCTTAATCTAATCAAGATGAGTCATTAATATTTTTGGTCCATTTTGCCGGAAAAGAAAGACTACACAATTTTTGACTTCATGTGTACTGTATGCACTTGCCAAATGATAAACCCATTTGCTATGCAACAATTAGACATCTGATCAATTGTGTCCTCGTAGAGTAGCAGTAGATTCACAGACTTCAGTTGAATTTTCTCTACCTTGATACAAGGAACTCGTTTAGAAGCTCTCACAGCTGCAGCAATAACATTTCCTATAAGATCAGAACGACATTGAATGGTGTTCAGACTTTAAAATTGGACCAGAGTCAGAGAGAATATGAAGTGAATTAAATGATTCCTTTTTAGAACATCTGACTGGCCAGATTTTCACATGCAGAATCGATTATATCAGTTTTAGAAACATAAGGAACTGCAAAATTTAGTCTAGATGTTGTCTTGGAGGCCTAAAGAACAGCAAATACTGTTGGATAATGGTGTAACAACTTACCGTATGCTTATTCAATTTTCATGTTGCTAACAACTGCAGTTGAAAAACATTTCCTCCTGTCAGGCTTTCTGTACAGAAATGGAAGAGAATATAGGAGATGTGACCCTTTGCTAGGAAAAAACAGCTTAAACCAGCCTAAGATAATCTGGTCTCTCAGAGTGGTTAGTCTAAGCTTGTTAGACTGGCCTGTTTTGATGGTTTTAGATGGGTTTTGGGCAATTTTCATCTACTAAAATTTTTTTGGTGTAAATGTGTATCTTTAAATACACTTTATCATACGAACAACTAATTGGTAATTACACTAAAGTACATATACACAGTTTTTGGTTCATTTCAAGTTGGACATGATTTGCAGTTCGACAGTCAAGTATTACTCTGACTAATTCACCTTTCTGAATAAGTTTAACGACCCGGTGAGTGAGCGTGTTGGAAGATCTATTTACATGGATAAGTCATGAGTTTGAGACTAATTTATGAGTCTTTTTGTGGCCACCTTTCTTTATAGCGATACTGATAGCACGTTGCATAAAACCAGCAATGGCTGAATTTATGCACCAGTGTCCGGAATTGCAGGTTGGAATCAGGGGATGTGCTTTCCTGATTAGACGGTTGGAAATTGTGTGTTGGAATTTCCAGATACATTTCTTGGAACGTACATGGTGGGAACTACACTTTGGAATTAAGGAAACTATTTTAGGAATGCACTAACAAGAAATATTGCTTAGGAGTCGGCATGTACTTCTTGGAATGGCACTCCATCCCTTTCAACGGCAGCATAGGGATTAGTATAGACTTTTTAGATTGGTATATACATTCTGGAACAAAGGGAACTACTTCCTGGAAAACAACCTGACCCCACTGGCAGTTACACTTTCCAGGGTAGAGTTAATAATATATGCATTCCTGTTGACTGTATTATAGTTAATTTTCTTTATTTATCACACATTTTGCACATATACAGTGAAAATCTTCTTTTTCACATATCCCAGCTAGGCTGGGGTCAGAGTGCAGGGTCAGCCTTGATACAGCACCCCCAGAGCAGATAGGGTCAAAGGCCTTGCTCAAGGGCCCAACAGTGGCATCTTGGCAGTGCTGGGGCTTGAACCCCTGACCTTCTGATCAGTAACCCAAAGCCTTAACCGATGAGCTACCACTGCCCCTAACATAAATTACATAATTTATGCTACCATTGCCCCTAACATAAATTACATAATTTACACTAAAAATTCAGTCTTTTTGCAGCACTCAGTGGACATTTAATTCATATGCGCCCATACATTCAACAGCACTTCCAGCCTTGGCCACTGGGGGCAGTGATTTGAATTTCATTGAGCACAGACCGATTTCAGCTGTAGAAATTTCGACCTACTGTTTTCTAATGTTTGCATATTTCCTCTGAAATGAAAAAATGATTTCAATCAAAATTGTTTATATTTTGGCTTTAAATTTAGAAAAAATAAATAAATAAAACGCAACCTACACAGACCACTGTGACATGTTCTGTCCCTGTTGCCCCTCTTTTTTTTTTTTTTTTACATTTGTCCATAATTTCAGGCCCCTTCTCTACTGTCTATCAATAAAAAGAAAATCAAAACAGAAAATTATTTCAATGTTAAATGGAATCATGTGCATCAATATAAAGCACTGCATTCGGTCTCAAGTGGGTGGGGTGGACGTCATTCCAATCTCGATGGTAGTTTCTTAATGGACATGCTTTAACCATTAGAAATCAATGTCAATGCAACTTTTTAGCAATTTAGCCAATCTATTTACAACAGTTTGGTCTGGAAAACTTGTGGTCCTCTCTAAATTGCTGTCTTGATCTGAGAACACAGAGAGAAACACAATTGGTCCGCATATGACAGCTCAGCTTTTCTGACAATTTACTTGCCACTTCTAAGAACTGTGGAAGGCATTTTAATATAGACTGGAACAAGATGGCATGCTCAAAACTAACTGAGAATTTGTTCCAAAATATGAGTTGCTGGATTCCCTTGTGATATCCTTGAATTAAGTTTAAAATTGTCTCATGATGTTTTATATGAATCTTTTTGATGTTAAAGAAATAGTTCGCCCAAAAAGGCATTTTTCTTTCTCTCCCTTCATTAGATTTAACCGTCTCTCAGTTCACTCTGAAGAGTCTTTCTCTCACCTGTCCAAGCTTCAAGTGTTGGACATCGGCCATGGCAATATCTCTCCGAACCGAGGCCAGGGAGAGGAGGTAGAGGACGAGGACTTACCATATGATCAAGAGGAGACAGATTCATGAATCACACAGGAGAAGAGTAGATGGAAAAAAGTAAAAAGAAAGTCATGCAATGAACTTTCCCTTGATCAAAAATGAATTAAAATGAAAATGACAACTGGCATAAAATGTATAAAAGCATTATATAAGGTTGCTTCATGAATATGGACTAGATAAATTCAGATTATTTCAAAAACTTTGACCCATTGCAAATTCATTTTTACATTTTAAGCCTGTGCATTTTCCTCTGGTCTGTTCATGCATGTAAAGCCCAAAGTATACTTCGGTTTTAATATGAATGCTTAGCATCTATGTACAGTCGAACTCTAGCCTTTCAAAGAATACTTCATTTGACTCTGTGTGCATACACAGGCGTTTGCTGCCATGACTGCTATGAGATACCAGACTATTTCTCTTCAGGAGTTTAGACCCATAAAGATGTCTCTATATTCCTTCAGATTCAAGTTATACAAATTTAGGTATCTCCTAATCTCCTCACATGTGCTATTGACATACACATCCACTGTTGTTGTTTCCACCTTCATCTTTTGATGTTTAGTGGCATTACATGTTCTTCTAGTGCTTCTCTGTGAAAGCAATGGCTCAATAATGAGTGATGCCACCTTGTAGACCCACTAATTGTTGCAAACAATTCCAGGCTGCTTTCACAAAGAAGCGCTATAAGATGTAAGATGCTAAACTTCATGAGAAGAATGTATAAACAACAACTGTGCATGTGCAGTAGTCGTCAAATAAGTATACTTTGAAAGGCTAGCATTCGACTGTACGCAGACGCAAAGCATTCAAGTAAAAACCGAAGTATACTTTGAGCTTTAGAAAAATCAGGCTCCATGCGTTCAGTGCTTGATTACTCTGCTGATGACGAGATTTGCGTCAACTGTCATGTATGCAGACACCTAGCATTCACGTCTGACCGAAGTATACTTTGGGCTTAACTTCTCCATATACCTCTATAAACACAACCTTTGAAGTCAACATGAAATCAAAATGATTAATACAGTGTTTACTTTATTAATACACATGTTATATACACGTCCTGGTCTTATTGTGCTCTGTTCAACGGTGCATGTTATTCTAAAGAGGAAAAATATCTTTTGAATCTTTCATTAAAATTTCATATCTTGCTCCTCGTCTGAAACAACTTTCTATTTCGGCTGTTGTCAAGCATTCCTCTTACTTTTCAACCCCTCCGCTCAAACCACCTGACTCCATTCAGTAACATCCTGTTTACGATCCAGTCAATGCCCGATGGATAAAAGTAAGTCCTATCTTAAATTTTTTTTCTCATCAAATATCCTGTTTCAATCTGTAATAAGTCATCTTATGGAAGTAAAATGGGTTTTGAATGTTGTTTTAAAGCCAAAACCTGAAAATATGAATTGCGCCATGTTATGTCTGTCTTGCTATCTTTTTTTAATGTATTTTTATTAGGGCTTTATATTATAATGGGAAGTGTTACAATCTCGATTCCGGGATGGCAACAAAAAAGGAGAAGATGAGCACAATTGTCAAAAATAGTAACATTTTATTTTAGACAATCACATGAATTGACAAAGAACAATGGATAATGAAACACATTGCTCAAGCAAAAAAGGCCAGGTACAGACACAAGTTATGTATGTTGAACGGAGCCCAGAAAGGAATGAGACTCCCCTGATAGCACACGTACATCACCCAGATGACTATCTGATGTGTTTACATTTAGAAGATGTATTTTTTAGGTTGTTTGCTCACCTGCAATTCGTCTATAAGACGTTTAGTCTTGGATGTCAGTGAGACGTTCAGCAGATGTCTTTGAGACGTTCATGATTGTAGATCTGTTTAGCAGATGTTAATTCGATTGTGATGCTTTCCAGATGAAAAGATCTAAAACAAACATCTCTGAGACTTACGTGTGCTATCTGGGACAGCGACCATGGGAGAGGAAGCTGGGTTAAGTAGGCTGGGAAACCTGCGTACTGGTGTTCCCAATTAATTTTTAGCCCAGCAATCACCTGCAAACATGACACAGCAAGAAAAAGCAAACAAGCAGGTAGCGGCAAAAAAAACAAAAAAAACTCATCATATATTAATATCTGGTGCAAGATACCAGAAGACTGTCCTTATATTGGTTGTCTTTTATTTTATTTTTATTTATTTATTTTACTTTGTGTTGCAGTGTGCTCACACGGCCACAGATATCTGTGTTTGTTTACATGTATGAAGCAGTTTTTATGTTATGAAAACATAATTTCACATTTTCCAGTCTTTTAGTATTTTTTTTTTCAAAAGCCCTAAATGGAGACCAAAATTTCTAACACTAATTCATTCTACTGACCTGTTTCAGTGACGTCACATTTTCCCCGCAGCCGCCATTTTTGTGACCATCAGCGAGAGGAAACAATGGCGATGAATGGTAAAACACCTGTAAAGCAATGTCAAGAAAAACCTAAAAAAATGCTTTTGATACATGCCAAGTCCCAAGTGCTGATCTTGTGTCTGAGATCAGAACAAATATTGCCAAATTTGACTTTCACGGACATTTAAATATATTTTATCCACAATTTACCTTCGTACGGCGGCGAGTCTGATGTGTGACTGGCGAGTACATCACCGTAAACATCTCTCATTCAGAAGTTACAAAGGTTTGTGTTGTTTTCTGCTCTGATTTGGTAACAATATTACAAAATGTCTGAGATTATCATGTCTGCTTTTAAATAATGAAGAACATAACATCATTCTATGTGCATTTTCAGTTTAATTGTATCCGAATTGATGATGTTATAAATATAATGGACACGTGTACAGATAACTGACATGTCTAAATAAATGCTCTCCCCCTTCATCGCTGCTTGTCTTTTGGGAAGTTAAGCCATGTCATTTAAAAGATAAAACTTTATCGAAAGAAAAATTACATTTTGGCTCTGGTAATTAAAAAGCAGCCTTTTTGATATTTATAAATGGAAACAAAAATTTCGCTGACTTTTGCCGCATCCCACAGCACAGCACATTGAAGGTAAATGGAATTTTGGACACAAACATGGCGGCACGGTCATACAGTGACGTCACATGAAACAGGTCAATAGCTTTTAAGCTACATCCAACTAACTTGGCACAGACCTTCAGACTGTTATGACTTAGTGTGCTATATCTTTCCTAAGTGACCAAATGGAATGCCCGTAAATTCAAAAATTAAAATGTAAACAAACCCTTACAAAAATCGAGACTTCATGGCAAATTTGTCATAAATTCGCCACTGATAATTTTCACATGCAAATTAGCTTTTCAAATTAGTCCATTGTTACCAAAGGTTTGCTGCTGGTTCACCGCTAGCGGTGAAGAGCTGCAAACTTGGCGAATCACAAGCTCATTTGCATGTGAAAAAAATTTGCAGCAAATTCGTGGCAAGTTTAGATTTTTTTTGTAAGGGAACCCATAAAAGGCCTTTAATCTAAATGTTTAGTTGACTATTTATGTGACAGTCTTTCTGACTAGCTAGATTACTGCTTGTCTTGCTTTGTCAAGCCAATATCAATGTTTGTCTTGACAAACTTTATCTATCTAATTAATCATTGTGGCCCATGCCTGAAATGTAATGCCTTAAAATGCTGCCAGCTCACTAGGTTTTGGGAACAGAGCCAATCAAAATCTATCACTTTTCTAATTTAACGGAAGTTTTAAAATCTTATTCATGTCTTTGTTCAGAGATGTGGGCTGTGCTTTGCTTAAGAGTTCTTCTACCTTACGAAAGTCAAGAGTTCATGGCAAATTTGCCGCAAAATTGCCCCAAATTCGCCACTAAACATTTTCACATGCAAATGAGCTCTGTGGAAAACTTGCTGCAAATTTTCCATTGTTGCCAAAGGTTTGCTGGAGGTTCGGCACTACTGGCGAATAGCTGCAAACTTCTGGCAAACATTTGCTGCAAATCAAAAACTAATTTGCATGTGAAAATAACAAATTTGCTGCTAGATTTTTTTGTAAGTTCTTATGAAGCATACAGGCTGTTTATATTGGCAACCAGTCCTCTGAAATATTTTAATTACATTCATTCCCTGTCTAAACTAATGAACAAGCTCCAAGGGTAAATGCAGATGACATGCAACGCAAACATGCAGACAAACACATCCCACAAACAAATTAAAAACAACGGCCACAGTTATAATTTGTACATCAACTTTTTTTCTTTGTACCCAGATTGTGAGCAAGCAAGCTTTATGGAATGTTTTGAAAGTAAATATCGTGCTGATTGTGCTAACAGCATAAATGTTACTTTTCGCAGTCTTGATTGTGATCAGATCATTTCAGAAGTAACTGCTGCGAGAAATAATATTAATGGGCAGAAAAAACAGCAAAGACATGAAGCCAACAACAGTATTGAACTGATGTCACAAGCTCAGCTGCCACAGCGTTGAGTCTACATCATACAGAACAAAAGGCAGGAAGAACGGAATCCCAGCGTGTCGGAGTGATACTGTATATCTGCTTTCTTTCTTTGACACGGTTCTGCTGTTTTCTTTGAAGACCAGATCTTATTTTGAGGGGATATAATCTGCAGGGCTGCTTTGGGCAGAATTTTAATCCATTTGCCATTTCTTTACCTTATGCTTCAGTCAATAACATACTGTTGCTATTTCCACTTTTAATTACTATTATGCAGTATGTCCAAGGAAAAACTGGCTCTATGAATAATGCTAATCATTCCACACAAGCATTACAATTATTTGTTTTTATGACAGAATTGTTGAATTCTTCATTCTGGTTGGTTGAAAAATGTTCAAAGTTGTACAAACAAATAAATTATTGTGTATAAAATGCTTTACTAATACAGTTTTACACATTTTAGAGTATAAACAAAATGTTGGCTCATGAATTTTCTCATCAATTATCTACAGCACACATACAGAGGACGGGGAAATGTATTAGTTAACAGATGTTCATACGTAATACCTGTGAGAATATAGCTTATATTTGCAGATAGTAGGTTTATTTATTTTTAGGTTAACAGGCAGATTTGCTTTCTTTCAACTGTTGACAGTGGAAGAGGGCCAAAAAGGAGGGCAAATAACTAAGGATACAACTGTGTTACTAATCAATGTATCCAAATCTCAGAATTTAATTTGTACATTCAATTAGCATAAAAACGTCTCCGGTTACACATGTAACCTCGGTTGCCTGAGATGAAGGGAATGAGACATTGCTTTAAGCACTATGGGGAGACCTCCTTAGATGATCTATATGAAACCCTTATCCAATCACGGCAATCCTCTGATTGGCAATGTTGTTTCATTTGAGTGTTTTGAGTTTATTGTTTGTATGTGGGACATTTGCCATTTGTATGTGTGAACTTCCAAATGTGAAACACTGCGTGAACTGTTCGCATGCTGAAATCAGAGCGTTGCCTAAAACTGCTATTTTCTTTATATTTTGCAGGTGAGATGGTGAACATTTTTAAAACATTGCACTAATGTTCTGAATATAAATCGTTGTGGTGTTAAATGTATGTATATGTTTCTAAATTTATCATCAATCAATAGTGTGGGTTAATCAGTCTCAGCGTTTTGAGTGGAATGCCCCATAGCTGAGTTTTCACACAACTAATGGGTATAAAATAGCATTAATTTGAGAGAATAGAGTTTATGTGAGATGCTCTGTATTCTAACATATTCTGATGCATTGAATATTGTAATTGAACTATTATTTGAGTGTTTTGAGTTTATTGTTTGTTGTATGTGTGAACTCCCAAAAGTTTGTATGCTCAAATCAGAGCGTTGCCTAAAACTGCTATTTTCTTTATATTTTGCAGAAAATAAAACAATTAAATATGTAGCCCCCTGTGTGAGTAAATGTCTACATGCTGGGAAGCGCTACATAAGCACTACGGAGAACAGTATCCCATCACGCTGCACTACGTGATGTCACACCTTCAGAGGAATGACACTAAATAGATATATGCATAAGGAGTCACAGGCCACAGGTCGATGTGTATATGCAATGAATAGTTCCATGTGTCGGACGCCAGCTTGAAATGAATTTAGTCTGGTTTTATGAACCCTTTAACAACCATGGTTGGAAAAGTAGGTTTTATTTCTTTATGGTAGTGCTTATGACTTTTAAAGGGCAGATCAACAATAACAGCATACAGGATATATAGGTGGCTGTGTTGATTATAGTCTGTAGCCCACCCTTAATGAGGGCTTGGGCTCACCTGTTGAATGTAAGAAGCGTTCTATATGGAGAGGTCTGGTGAGGAGATGGACGCCATGTCCAGGTTATAAAACCTAACAAACGTGTTTTGTGAGGACCATCCTGCTGCCAAACATGTCCTGTAAGGACACACCATTTGCCCATGCCCATGAAGAGGCCATGCCTCTGGTTGAATGCGCTTTGACACACCAATAGGGCAATTCACGCCCTGTGATTTGTATGCGAGGGCGATCGCATCAACGATCCAGTTAGAGAGCCTTTGTTTGGAGAGGGACATTCCTTTTGTACATCCTCCATAACAAACAAAGAGCTGATCCGACGGCCTAAACTGACGGGTGTGCTCTACTTAATATGTATGCAATGCCCTCACTGGGCATAACATATGCATAGACTACTCTTCTTCTGAATTAAATGGTGGGGGAAAGAAGGATTGCAAATGAACCACCTAAGCCCTGAAGGGCATTGATAAAAGCTTAGGCACGTAGTCTTTTTCTAGGTTTAATGGTGGCTTTTGACAGATCTGGACCAAACTACAGGCATAAGCTGTCAATCGACAGAGCCTGCATGTCACCAACCCATTTAAATGAGGCCAAAGCCAATAGGAGTGCGGTCTTTAGGGAAAGCACTCCCAGCTCAACAGATTCCAATGGCTTAAATGGGGAGTGAGTGCCTTTAGCACCAGATATAAGTCCCAAGTCAGCACCATAGCAGGGCAAGAGGGGTTCAAATGCCTCGCTCCCCTAAGGAACATTATGACTAGATCATGTTTGCCTATCAGGGAGCCAGCATCTGGGGCATGGTATGCTGAGATAGTTGCTACATAAACCTTGAGTGTTGACGAGGTAATACCAGCGTCCATCCGCTCTTGAAGGAATGTCAAAATCTCAGCTATGGGGCAATTCACTGGGTCTTTACCATGTGAAGAGCACCAATTTGCAAACACTCACCATTTAAGTGCATAGAGGTATCCCGTGGACGGTGCTCTAACCTGTGAAATGGTGTTCATCACCGACAGCCAGTTCTTGCTCGTTCGATGTGCTCTGATCAGGGTCCACACGTGTAGGTTCCACAGCTCCGTCTGGGGTTGCAAATCGTGCCTTGCGCTTGAGAGGGGAGGTCTCTCCTCAGCAGAATTTCCCATGGAGGGCCATTTAGTATTTCTATCATCTCCGGAAACCAGGACTGATTGGGCCATTTCGGCGCAATTAACAGAACTGTTTTCTTGTCCACTTGGACTTTGCTGATGACAGAATGAAGGAGGCACACTGGGGGAAACACATACTTGTGTTTTGCCAGCCATTTATGGACCAACGCATCCACGCCTAGTGGGGTTTGGGACATGGATTACCAAAGGGGAAAGTGGACGTTCTCTGCAAAGGCAAATAGGTCGACTTCTGCTTTGCCAAATACTTCCCAAATCTTTATAACTGTCTGAGGATGAAGTCTCCATTCCCCTGGTAATGCTCCTTGGCGTGACAACAGATCCGCTCCATAATTCAGATGGCCCGGGACATGTGTCATACACAGGGAGAGGTAATGACGCCCACTCCATAGGAGGAGGCGTTGTGTCATGCTCATTAATTGTGGCGCTTGGAGTCCACCTTGGCAATTTATGTACGCCACTACTGTTGTGTTGTTCGAACGAATCAGAATGTGGTGATTCACAATGTCGGAATGAAAAGCCCTCAAAGCTAGAAAGACAGCAAATAGTTCTAGGGGGTTGATGTGCCATGCCTGTTTCGCACCTGTCCATCACATCCAGTGCCCCAACCTGTGTTGGATGCGTCTTTCGTCACCACTTTCCTTCTGAAAATTTGACCCAGCATAACACCATGTTGATAGAAGGCTGGTGCTCTCCATGGTGATAGAGCAGCCAGGCAGCTGTGAATTCCCACAATTTTATGGATGGAGAAAAGTGTGCTTTTTGCCCAGTTGACATTCAGGCCCAGCTTTTCAGATGGCAAAGCAGCAAGTCTCTGTGTTCGCTCAATAGAGCCTCTGATTGGGCTAGTAATAGCCAGTCATCGAGGTAATTTAAGACATGCACACCGTTCATATTCAATGGGGTGTGCGCCGCATCGATACATTTCGTGACCGTATGAGGAGCCAGAGACAGACCGAAAGGAAGGACTTTGAATTTATATGCAGTTCACTCAAACGTGAATCTAAAAAACCGCCTGTGACGCGGTGCAATTGGTACATGAAAGTACGCATCCTTCAAATCTATTGACGCATACCAGTCTTGAGGATGGATGTGTGATAAGAAATGTTTCTGAGTTAACATTTTGAATGGGTGCTTTGCGAGTGTGCAATTCAAGCGTTTCAGATCTAGAATGGGCCGAAGCCCACCATCTTTCTTTGGAATGAGAAAATAATGGCTGTAAACCCTACTGTGTGTGTGTCACAGTCTGGGACCGACTCTATCATGTATTTAGCGAGGAGATTGTGAATCTCTGCGCGCAACACCGGTGCATCCTGTGGTTGGACCACAGATGGCAAAATGCAGCTGAAGTGAGGTGGCGGCGTACAAACTGAATAGTATAAATGTGTTTGATAATTTTGAACACCCAATCTGACACATCCGTGAGTGCTCGCCACGAGTTCACACAGCGGGACAGTGGGCTTATTGATTCGCCACAGGAAAGCGGTTGAGCATAATGAGTGGGGTGAATTATGCTTGAAGAGGAAATTGCCCTCTATCTGAGAATGAGTGAGCGTCCCGTGTTTGTATAATGGGCTCCTTTCTCTCTTTTTTGAGAACATTCTTTATTTGACCAGTACACACAGAAGCAACATTCTGAACAATGTCCCATTCCCGATGAACAGTATTGGGGAAGAGGGGAGAAACACTGTGTGCCACAAATCAAGTCTTCTTTGGCTCTGGGCCTTGAATAACAGCAAGCTCTGGGCTCCTTTTCACGGGGCTGGACATGTCAGGAATTTTTCTGCTGCACGGCTGGAGTTTTTCCGTCGGTGCGGGTTTCGCGCTAAGACGGCGGGTGCTTACGCTTGGGCCACGGTTTGCGTGGCTTCTCAGATAGCTCAGTAGTAGCTTTCGGCTGTGCTGGGGCAGCTAGAGATTAATTCTTTGACTGTTGGGTGACACCGGGGTGTCAAGGAGGGTGGCTTTCTCTGCGTCATGCATCTCCGTGAGAGTCATCCAAATATGCCGGTGCAGAACCACCAGGTTTCTCATTGCTTTGCCAATGGCCTGAGCAGTTGGTTTCATGGCTTTCAGCGCCAAAAATGTAGTGGTGCGGAGTATCTTTGAACAGCTGTGGATTGGGGCCTTTCTATCCATTTGTTTGAGGAGCTTGGCTTGAGAAACCTGGAGCATATGCTGTGGAGTGCTGAACCAGCTTGGCCCACTGCTGTATTAGCTTCTCCAGCCAGTGTGGACGTCAGTCGACATGGCTTGGAGGGGTGGGCTGGATTTACATCCAATGGCGGTACTCGCTCCGTGTGGACCTCAGGGAAGACTGGTGCGCTCCTCTGGACTGTGGTCTGTTGACGACGGCCGGTTTGCAAAAACCATTCATCTAGGTGAGACTTTTCTGGCTCTTCTGGTGGGGACCACTCAAGGCCGAGCTCCTCAACTGCCCTCGCGAGGACGCAAAGGAGCTCCTTGTCCGTGGCATGTGCACGCTTCTGACCCTCGCTGGGGGAAGGGGTGCTAACATCCTCCGTGCAAGTGACACAGCATCATCCCCTTTGTCAGAGCCGGCAAACATAATGAGGCCTTGCGCTCCAGTAGAGGGCTGGAGCTCATCACGCGCATATTGCACAGGTGAGAACTTTAGATCAGAAGTTCGGGGGGCTCACAGGGCACAAGATCCTCCTCGAATTCTTCCAGCTCAATCTCACTGCCCCACCGTGCCTCCTCATGTGGTCCCTCGGTATGTAACACAGAAAAGGCGGGTGGGAGGGCGCGAGAGGCTGGATCTTCCCTCAGAAGGAGGTCTATCCTAGAGCGTAATGTCTAGAGATTCATGCCCTCGCAGTGAGAGCAGTCTGTCTCCATGAGAGCTACTTCTGAGTGGGCGCAGCTTATATAGGCCAACTGCGCACCTAAAGGGGCGGGGATCAAATACCATTGCCAATCAGAGGATTGGCGTGATTGTATGAGGGTTTCAACCAGGTCGTCTAAGAAGCACTCCCTGTAGTGCTTACAGCAATGTCGAGTGAACTGAATCGAAAGGGATCTGTTTTGACAGTCTTTGATGGAAACAGTTTGACCACCAGTTATAGAGGCCCTAAATAGGTATTTGGACACTAAGCCACACTTAAAGTCTGAATGTCATTGCATTAAAGGTGCTGTAAGCGATTTTAGCCATTCTACTTCCTCTCTTTTCAAAACCCTGCAATCCAAAGATACCAAATGAGCTTTATGGACCCTTTTCACACATCCGCATTCACAAATCGGAAGTCGTCATAGTTGGGTAAACGCAACTATGGCCGCTGCTGAGGTGTGTGTGTTTTAACAGCCCTTAAAAGTTTTGCCTGCATTTATGTTTGGAGATGTTAACCTCATCGTCCATCAGCGGTTAAATCTAAACTCAACAAAGTTGTTTTTCGAGGGTTATCTGCACGAATGCGAAGGTAAGTCAATAAAAATAAATTCTTATTTAGAGGTTGTGCGTTCAATCAGCAGGCACATATTTATCAATTAAAGGAATGATCTACAAATCTGTCACAATAAATTGCAAAAATGCAAGAAAGAGGGCAGAGTTAACAAATCTGTGAGTTGTAATTGGTGAAACTAATACCTGGTGGGGACACTGCAGGATGTGAAGGAGTGGAGAAACCCATGTTCCGCTCCATTTGACTTCTAACCCCTACAAACACACGCTTTTGTGTCGGCTGTGATGTGTAATCATTCAAATGAAACCTTGACGGTACAGCACAGATTTCAAAGCATTTCACAATTCTACCTATGCTCGACTGCTGTAAGTCCTCATCTTGAAAATACTGTCCACAAACGAAAGTGATTCCTCGTTTAATAACAGAGTAATATTCTTTCTATTTAATTGCTTGAACCCACCGAGCTCGTACACAAACCCAGATGTTTTCTTTTAGAATTTGTGCAAATTGGAACACTATAGTGGCACTGGTTATTACTGTTCTTCCTGATTGCCGCCATAGTTTACCCAACTAGGACGACTTCCGCTTCGCAACACAGAATTGTGAAAAGGATCTATTGAAAACGACATCATGAAGAAACGGTTGTTAAAAACAACAGCAGCAAAATAGCGCCCTCAACTGACAACTGTTATGAACAACACAGCATAAAAATGGCAGTAAGCCTCAGTAATTTGCTGCAACTACAATACTATGAGAACGCACAAAATTATTGACATGCAGAAAGCATCAGAGCCCGCAGACACATTTTTGTTTCCTGTTTACAGAGTCTAGAGCTGTCACAGAGACTGAATATATTTTAGGGAGTAGGAACATTTTTTAATACTTTTCCATGAAAATAAAAAAAATAAAAAATAATCACTTTCAGCACCTTTAAGTAAATTATTAAACCAAGTGGCATTTGTTGTAAAGAAAGATGGGACAAGCACACTTATAAAGCAAAACATGTCTTAAAAGAAAGTTTTTTTTTTTTTTCCAAATGAAGGCTCAAAGTGTTTGGACACTTTCAGGTTGTCAAAGGTGAATGAAACCTGTGAACTACACCTGTGGTTACTCTGCTAGGACACCTGTGTGAACTGACTTCATACATCCAAAATCACCTCGACACCAGTTGGTTAAAAGTAATTGGAAAATGGCTCAGAAAAGTGTAGTTCTGAGAAAAGCTCAGGCATTTGAGCGCAGATGATGTGTTTTTATTTAATGGAATGACACTCAGACACTTTTAAGCGTGACTTACGTGTCCAAATACATTTTGGGACAGTAAATCAATCCAATTTCTCTAGAGGGCAAAAGTAAAGACTGACAACTTTTGTTGTAATCAGTTGTTGTATTTCAGCATTTATAAGTTGCAAATGGAATTACCATTAAAGAAATGTCCAACACTTCAAGTTTTAAAGACTACAGAACCTAAAGCAAATATTTCTCCATGCCTGGGAATCCTGTCAGCATTTGACTATGGAGAATAAATTCTCTACCTGAACACTGTCAAAAGTGTGGGGATTTCAACCTAATTCAGTTAATCACATGTGGATGCAACTCTCCATATAATGCTGTGTGCCCAGCTGAAAGGTTTAATCAGCTGAGCGATGACAGCAGACAGTCATGAACCATTACGCGTGCCGTGACTTTAGAGAGATGGACGATCATAATTGGTACAAATGAGAGTGGACCACACTTCAGTACATATTAGAGACTTAACAGAATGCACATTTTCAGAATAGTTAAATAGCAAACATATAGGCAACTGTTTCTAATTGATGCATAGTGGAAATAACAAAGCAATAAGCCTGGAGAAGCTTTGCATTACAGTGATATTACCACAGGTAAACCACAGGGTTTAGGCACAATGCAAAATGACTTACTGTTTTCATAAAATGGTTTTAACCGCAAGATAACAATATAAGATAACAATGTTTTATAAATAGTTACATTTATTAAAGGGGTCAAGTCATGTGGAATCCAGTTTTCCTTGATATTTTGACATGTAAGAGGTGATTGTACTATAAAAACATACTTTAAGTTTCAGAACTCAAAACTTACTCTCCAGTCCGAAAAGAGCATTTATTGTTTCTACTCTGCAAAAATGATTGATTTGAAATTGGCTACATTGTGACATCACAGTGCAGTGTCATTTGAATAGCTCCACCTCCACAACACATGTAATCGTCACGGTGAACTGATTATTGTTACTGTAGTTTGCTTATAACATTATACATTGTTGTGTTACTGGTTGTGGAAACACTGCATCTCTTCATTGCCTTCTGAAGGATCCCAACATGGTTAATTTAAACAAACTTCCTGAACATGTCAATGTGGGATTATATGTTTTGTTCGGCACATTTATCTAAGTATTTTTTAATTATTTATTTTATTTTTTTGAGAACTTTTATGATTCAGACTTTGCAAAGAAACTTATATTGAAAGATGGAGCAGTGCCAACTATATTGGATTCAACAGTAATGGGGGTGAGTAACAAATGTAATACTATAACTGTTTCTGTCTGTGTTTGTTTGATATGTAAATATTGTAAAATCAGCTGTTTTTAATTGCAAAATAAACCATGATCAGGATTTAGCTTTTAAGGTTTTCAAATCAATCATTATTGGCAAGTATTATTTTAATCCATTATTTTTATAGTTTGACATATATTTATATTTTATGGATAGATTAGGTAAATGAAAAACAAATATAGTGTATTTAAATAAAATTAAAGACTGAATCTGCCGAAAATCAATATTGAAGTAATTTTTCATGAAATGTAGATTTTGTGGATATCTAAGATTTTTGTTGTTGTTGTTTTTTGTTTTGTAAAGTGCGCTTTAAGATACATGGGTGTGGTTTCATTGCATCATTGATGTCACTCTACTCACAGCTGATTGGTTCAGTATCTGTTAGCGATCTGTTGTTACCCAGAACAAAAAAGCCCCGTGCACACATGCAGCAATTTCCAGCGACAAAGCGACCTCATCTCATTCATTTTCAAAGAGAGCTGGCGACTTCCAGCAACACGAGCAACAGCGACCTTTGGTGACTGGATGTGGGCGTGGCGAGCGCCACAACAAAGCTGAGAAAAGTTTAACTTAATGCAAATGAGGAGTGAATTATGGGAGCGACAACCAATAAGAGTGAAAAGGGTGTCAGTGGAGTCACCCATCTCCTTTGACGTGCATGTGTGAATGGGGCTCTCAACTTTGTTGTGTCGCTTGGCATGCCCACCTCTAGTTGCCAGAGGTCACTGTCACTCGTGTTACCGGAAGTCGGCAACTCTCACTGAAAAATTTAGATCGCTTCGCTTTGTAGCTGGAAGTTCCTGCATGTGTGTACAGGGCTTTAGTCGTGGAGCGTAAATTACTGTGGCGATGAACACCAGTAAAGGCTGGCCCACCTTCATGGTACCTAAAACCCAGGGTTGACACAAACTAAACTGAAACTTAACTGGCTAGCCACCTAAACTGGCTTCATGGTATAGGCCTTTGATTAGTTAAATATTAATTTATTTCTAAGGTCCTAAACCTCATGCCTGGCACTCTAGTGGTGGGAATGCACTGGTATTTTTTGAAAGGAGTAAAAATCTGAGCTTTTTAAAGTTTAAATACACATTTGGTTAACCATATGATTACAAAGATGTCCTCCTTACCTTTTTATGCATTATTGGGACACAATTTCTTTGAGAATTTTTACTTCCAAAAACCCACTTAGTTTTTAATAAACAGATTGAATCACTGGTACTGCCAGTTTATTTTATTTTTCAAATAAAAAAAAAAAAAGATGTTTCACTGACTTTTTAATGCACATACGTGGTATAACAGGAATATCAATAGCGAGATACTATGAATCTGTTCTATGTACCTGCGGCTTGGTTTTCATGCACAGCGGGTAGAAAACGTGTGCTGAATGTCACTGTACACAGATGCGTTTCTTATCGATTGTCTGGTTCTGAAGAGAGAAGGTTTAAATCAAAGAAAAAAAAAACCAGCAGGCAAAAACTAGGCTTGTTCGAGATGCCAAACGCCTCGCCTTGAAAGTAGACGAGCAGGCTGCTGCAGTCAATGGAGGAGTGAAATAAGAGCTGTCAAGTTAATTCTCACTTCTCATTGTGGATAAGACACCTTTGAGATCAAAGGCAGATATCACGGGATTCACGTTCACGTTTTATTGGTGCATTACTGCCACCTGCGGTTATGCGCTGTTGCTGATAAAGTGGAAATCTGTTAATTCTGTTTCTTTAAAATGAAAATAAATATGATGAAAAAGACACTCAAATGTACATGTTGTTTAATTTCCCCCATAAGTTGTCTTTTCATCCATTTTTAGTTTAATAAAGACACGTAGTTTAGATATTTCAGAAATATGATAACAATCACATATCTCATACAGAGATCGCACTGTCAGAGTGTTGGGAATATTCACATATAATTTATACACATAAAACATGATATTAAAGATAGAAAATCTAAAATTTTAGAAGAGAACAAAAATATCACCGACTGCACTGCTTGGCACAACCGCCTCACCGTCGCGAGAGTTTTTTGGCAATGCACCTTGCGGTGATCACCGGTGATCGGTGCTTCGCAGATTTTGCTCATCTCGAACGAGCCTACTCTCTGCAGCGACCGACCACTCTTGATGCACTGTGAATGACACAATCGAGTCAACTCCCTACGCTCACAAAATATATTTTGCAATATTTATTTTAAATGTGTATCTACATTTATAATCAACAAATTTAAATCAATAGTTTTCAGAAAGTTTTCAGCATTCTTTTTTTTTATCCCCTTTTCTCCCCAATTTGGCATTGCCCAATTCCCACTACTTACTAGGTCCTCGTGGTGGCGTGGTTACTCACCTCAATCCGGGTGGCAGAGGACAAGTTTCAGTTGCCTCTGCTTCTGAGATAGTCAATCTGTGCATCTTATCACTTGGCTTGCTGTTCATGACACAGCCGTGACTCACAGCATGTGGAGGCTCATGCTACTCTCCGCAATCCATGCACAACTTACCACACGCCTCATTGAGAGCGAAAACCACTAATCGCTACCACGAGGAGGTTACCCCATGTGACTCTACCCTCCCTAGCAACCGGGCCAATTTGGTTGCTTAGGAGACCTGGCTGGAGTCACTCAGCACACCCTGGATTCGAACTTGCGACTCCTGGGGTGGTAGTCAGCATCAATACTCGCTGAGCTACCCAGGCCCCCGCCTTCCCGCATTTTTAATTAAATTTTGTCATTCAAAAGGCTACATTTGATTGTAGTTAGTTTCCTCAAAGAGGAACCGCTGTCTTGTAGCTTTTGTCTTTTTTTTTTTGTCCCATTTTCAAATACATTTTTGCAGGATCATGTTTGCAATGTGTTGGCCAAGCATTCATGTCTGCGTTTGCAGAGTACATTTTGGGCCTGAATGTCAGGTGTAATTGTAAGGAGAATTGGTAACCTGGTCACAGGTTAAACTTTGCTGTTATGCTTTTGTTTATAATCTGATGCTGTTCTTCTGATAATAAGGAAAGACTTTCTATCAAAATCTGCTGTGTGAATGGGATAATTAAGGTTTCTTTGCACATCAAAGTGAATAGGATTATTTTCAAGATACTACAGATTAATTTAGCACACATTCTGAAAGTTGCATGATACATTACACATAAATGCAGAACCGATTGCATTAATGTGGTCAAGTTAGTTTCAGTTTTGCAAATTAATTTTGTTCTCAGCTTCAACAATGTACATGAATGTGCTTTTGTGAAAACTTTTGAGACAAATATAACTGGTATAATCTGTTATCTCACATGGATGGTGTTTGTAATGCTGAAATTGCTGGAGTAAGACCACATTTGTTAAACAAGCCACGGATAACCTGTTCATAATTCTAGAAACACTCCCACAAGAAATGCATTTGAATCTTCTTCTAAATAGGTATTTGGTGTGAATTTATTCTTATCAGATAAAATATGTTTTTGTGTTTCATGTCCCTTTAAGTGCCTTTTGCTATTTCACTCATTAACAGACAAATAGTGAATAAAACACAAAAAAATAATCTAAATTCAAGTTATTTAGTGAGTACATAAAAAAATCTGTATTCCAAACCCTGTCCTTGTCTTCCTCGATTTTATGGAAGCCATTGATAAAAATGTGATTTGGTTTCTCATGAGTTAGTATCTCATAATAATGAGAAACTTTTTTTTTATACTAATAAAGTTTCAAGTTTAAGTTCGGGAGTAACTTGTTCATCTAGTTCTGTCAAATAAGTACACAAGTGGCTGCTTCCCTAACTTCTGACAAGTCGTCTTCTCTTTCTATTCTTTGCGTTAGTCATATTGTCCAGAGGGGAATCTTAGAGCTTAAGTTCAGTCCCATGTTTGAGCACCTCCATTATGAACAGTACGACAATTCTTTTTACCTTAATACACTTTAGGGCTATTGAACCAGTAACGTTTTGAACTAATGGTATGCATGCGTAATACACATATGTGATTTAAGGGGTTATTTACAGATGTCAGAGAGGTGAAGGGATTGCCCCAAATGGGTTAGATCAGAACGGGTGGAGTTAGAGTTAGAATTAGTTCTGTTCTTTCAACACTTTGTCTGTAGTTTAATTTGCTCACAGACTGAAAATGAATTAACTTTAGAGACAGATCTCTTTTTTAAAAACTCTATTAAGATGACCCACATGATAGATTTCATGAGTTTGTTAGTCTCACATTGAGATAACTATCATAGCAAACTAACAGCTCCAAGACACTACCACATGTGTCCAGCTCATAAGAATGGTTCATTCAAGAGTTGGACTACAGTTGGACTGCAACAGTAGAATTGGTAGTTCAGTTGTTGTTTAAAGAAGCCAGCTGCAGAAGATCCTTATTCAGTCGTTCATGAGTTGTCCATTCAGCAATTGGACTACACTGTTTGTGCTGTATCTTTTGCCCTGTAAATGTGCTTTGATTCACTAGAAATAACCGATTCATAAGAGTCATCCATTGTGGAATTAGACTTCACTTATAGCGTTGTGTTTCCTGCAGTAGATTCCTATCTCTGAGACAGTGAGAGTATATAGTATAGTGATCCTTCCGGATTGGTGTATTACACACCTGAGAAATCATTAATAGAATAGTAATGAAAATCATTTGGTTCCTGTACTTTTTTAAAAATGGAACTGGTTCCGAATAAGAACTGGCTCTTTGTTACTAACCCTAGCAATAACCCTAGCAATCTGGTCTAGCCTGTCCCTATTTGTTGAGCAAGTCGACTTGTTCCCAAAGGACCATTCGACGCTCAGAGCGTTGGGGGAGGTTACGTGACAGCCTGGTGCACTGGCTATGAGGCACACAGCGGTCTGCCTGTCTCCATGTAACACAGTTCAGCTTATTGTGGCGTTTCATATAGGGACCCCTAGTGTTACTACATCGACACAACGTCGAGTGAGTGACAGATAGGGAATGTCCTGGTTAATTTTGTAACCTCTGTTCCCTGAAGGAGGGAACGAGACATTGTGTCCCTCTTGCCATAATACTGAACTACCCACTGAAATGGCCAGGACCTTGTCTCGGCTCCTCAGCACAAAACCTGAATGAGTGGTTGTGAGCCAGCTCCTTTTATACCCGTATGTTCGGGGGAGTGGCATGCAAATTCCACCTTTTTTCAAAATCAGAGGTGTTTGGGGCTCCCAAGCGTGACCCCTAGTGTCACTACATCGACACAACGTCTCGATCCCTCCATCAGGGAACAGAGGTTACGAAAGTAACCAGGATGTTTCTCCTGGTATTTCAGATATTAATATCTGCATGAAACAGAATTTTCGTTTGTCTGTGCATGTATAACAACATTATTCTGGAGGCAGAAGGTGTCAAGCAAAATGTGAAATGTCAAGCCCACATTTTGCAGTGAATAATAACTACAAATTTAAACATTAAAATAAATTAAAATAAAATCAATATAGGCTACAAACAGGTGAAATCTATCCGAAAGTCTATCAGGAATTTTTACAGTAGGACACCATTATTTAGTTAAATAATAATAGTAATAATAATAATAATAACAATAATAATAATAATGTAAAATTTATATAGCACCTTACCAGAGTTCAAGAACACTTAACATGCTCAAATTTAGCACAGATTAAAGAAGAAGAAAAAAAGATGGAGTATGTTTCAGTTTCTTCAATTTACATAAGGAGGAATATTCCTAATAGATGAATACTCTATGGAACATTTAAAACTTTTGGAGCATTTTAACTTTTTTTATTCTGAATAAAGTCTTAACCAGTTAATTACTTTAATCGCTAATGTGTATATAAATGTGGTCAACTTTAATAGACAGCTAGAAGAGCTCCAACGTTAAATCACTTCAGGTCAGGAATTTAACATTGCGCTTAGGTTTAGGTTATAAATAAATACATGAGAATCAGGTGTGAATCATGCGTTACATTAACATAGACATTTCAAGAAGTGGAAAGTGTACATGATGTTGTATCTTAGTTAATATTACACTTGACAAGCTCCAGATGCACACAATTAACAGAGACCGCAAATGGAGTCGAGACCGCGCCCATCCGATCTCACACCGTGCACATTTTCATTCATACTGTAAGGTTTACACTTTAGAAATACTGGCTGCACATATTCATAAACTCATTGTAATTTTGGATATGTTTATTTTAAATGTCACTTTATCCTTTTTTTGGATAATCAGTCATACAAATGTTTTTTTTATATTATTCGGATTAATCTGTTGTTCGTTTTGAAGTCATTATTCGTGCCTTTCTGAATAAGATATTTGGCTTGGGGCACATCCCTATTAGTAACAAAAAATAATAGATACTAGTAACAAAAAAATAGATACTAGTAACAAAAAATAATAGATACTAATAACAAAAAAATAGATACTAGTATATTTTAAGGAATAAATGTTCAAACGGCTTGCCATACAATAAGTTTAATTTTTCATATACTTAAATGTTTTAATCCCTATTCAGACTGTAACTGTTTTGCATTGGGACGTGAGGTAGGGGAAAGCATGGCAAATAAAACTAACACTTTTTGGTTTTATCAAGTTTATGTAAATGCACTTGGAGTTCAAAGTATTTTTCTTTTTTCCACATTAATTTTACACGTCTGATACAAATATATGGTCTTATTTCAGGAATACAGCTTATACTTTTTTTGCCTTCTACTTGGAAAGTAGATGGGCACATTGAGACATGACCATCTGACAGTTTAAAATCCCCGTCTAACATCTGTATCTGATCTAATGAAAATAAATAGAAGATTAACTAAAATAATGTCAATAAAAGTCATTTATTATCTTTGTTATTTATATAGCAACGATTTTGACACTTGACAATGAATACACACAAAAAAAAAAAAAAAAAAAAAAGCCACAGCATTGGGTGAAATAATGCAGGGATTGGTGACACAACACACACACACACACACACACTGCATGGAATTTCATATAGTTTGTTCTAATTTAACACTGCTTTACAATGTACCCTGTCAGCACAACAAGGCTGGCTAGTCATTTCTGCTGGCTAGCATGGTGTAGCCATGATGACTAAAATAGCATCAAAAATCCCTTGTCCCCCGTGAATAGATTGCTGGCCAAATAGAGCTTTAGTAAATATTTCTGTAGGCTGAAAAGCCTGAAATGGTGTTTTAATTTTTAGCCCCATGTAAGAATAACAACTAACTGTCTGACATTATTTCCATGTTAATGGATCAAGATTGATAACACTGCACATGTACTTCATGAATTCAATGCACGGCACAACTTGAAAGCTTGAATGTGAAGTGAAGACATAGTAAAGATGCCACATGCTGCTCTGGTATCTCTCTCTCTCTCTCTCTCTCTCTCTCTCTCTCTGATTCCTCAGTGGTTGAATGTCCAGTCCTTGTCATTGCCAATGGTCAGGTAGCCCCACAAGCTGTGGTGTTTGACACTTTTGTTCAGATCACATGCTCTCCTGGATTCGAACTGAATGGAGAACCGCAACTCCAGTGTGGAGCAGACATGTTTGTTATATTACACTCACCTTACACATTTTATGTACACCATGTTTGTTAATTTTAATTTTATATAAACGACTCTCCAATGGCATACAGCCACTGTCTGTTTTTGCTTACATGGGATAGGTATGTGTAGAAGATTGAAACTGACTTGAACCCACATCGTCAGCACTGAATGTCAACGGCTCTACTAATGTTGCTACGCCAGGTGTCAAATATACATACTTACATCTCTATACCTTTTCTTTAATGATAATGACATTTTTTAAATAGATTTGACAGGTTTCATCAGACTATTGGCATGCATATACATATACATACCTGTGTGTTACACTTAAAGCAAATAATTATTTGGCAATACTGAGCTCATTGTAGGGGGCCCCCTGGTGGTCACAGGGCCCTATGAAGCCGCTTATGTTGCTTATTAGGTAGGGCCAGCACTGCAATTGGATCCAGTTAGTAGTCGTAATGTGATCATTTCAATTTATTAGATAATTTCTCAGACTATGGCATTTGATCTTCATTGGTATCAACACAGTTTGTAAGATCTGCCATTTTATGGACCTCTTTAAGTCAGTTTTTTTGTTGAGCTGTGCTTTGAAACTCTTTATGCATTTGTCCATTTTAGAGTCTGGCAGATTTAAACAATGTGGCAAACCAGAAAAATATCCGGAAATGCAGCTGGATGACAAATATCATTTCACATCAGTGTTCGACAACGGGAAGAATGTGGAATATAAATGCGCTCCTGGTTACAAGCAAAAGGATGGCAGTCCAATATCGTGGTGTAAGGAAGGACGCTGGACACCCGTGGAAATGAAATGTCAAAGTATGACACGTCTCTGTATCAATCACATCATCTACATCATCTATCATCTACAAGCTACATTCACACTGCAGGAAAAATCTGATTATTTTTTTTAGGACCGACTGTTCAAACTGCAAGTAAAGTGGCCAGATCTGATATTATTTTATTTCATTTTATTTTATTTCACTCACAGGACTGCAGTCCCTTTGGTAGCACGGCCACATTGGTTGTCATAGTAATGCAAACTTGTGTAGCTTTACTATGCATTAAACTTTAGCAATGGATGTGTCTGCCTGTGTGAACATAGCCTATCTCTCCACACTTTAATATTTTCATGTCCATTCTCCCAGAGAAAAAGTGCAAGCCATTGAGCGCCATAAAGAATGGACGATGCAACCAAGAGGGACAATCATATGGCGATAAAGCCACTCATGAGTGTAATAAAGGGTATGGAAAACCTGATTTGCACATTGACTTCTACAGTCTTTTTCTCATACTGTCTTTTAAGTGATCTTTACAAAATCTCCTAGCCCAGTTTTGTTTTATCGCAAGTGTTTTGCTTAAATGTTTAAAATGAATGACATGGATGCATATTTGATTTTTTAAATTTAAATATTTCTTTTATAAAAAAAATTTTTTTTATTCAAATAAGTTGTGATCAGAGACTTTTATAGATTTTACTTGGGCCTAAATGTACATTTTAAGGTTATTGTCAGATAATTTTTGTGGTTTATTAAAGCAGGCCAAAGTTTCAATAATGATTTTATTTTTAATTTTATTTAATTTTTTTATTTATTTATTTATTTTTTTTTGCAGTTTTTATGTATTTTTTATGTGAGTAATATATATATTTTTTCTCCAGATATGTTTTGAGAGGTGTCCGTGTCCGTGTGTGTCAGGATAATGACTGGAGTGGAACGAGCCCGACATGCGAGGGTGAGTTTATCCTTTAGTCATGCTAAAATCAGCATCACTACTCTTGTATCAAAGGAAATGTAACGTATGTGTTCACCCAGCCCTTTCGAAAATCGAGAGTTCATGGCAAATTTGCCACAAACTTTCCGCAAATTCGCCACTGACAATTTTCACATGCAAATGAGCTTCGCGGCAAACTTTCGGCAAATAGTCCATTGTTGCCGAAGGTTTGCTGGAGGTTCACCACTACCGGCGATAAGCTGCAAACTTCTGGCAAACATCTGTGGCCAATCAAAATCTCATTTGCATGTGAAAATCACGAGAAGCAAATTTGCGGCAAGCTTGCGGCTATTATAGATTTTTTTGTAAGAGAAGCGGCCACTAGGGGCGCAAGTCATGTTGGAGTCTTATTTTGAACTTTAGTTTGGGGTTCTTGTCTTGTCACAGTTTCCTGTTTTCCTGTTTCCTCCCTGTCTTTATTGTTCCCCAGTGTGTCTTGTGAACCTTGTTAGTCCTTGTGTATTTAAGCCCTCATTGCCTTTGTCCCTCGTTGAGTATTATTATTGTAAAGTTGTATTCAAGTCAAGTCATATTCATGTCATGACATGACATGTCCAGTTCTCTTTTGTTACATTTGGAAAAAGCTGGACTTCTGCTCATGACTTCCTGCCTGCACGTTACAGAAATGAGTATCAACAATTCTGCTGAGGATGACAAACAAGGGCCTGGCATTACCAGCCTGAAATCACTCTCCCTCTGTGTTTTAAAGATGTTTTTTAACTTCAATTTTTAAAGGCCTTTAGGCCTTCTACTTACTGCATCTGTGTCTGTTAGAAACCGAACAGATTTGGTATTCCCATAAAAAACAAAACAGTCTTCATGTATGGATTCAAATCTTTCTTTAGATATTTTGTGATCTAAAAGAGCATTCATACTTTTAAACATATGAAATTCAGTGCACCCTCCCAAATCCAAAAATCACATTTTTGGAAATTTGCAAAAATGATGACAAACATTACGTTTAGAGCAGAATTATCAGTTATTTTAGTGGAGTACCTATAACCTGAGCTTCAGAGATACAGTATGTGTACTTCTCGTCTGTGACACTTTGCTGATATCAGGCACACTGAAAAAATTCTGTGAACTTGTGCATGTATGTATGTGCTTTAACCAGCAAAGTTAAAAAAAAAACTTGTTTTAGTGCAACGGTTGATTGACAGGTACAACTTTTACCCTAAAACTTCTTGGTTTCATCAGGCTCAAGCATGAGGAGTCGAGAAATATGTCAAATAAGCCTATCCCTAGGAATGTTCACTCACCGACCACTTTATTAGGAGTGGTGGTGGTGTAGTGGACTAAAGCACTGAACTGGTAAGTGGAAGGTTGTTGGTTTAATCCCCACAGCCACCATCATTGTGTTCTTGAGCAAGGCGCTTAACTCCAGGTTGCTCCAGGGGGATTGTCCCTGTAATCAGGGCACTGTAAGTCGCTTTGGATAAAAGCGTCAGCCAAATGTATTATGAATACCTGTAAATCTACTTATTCATGCGATTATCTAATCAGCCAATTGTGTGGCAGCAGTACAATGCATAAAATCATGCAGATATGGGTCAGGAGCTTCAGTTAATGATCAGTTTCAGTTCTAACAATAAAGAATACAGATATGATCAGTTCTGTTGTCACTGTCAACTTATAACTCCATGAGTGTTCAACATCACACTCACCTGAGATACTACTCATTCCAAAACTGCTCCCGTGAGAAGTCATAAAGATTTGTTCACCCTCTTTAGTGTTTTGCGGTGAAGTATCGCATATCACTAATTAGCATTTGCATAAAGGAACACCTTAATTGAATTCATGCACATTTGACAGGCTATTGATAAATATATATTTTTATGATGAAATCATAATGTGGGCCGCAAAAGATGGCTCGAGGGCCACATGCTGCCCGCGTGCCACGTGTTGAGTAGTGCTGCTAGTGCATGCAACATAAAGAGACCTTGTCCAAAAAGAATGATTTGTAGCATTTTTGGATTAGGCTACTGTGATTGGACAACTTATAATTAACATCAGAGAAATGCAGCCTCTGACTTAAAGGTCGTTTACGCAAACCTGGAGGTATTAACACGATTCAACAATAGAGGTCACTGTTGCCGCAAACATTGCAAATGTACAGTTCTATCCTTCTAATTGGTAATTTGTACTCATGACAGAACAGATCTCGTGACCCTGCAGACAATGATCCGCGACACCCTGCTCTAAAGTTTCCTCAGAATGGTGGCAAAAAAAAAAAAAACATCCAGTGAGTGGCAGTTCTGCGGACGGAAACAACTTGTTGATGAGAGAGGTCAATGGAGAATTGCCAGACTGGTTCAAGCTGACAGAAAGGCTACGGTAACTCAGACAACCACTCTTTACAATAGAGTAGCAACAGAATAGCATCTCAGAATGCACAACACGTCGAACCTTGAGGCAGATGGGCTACAATAGCAGAAGACCATGTCGGGTTCCAATTCTTTCAGCCAAGAACAGAAAGATGAGGCATCATTGGGCACAGGCCACACTCAAAATCACTGAGATCACATTTTTTCCCCATTCTGATGGTTGATGTGATCATTAACTGAAGCTCCTGACCTGTATCTGCATGATATTATGCATTGCACTGCTGCCACACGATTGGCTGATTAGATAATCGCATGAACAAGTAGGTGTACAGGTATTCCTAATAAAGTGGTCAGTGAGTGTATATGCCATTATAATGAATGCTAAGCCCCTGAATGTAGCCCCAATACTCATAAAATGAAAACAAGTACGATGGACAAAAGTAGATCATAACAGACATTTTACAATTCTATTAAAGAATTTTTCTTGCTCAACCTCTAAACATGATGCCACGCACAAACATCCCTAATAATTTCATTTTAGCACAAAACACCAGTAAAAAGTGCACTTCCACGTGGTCAAAAAGGTGACCGTGAAAGCAAACAAGATATAGGCAAATAGTCTGTGTATATTATCTCACTAACTGCATGAACAGCATTACTAAACTAAATTCAATATTTTGCAGTTATTGCAATCTAATAAAAAACAATGCATCAGCAAGACCTGAAAGCAATGCCATACAGTTCATTGAAATGATGAGCGTTATCTAATCCAACCTGCAACACATTAGTATAAAATTAGTTTTTAAAACTTACCAGTAAAGTTCACTTCGCAGGTTTGCACTCAAGAGATGTAAATTCTGAGGATGTCAGCTTTTGATTGGCTAAGAGGCAAAGGCAAATGTGCCTCTCAGGCTATCATTGAACTCAGGCTATATATTATTTTTTTAAATAAATGTAAGATTATGCCATACATTTTGCACAACAGCACCATATCTGAAACATTGCTGGCCAAATAGAGCTTTATAAAATATTTCTGTAGGCTTAAATGTGTTTTATTTTTTAATAAGAATAACACCTAACTGTCTGAATATATCTGCATGTTAATAACTGTGCATGTACTTCACGTACTTTCAAAGCACGGCACAACTTTGAAAGCTTGAATGTGAAGTGAAGACATAGTAAAGATGCCACATGCTGCTCTCTCTCTCTCTCTCTCTCTCTCTCTCTCTCTCTCTCTCTCTCTCTCTCTCTCTCTCTCTCTCTCTCTCTCTCTCTCTCTCTCTCTCTCTCTCTCTCTCTCTCTCTCTCTCTCTCTCTGGTTCCTCAGTGGTGAAATGTCCAGTCATTGTCATCGCCAATGGTCAGGCAGCCCCACAAGAGGTTGTGTTTGACACCGTTGTTCAGATCACCTGCTCTCCTGGATTCAAACTGAATGGAGAAACCTCATCTTCAGTGTGGCGAAGATGGTTCCTGGTCACCAAATTTACCTGCCTGTGAACCAGGTAGGTGATCTTAAGGTGTGCTAGGATTTTCATAAAGCAGCATGTATTTATTTGGGTTACAGTATTCACACTGTCTATGTAAGCACTGTGGCTCTGCATAGCAGAAGCGTAGCTGCAAGTGAACTTTGGGCTCTTTGCCTAAAAACCGTCAGTAGAGCTTGTTTCATGCTGTGTGGCAAGAGCTCAAACATCACGTTCTGTTCAGTAAAGCTGACTGATTCTGAATGACTTATTCACATGCCATTCTGATATCTCTCTCTGGTTCCTAAGTGAAATGTCCAGTCATTGATGTTGCCAATGGTCAGGTAGACTCACAATCTGTGGAGTTTGACACCGTTGTTCAGATCACCTGCTCTCCTGGATTCAAACTGAACGGAGAACCACAACTCCAGTGTGGAGCCGATGGCTCCTGGACACCAAATTTACCCACCTGTGAGCCAGGTAGGTGATCTTAGTGTGTGCTAGGCAGGGATGGATTATGATCATGTGAGGCCCTGGGGCACCAGCTTCATGGAGGCCCCCCCCTCCCTCATCATAAGCACAAGCATGGGACGGAATTTTAAGCGAACATAGAAATTCCATGACCGCTGCTTTTTGTGTTGTATTTACCAGAGTTATTGCATCATGTGACACTCCAACTGTATCACTGAACTGCACCGCGGACCACACATTTAGAGCAGCTGCTGAAGAGCGCGTGAAGATTGACCACGTATGAAGCGCTCCAAAGTGCGTGCCGCCTGTGGATGTTCGCGCCAAACACGCAGAAATATAAGCGAGGATTTTGATAATGACTGGTTTAAACTTTAATTTAACATTTGCATGATGGCAAATGTTCTTGTTCATGGCATGGATTCATGTAGTGCACAGAATGTAAAGACACGCAATTACACAGAGGAGGAGACTCCCACTTACTCTATTGCTGTGGAGATGACAGCATGAAGAAACATATTTTTACACAGAATCTTAAAGGTCTTCCTTCATGAAAAATAAGGACGGGTGGTTTAAATCGGAGAGCCTTAAAATAATGTGTGAAAATGAAGAATTTATGATAGACAGATATTAGCCTACTATTGCATAGTATAATATTCAGTTTGGCTGGGTTCCAAAAACAACAGTGTAAACATAGGTTTATAGTTGAACAAGGCTAAAGTTGATCAAAAAGTGAGACAAATTAAGTATTTGGAAATACTGTAATAATAAAAAATTAAAAAATCATGTCATTCTACCCCTGTGCAATATTTTCTATGTTTGACAAGCCCTAATAAAGATAAATAGTTCATTATTTGTGTGAAAATTAATTACTCTGCTTTTGGCTTCCTTACATGCATAAGTGTCATATATGTAAGGAAGCCAAGTGCAAATATGCTAAAATACATAATTGTTTGTTGTATTTGATAGTATTACATAATCATTTTTTATTAAGGCCTCTGATTATGGGCCCAGGTAGAGATACCATGGCTATCACACATTCAAGCACTCTTTGTCTATTTATTTAAATTTTGCATTTGTCGCACCACTGCTGGCACCATCAGCCCGGTTCATAATCCATCCTAGGTGCTAGGGTTTTCGAAAGGCCTGTTTCACATGTATTTAGTTTTGTTACAATATTCAAACTGCCTGTGTAAGTTTTGTGGCTCTGCATAGCAGAAGTGTAGCTGCAAGTGAACTTTGGGCTCTTGGCCTAAAAACCGTCAGTAGAGAATGTTATATGCTGCGTGGCAGGAGCTCAAACATCCCATTCTGTTCAGTAAATCTGACTGATTCTGAATGGCTTTTTCCACATGCCATTTTAAAATCTCTCTCTGGTTCCTCAGTGAAAGGTCCAGTCATTAACGTCCCCAATGGTCAGGCAGTCCCACAAGCTTTGGAGTTTGACACTGTTGTTCAGATCACCTGCTCTCCTGGATTCAAATTGAATGGAGCATCACAACTCCGCTGTAGAGCAGATGGTTCCTGGACACCTTGTGTTCCCAAGTGTGAGCCAGATGGGTAACCACAAATGCCTTTAAAGTTCTGACAGGGGGAGAAATTCCTTCTGTGAGGAAGGATGCTTGGTGGGGGTGGGGGGGTGCATGGTGTGTTTTTGATGTCTGAGAAAGACCAGTTGACCAGTTTTATGATTATACAGTTTTTTAAATGCAATAGCACTTAGGCAAAAATCTTATTGCATCACAATTTAACATGTTAGTGGGCACGTTTCTAATGGATATATGGACTCTATTTGATCAAATATCATTTTATAGCATCCATATTGCCCTGTGTATACACTGATGAGCCAAAACATTATGACCACTCACAGGTGAAGCAAATAACATTGATCATCTCCTAACAAGGCCACATGTCAAGGTCTGGGTAGATTAGATGGTATACAAACAATCAGTTCTCAAGTCAACGTGTTGAATGCAGGAGAAATGGGCAGAAGTAAAGACCTGAGCAATTTTGAAAAGGGCCAAATTGTTATGGCAATGGACTCTTTCAGAAGGATAATGCGCCTTGCAATACTGCTGTAGAGCGTGGCTGGGGACGACAGTTCGAAGGAGAGAGAATTACAGGCAGCCGCCCTGCATGTGTTTATGTTTCTGTTTTTTTGTTTAAGTTTATTGTTAAACTATTATTTATATTCTCAAGCCGGTTCTCGCCTCCTCCTTTCCCTCTAACCCCCTTACACTTGTGCCGAAACCCGGGAAGGAGGAGGGATGCCTGTCGCAGATTCCTCGACACTGCCGTCCACCCAGGGAAGCACTGCTGCCATCTGCTGGGGGACGGAGTAGCCCAACCACCCGGACGCGGGGAACGGCCGCCATCCACGAGGCGAGTGGACTGGACTCCCCGACCGCTTGGAGCGATGGAGCCGCTGCCAGGGGCAGAGGAGTGCCCGGCCATCCCCCAGAAATGCGGAGGGGTCGAGAGAAGACCGCCGTCCACGAGGGGAGGTGGGAAGCGACTCCCCGACCGCCTGGAGCGGTAGGTCCGCTGCCAGGGGCAGAGGAGTGTCCCCAGGGGTTGCCGGGAACGCAGAGGGGCATTCTGTCCACTTGGGGGTCGGAGGTCTGACTCCGGTCCGCCCGGGGAGGAGCGGCTGCCGTCCGCCTGAGAGGGTGGAGGAGTGATCGAGGACCACGCGACAGTGCATCAAAGAACCGGTGAGTGAGTTTTTTTCTCTCTATCCTCTCTCTCTCTGTCACTCTGTGTTGGCCTTTCCCTCGCCTATTTTGTTTTTTTTGTTGTTGTTGTTTTTCCCCTCTTGTCTCCTCCCAGGTCAAGGAAGGCGGGGATGACCCACCGGCAGTCGGGGTGCAAGGCACGCCCCCCCCATCCCATGGGGGATGTACGTCATGCCGGGGGCTCCCCGGCCTGAGGCAACGCCGGAAGGAGTGTAGAGCTGAGGAGGGTGGGGCCGGGCTGGAATGACGCACGCCCGGTCCCTAATCAGCCTGATGGGGCGCGTGAGGGATAAAGGCGACTGGGGACGACAGTTCGAGGGAGAGAGAATTACAGGCAGCTGCCCTGCATGTGTTTATGTTTGTGTGTTTTTGTTTAAGTTTATTATTAAACTATTATTTATATTCTCAAGCCGGTTCTCACCACCTTCTTTCCCTCTAACCCCCTTACAACTGCACATATTGTATGGGAATGGTTTGAGGAACATGATGAATAGTTCAAGGTGTTGCCCTAGCTTCCAAATTCCCCAGATCTCAATCCGACTGAGCATCTGTGGGATGTGCTGGACCAACGAGGCTCCACCTCACAACTTGAAGGATCTGCTGCTAATGTCTTGGTGCCAGATACCACAGGATACCTTCAGGGGTCTTGTAGAGTCCATGCCTCGGAGGGTTATTATACAGCATATTAATATTAATATTTGGCTAATCTGTGTATATAAGAGTTGCTGTTGCACAATCCAGGTGCAGAATGATGCACATCTATGTAACTGGAGTGCTTTAGACAGCGAGCGACCCTTGCTTAACTTTCAAATCGCATAACTATAAGATTGTGGGTCCACAATATGGGTCCTATTTTAAGAGCTCTATTATTATTATTATTTTTAATCTTATTGATCTACTGACAAGCAAATAATGACTAGTATAAAATGTGATCGATAGCTCTTTGACATAATTTGCTGGTGGAATCCCCAAACTGCAAATCTAGGAACTGATTTTAGACTTTGCGATGAGATTAGATGTGCTTCTAAAACATCTTTGTGCAATTAATTGTGTACATTTCTCAGGAAAATGGAAAATTGTGCTTTGCTCCACTTCATTAACGTACAATACACCCACAGTTTGCTCGCCCACCTGCGCTTTCCACTGGCACAAAAATTGCGTTCAGAATTGGCACTCTCGTGAAAAGTGGAGAAGACGGAGCACGTAGAAAAACTAAGCCTTTAATGAAAATTAAAGAGATGAATTGTCTGTCAGACACCCTACCATAAAGAATCCGCAACAGACTCCATAAAAATACTGTCCATGACACCTCACGAAAAAAACCTGTGGACTACGCATGATAACAGGAACGTTTCCCTACAGCAGGCTATTTAAAGTCACTTGATGAGGATGATTTAATTATTTTTTATGTGGTGAATTTGTACACAAGCAATGCTTTACATAAGGACACAATTAATTAAGATGCAACTCAAAGTTTACTGCACTGAACGTTATCACACAAAAGCACAATCCGATAAGTTGCATCTCTCAATTCATCCCTTTAAATTCACCAAAGCTAAAAATATTAAACTCCCTAGTTGGATGTTGGACGACTAGAGGAACATCCTGTCCTATTTGTAGAATGTGTTGTACCTTTTTATATGACTTCAGTCTGCATGTTTTAACATACTGGATATCTGCCATATTCAATAACCCTCAGTCATTCAAATGCTCCCAAGCATCTGATTTAATTCACTTTCTGTGTAGATGAGTCTGGTAGATGAAATTCCTTTGTTGTATTTTGGAGTTTGTGTGCAGCCCCAGTTTCACATGGAATAAAAATTCACGTTCGGTCCGCAGTACCTGGCCAAGCACCACGCAGACACCATCTGTAACCATAGTAACTATTTTTCACAACATTTCACGGTTTTTAACTGATATTCTAAATTCTGACAATTAAATTAATCGTGACATTTTAAACATGGTTAATAGTGAAACCGGTTAATTGCAACATCTCTAGTCCCTAAGTAAGATGCTGATGTGGTAATGTTAATGCCTATTGGGCGATCAGAAACTGGGCCCAGATATCAAGTCTGCAGTGTTTATGGAAAACAAATAGGAAAATGGAGGATGAACACTGCACAAGTGAACTTTGAAAAGCATGAATGTGAAGTGAAGATTCACCACATGCTCCTCTGTCTCTGTCTCTCTCTCTGGTTTCTCAGTGAAATGTCAAGCCCTTAACATCCTCAATAGTCAGACATCCCCAACTGCGGGTGTGTATAACACTATTGTTCAGGTCACTTGCCTTTCTGGATACAAGCTGATTGGAGCACCGCAACTCCAGTGTGGAGCAGATGGTTCCTGGAAACCAAAATTTCCCAACTTTGACCCAAGTAGGTGATCCTAAGCTGTGCTAGTGTTTTGAGGGGTTTGTTCCACACCATATGTGTAAGCAACACACGTATAAACTGGTTACTGTATTCACACTGCCTATAAGAACAATGCAGTATTTTGTAATAGTTGTCAATGGCTGATAAGTGGCATGCATGAGTTCTTAAATCTTAAATTATAAAACAATTTAAGGTGACATTTCTCACATGATCTCTAAATGGAAAAATGCTGTTCAATTTATGGAAAAAGCTGTGTGTGCAGTATTAACATTTTATTTCTCTGGTTTTGTATCAGTTATCTGTTCTCCACCTGAGGTGGAAAATGCAGTCATGGAAACTGAGCCAGTGCCATGGTACATACCCAATGAAGTTGTGACCTTCAGTTGCATGGATGGCTTTTTTATGACTGGTTCATCAATGCCCAAATGTGGACCAAATGGCCAATGGCTGGACTTGCCCACTTGTAGTATCAAATCTTAAGAACATTTATGGTCTAGACTTGTATTGGCCATTCATTGATCTGTATTCTGTCTGTCACCTTTAAGTGTGTAAACATTTACTGTTTATTAAAGCTGAAATAATGGTTCTTGTGTGTCCTCTCAATGTTTTTTTTTTCCATTTGTCACTGCTATACTTTGTCTTCTGTGCTATTTTAAAATGGTAATTGTGACCACGTTTTTGCCCTCTTGACAGCGAAAAGCACCTTGTTGTTTTAAAGCACAGTTTTCAGAAGTCTAAGGTCTTGATTAGTTCAATCTTAATTGGTTGCTAAGGTCCTAAACCTCATGCTTGGCCTCCTAGTGGTGGGAATGCACTGGTATTTTTTAAAGGAATACAAATCTAAGCTTTTTAAAAGTTTAAATTCACATTTGGTTAACCGCACACTCTTAAGAAAAATGGTTCTAAATTGTACCAAATAAGGGTTCTTCGGCTTGTAACAATAGCAGAACATTTTTGGTGCTAAATAGAACCGTTTTTTAAAGGTTCCATACAGAACCATCCTGACACCATGGCCGCCATCCAATGTTGGGGATGACTGTGTCTGGAGAATCTGAGTCTTCAGAAGCCTTAAAAGGCGAGAGAGCACATCAGGTTTGAAGTTATTAGAACCTGGCCGACAATAAATAGTGAACTTGAACTTATCGAAAAAGAGAGACCAGTGAACCTGGTGAGAATTAATTTCATAGCTGACTTGATGTCCTTTAAATATTTGTGGTCAGTACAGACCAAAAATGGTGTCTTAGTCCCTTGTGGTGACACAAACTGAGTCCCTTGTGGTGACACAGACTTGGATCAGATTCACCCAGGGCGCAGAGTATGAGCTGATGAGAACGCTCGGCTTGGGCATGGAGCATGCAGTCAGCCACCTTGAGGGCAACAGGGTCCCGGTGTCTGGCAAAACAGAGGAGGCACACACTGGGCTGGTAACACACACAGAGAGATTGAGGGTGAGTAGATCCAACACAGCAGATACATGTCCAAAAAGACATATCTGGAAGACAACAGGGAAAAACAAAGAGCGGAAACATTGCCGGGAAATAAACAGAGCTAAAAATAGAAGAGCAGTGTAAAAACGTACTCAAAACGTAGTGCTAAATGAATGAATCGTACAGAGAATGCTGGGCGGCTGGTAACAGGACTAAACGTCTAGAGAAAAAACAGCGAAGTAGTGAGGAATGAAGAGGAAAGTTATGCACGAGAAACAGGTGAAAACATTCATACAAATGATTTTGCGAGCTGGCATGCTGATTACCATAGTGGTAACACATGCGCGCCGACATGTGACAACTGTCAACATGAAGGTAAAAGCAGTCCGCAAGGCGGGCTGTCAAAAACACACACACACACACGGAAGAGAGGCAGATCAGCCCGGAACCCCGACAACACAATACTTGATAATACATGGACGTTTTAACATAAATTACACACAGTCATACCTCAAGCGTGAATTTTTAAGCCGCTCTTAAAAATTTTTTTGCTCCCAAACAGCAAATTTACAGTAAATTGTAAACTTTAAGTTCGCAGCGGTTTCACTTTCAAAAACAGCGAGTGAAGCTTAGAGAAATAAGCAAACCCTCACTCCTAACTGAGCTAATGGGATTTGTTGTTCTTGATAACTTTCTTGCTAAACAAACTGATATTTAAAAAATATATCAAGTTTATCTGTGGAGAGTGCTGGCAGTCTGTGAAATTGGTCGGTTGAGCTGCCAAAACCAAAAGGGCGGGAATAAAGAACCCCTAATGCCCAATGCAAAGAACCATTTCCACACAAAAGGGTTCTTCAGGAAGATATGGTTCTAAATAGAACCTTTAATGTCAGAAAATAACTTCTGAAGACATCTTTTTTTTACAATGTGTATGATTACAAAGATGTCCTCTTACATTTTTATGCATTCTTGGGACACAGTTTCTCAAGGGTTTTCTTCAAGAAAAAACCCACTTAGTTTTTTTTAATAAAATTAAATGTAAAAAAGTGAGTCACTGATATTGCTGCATGAAGGTATCGACTATATTTGACTTAATTTTCAGCTTTTTTTCTTCTCTCCATCTTCCTCTATTAAGCCCACTCTTAATGACACATGACGCAGTTGAGCCAACCTCCCTACGCTCTCAAAATATATTTTGCTATATACACTCACTGCTTATTTTATTAGGAACAGCTGTACACCTACATATTCATGTGATTATCTAATCATCCAATCGTGTGGCAGCAGTGCAATGCATAAAATCAGGCCGATATGGGTCAGGAGCTTCAGTAAATGTTCACATCAACCATCAGAATGGGGCAAAAATTTGATCTTAGTGATTTTGAGCATGCCAGATGGTCTGGTTTGAGTATTTCTGTAATTTCTGATCTCCTGGCATTTTCACACACAACAGTCTCTAGAGTTTACTCAAAATGGTGCCAAAATAAAAAATAAAAAAAACAGACAGGTGGCAGTTCTGCGGACGGAAATGCCTTGTTGATGAGAGAGGTCAACGGAGAATGACCAGACTGGTTCGAGCTGACAGAAAGGCTACAGTGACTCAGATATCCACTCTGTACAATTGTAGTGAGCAGAATAGCATCTCAGAATGCACAACACGCCGAACCTTAAGGTGGATGGGCTACAAAAGCAGAAGTCAACACTACAACAACACTAGTTCATTTTCTCAAAGACGTCAAGTACTGTCTTTTACCTTTGTCTTTTTGTCCGATTTTTAAATACTTTTGAAAAGATAACAGTGGTTGCAATGCATTAGCCAAACGACTTCAAAGAGGGTGTTTTAATCAAAATGTGCTGTGTGAACGTGCCAATTAAGATTTCTTTGCACATCAAGGCTAATATTATTTTCAAGCGACTACAGCTTAATTTAGCACACATTCTGAAAGTTGCATGATGATGATGGTGGTGGTGGCATAGTGGGCTAAAGCACAGGACTGGTAAGCAGAAGGTTGCCGGTTCGATCTCCACAGCACCACCATTGTGTCCTTGAGCAAGGCACTTAACTCCAGGTTGCTCCGGGAGGATTGTCCCTGTAATAAGTGCACTGTAAGTGGCTTTGGATAAAAGCATCAAGAGACAAATGCATAAATGTAAATGTTAATGCATAAATTCAGAACCAATTGCAGTAGTTCGGTCAAGTTAGTCTTAATTTGGCAAATCGCCAAATTTTGTACTTAGCTTCAAAAATTTATGTAATTTTGCTTTTGGGTTAACTTTTGAGACCATTTTTGTGACGTTGATTTACAAATATAACAGGTATAATATTTCCTCACTTGGATGGTTTTTGTAATGCTGAAATTGCTAAAAAGTCTAAAAGTAAGACCACATTTGTTAAACAAGCCACAGATAAACAGTTCATAATTCTAGAAACACTCCCAAAAGAAATACATGTTAATCTTCTTCTGAATAGGTATCTGGTGTGAATTAATTATTATCAGTTAAAATGTGTTTTTGTATTTCATGACTCTTTAAGAGCCTTTTGTAATTCCACTCATTAACAGACAAAAAATTATATCAATAACTTAATTTTATTCATAATTACATTTCCTTAAAGCTGCACTATATATGATTTATTTGGTTACAATTAATAAAAGTCCATTATTTAGTGAGTACATAAAAAATCATGTTCAAAACCCTGTCCTTGTCTTACCACCATTCTGTGGAAGACGGTTTCCGCCACACTTGATAAAAATATGTGATTCTGTAAGTCATAATAATGAGAAACATTTTTCTACTAACAAATAAAGTTCCAAGCATAAGCTCAGGAGGATCTTGTTTACCTAGTTCTGTCATGTATATAAGTGGCTACTTCCCTCAATTCTGTGACAATTCTTTGGGCATCCCTCCACCTCCCCATCTCCATCTTTATGTTTTATAATTCCTATATCAGTTATTTTTAAATTCTCTTTCTTTTTCTTGCTTTAGTCAGATGGCCCAAAGGGGGATCTTAGCGCTTAATCCTAGTCCCTAGCCCCTCCGTTATGAACAGCACGGCAAATCTGTTTACCTTAAAGTGGTCATGAAATGCTCTTTTTTTTATAGTTTTATTATCTTCCCTGAGGTCCACTGATAATTTTAGTAATTTTTTTTTTGCATTAAAACATTCACAATGAAGTAATATATGATCATTTTCCACCCTGTCTCTGGCCCTCTGTCAGAAATGCTTGGTTTTGGCATAAGCACCTCCTAAAAACTTAAATGTAAATAGCCACTGTTCTGACTGGTTACACATAAGGCACATCCAACACATTGCATCTGAATATTTTAAACTGTTCATCTCAAGAACAACTGTTAATACTCACACCCTGTCTGCACTGGACACGAGAGTTGCATCGTGTCAAAAGCAATAGAATTCCATATAATCAGTGATGCTGTCTACCATGGAAGTGTCCACTGTGGCACGTCACGTTGCGCCGACAGTAAACAGATGTCCCGTTCCATTTTGCACTGCACGCGCTGGCACTACTACTGCCAACAACACAAATAAAATGGTTTAGAAAGTTTGTGTATTTGTGCTGGTATAGACAGTCTCAAGCCGTTGCGTTGCATCGTGCCAACGGACGCCCCCAGTGTATACAGGATGTCAGAACCATAAACTATCAATCAGTCATAACATTTTAAATATTCATGAATGCAACTGTTTACTTACTGTTTTGCATTGGGTCCAAGTGTTTTTAACTGCCCCGTCCTTCAATAGCAGTTCCTTTGCTAAGTTTCAATCATTTTATGACTGGTTCACAAGCAATCCACATTGATATGAGCCTAAAAAACATGCAGTCCACACTGAAATACGCTGAAGACACATCCACCTCCAATTTGCAGTATCATCCTGCACTGAAATACACATTGCCAGAAATGCATCTAAACGGTCAAAGATGTCCATCCAGTGCATATTTTCATACACCAACAATTACAAATAGTGCAGATGTGTGAAAGAACGTGTCCATGATATTTTTGTGATCAAGATGCAGCAGCATGAATGACAGAGAATAGCTTCTCCTCTTCAGAGTTGCAACTTGTCACCGCGTCTTTTAAAAGCTGCGCGAGATATGTATCAAGCGGTCAAAGACGTCTGTCTGTGCATGTTTACATTTTAAATTTTTTTTTAAATAGTCCAGATGGGTCCCCTTTGGTGTTCAGGAATAGTTAGGCCACAGTAGGCCTTGTTTGTCCATATATTGTCCTCAGTTTATGAACTGAAGCACCAGTGGGCGGGGCCAAAGTTGCAATGATTTTAAGTAGGCGTTAATGTTTTTGAGTTGTAGAGGTCATGAATTAATGTACCCCAAGTGGCGTATGGTAGTTGCGGAAGTAGAGAATGAGGCATACTCATAATATATACAGTATATGCATACATGCTGCTGCATTCTGGATCATTTGCAGAGGCCTAATTGTGCATTCAGGGAGGCCTGCAATGAGAGCATTACAGTAATCTAGTCTAGTTATGAAAAGTGACTGAACAAGGAGTTGCGTGGCATGTTCAGAGAGGACGTTTTGGATGGCATTATTGTAGATGAACCCAGCTGGATGGTGATGTTGTGTTCAACAGCAGGGGTGGCTGGAAAGACGGGGAGCTCAGTCTTCACTGGGTTAAGACTTGAATCAGCACAGTTCCTGTGATGCCCAGAGTAGAGAGTGTGGACAGGAGGATCTGATGGTTGACTGTGTAAAAGACAGTATGTTTTTATAGTAAAATGACCTTTTATATGTCAAAACATCAAAGAAAATTTTGATTCCTCATGACATGACCCCTTTAACATTCTTCAAGACAGTATGAATCAGTGAACTTGTGAAATTATGGTATGTATGAGTAATACGCATATATGTGATTTAAGGGGTTATTTACAGACGTCAGAGAGGTGAAGGGATTGCCCCAAAAGTGTGAGATCAGAACAGGTGGAGTTAGAGTTAGGATTAGGTCTGTACAGTAAATTTTTAATCATTCCATTGTGATCTCCTAAATCTATTACACAAGACTACATTAAATGGAAGGCCAGCTGACAGTGAATTGGAAAGCACATAAATTAGGATTTTAATTTTAATTTGGCTAATATTAATATATCAATGACTCGCAAACGTAATTTGCCAATCATTAATGTATCAATATTTTATGACATTCCTATATATTACTAAAGTAAACCATGGTTTACACCAAAAAAAAAAAAAAAAAAAAAAAAAACAGTTAGCCTATACCATCATGGTTACTACATTATTACTATAGTAAAATAATGGTTTCTTCCAAAAAATAAATATAAAATAAAACATGGTTAGTTTATTGTTTTGCGTTTCCACTTAATAAATTTACCATTGTTTAACTATAGTAGTACTGTAAATGTTGTTGTGAAGCTTCTTAATGCGGTGACCAATCATGCTAATCAATTCAAACAGATTCTCTGCATAGCACTCTCCACAATCTTTAGAGTTCATAGAAATATAATAATTATATAATTAGAAAGCTGAGACTGTTGTTGGGCCTCATGTATTCAGATAGAAGACAAAGGCAGGCCTAAAACAAGTCGTAAAACCTAACTCAGCCCCCACACACCAAGTCGTAAATCTTCCTGATAAAAATCGCGCCAAAATCAAACAAAGGGAGTCCAAAACAGACTACAAATTCATGAAGCCTTGCTCACTAAAGGATCGAACTCTCAACTCCTATTGGATGAGGCACACAACAGAACATCCCTCAAACATGACATCATCAGGAGTTGAAATACCTCTGAAATGCTTCCAGAATTTACTTCCAGCGACTTTGTTCACCAAATATAGACATAGCTTTTTTGCTGCTCTCAGGTGCAACCTCGTGGCACAAGGAAGTAACGTCCGACTTGAAACTGTAGCCATATAATCTCCATCTCGCTGGACGAGTTGAGATTACTCTGTGTTCAACCGAACACTAACGGATCCGAAGGAGACTGCCGAGCAATTCGCATCTTCATCCATTTGCCTACAGAAGTGAAGAGATTCGCATCTTCATCCGTGTGCCTACAGAAGTGAAGAGATTAAAGATTTCTCTTCAATCAAGTTGACATTTCTAAGTTCTCCGCCAACCCGCCGAGAATCAACAGCCGTACCGCCCGCCGACAATCAACAGCCGTACCGCCCGCCGACAAAGCGAGGAAACGGCCTCCCGTCATCACCCGAGCCTCAAGGAACCGGGTCAGAGTTAAAGGACGGAGGAAAACACATTCTACCTGTGTCCTCATGCGATTCAAGTAAGAGGTTTACGTCTGGGCAGAGATAGAATATTATAGTGTGTTATTCTTGTGTTTCAAGGTTTTTGCTTGTACAGTTTACGGATCGCCATGTCCGCTCATTATTAATACTCAGGGTATTAATTATCGAATTTGTTTTGCTGTATTGTGGTCCAACCAAATTGGATTGTTGTGCAATTTCGCCATCGCGAGTGATACAGCAACTGAGTTCATCCATTAAAGAGTCAAATAACACGGGACTTTTACGAGCCCTGCGTCTCTGAGCGATGAACTAAATGGCTGCTTTCTCTCCCACGATCGCAAAATCAGCTTTAGGGCCGTCACTTCTCTCTCTCTCTCGTACTAATTACACACACACACACGTAGACACGCGACACTTCACAAACATTCTGGCACACATTTTGGCTCGTAGATAGCTTAAATGCTAAAGCCCAGCTTTGTCCCTAAGCTATCGTACAAGCGGATATACGCGGTAACTGGTAGATGCCATCTCCGCCCCCATTCGCGGTCATATTCCCTGGCCGGAAGTCTCGCGTGACATACTCTCCACGAGAGTCACGTCCGCTATTTTGTGCGTGTCCCTCCTTACACACACACTGTCACACACACACTGTCACACACACACACCCTATGTGTTATAGGATTATTTTATTTCCATATCTAATCATATCACTGTTTAGTTTGTAGTTGTAAGTCAGAAGTTTATTGACTGCATTGTATTAATTATTAATTGATATTACTGCATAAATAAACTTTGTTTATATTACAAAGAGAAGTGTTTTGGTTTGTTTTGCATACACCTGTGTCATGCTGACGGGAGTTCAGTGCTCGGATTCAAACCATCATTCATTGTTTTTTTCCGGAAAATCGATATTCTTCGGATGTCGATTTTCCTAAGAAAACAATCTAATATTGAGACTGTTTTACTATCTGGTTATTAGTCCCTAATTCCAGGGTGGTGCCCCATCAATGTTAATCCTTAATAATATTCTATTGATTTTTGATAATTGATAATTATCTTTGATGATTGTTGAATTTGAATGATCAATAAGCTAGTGTTAATTTTAATTAATGTTTCATCGATGTTAACAATTAACGATTATCTTTGATAATTGTTGATTTTAAAGGATTAAAAAAGCTAACATTGATTCTCATCAATGTTCTATTGATTTTAATAATTAGTAATTGTCTTTGTTGCTAATAACCAAACTTGCTCCTAAACGTAGCACACTACATTTACTGGAGCCCCATATGAGGTTTTAATGAGTTAGATCCAATTAATTAATTTAAATATTAATTAATAACTACAGAAATAATTATTAATTATTTCTGATAGTAACACTGATCTAAACAACCAGTAAAGCCCTACACTGTCCTCAACCACCCCTTCCCATGCCCACCTTAATTTCCGACATAATATACAGTGGCAACAAAAAACCGTGAACGCTTTGGAATTATCGGCACACCACACCAAAAATTTCATCCCAATTGTGAAGTATAGTGGAGGAAGCATCATGGTTGGGGCTGCTTTGCCACATCAGGGCCTGGACAGCTTGCAATCATTGAGGAAAAAATCAATTCAAAAGTGTATCAAGAGATTTTACAAGAGAATGTCAGGCTAGCGGTCCGTCATCTCACAGCTGGGTGATTCATCAAGACAATGACACAAAACTTACAAGAAATCAACAAAAGAATGCTTAAAGAGGAAGAAAATGTGTGTTTTGAAATGGCAAAGTCAGAGTCCAGACCTTAAATCGATTGAGATTGAGAAATCCAAGAAATATTAATGAACAAACAAATTTGTAGGGAGGATTGGCGTAAAATCCCTCCTCCATGATATACAAGGCTGATCAACAGCTACAGGAAACATCTGGTGGAGTTTATTGCTGCTGAATGAGGTTCTACCAGTTATTAAATACAAGGGTTCACATACTTTTTTCCAGCATGGACGGTGAATAATTAAACAACATGTTAAATAAAAACATGAAAACTACAGTTATCTGTTTGTCATTAAGCAGACTGTGTTTGTCTATTATTAGGACTTGGGTGAAGATCAGACCACATATTATGAATAATTAACACAGAAATGATGGTAATTCCAAAGGGTTCACATACTTTTCCTTGCCACAGTAATTATCAAGCTTCCCAAGGAGAACTTTTTTCCTTGCAGTAATTTCCTCAATCAGAACCTCAAGCTCTTGTCTAGTCGACCACCCCCTGCCTACCTAAACCAAACCCTTCACTGCACTGCCCAACCTTCAGTGAGACCCTTGATCACAAGGAGGACAGTGTTTACTTTCAGTTATTTCACACTCCACTTAGCCACTTAGCTTACCTTTTGTGTTAATTTTTATTTCAAATAAATTATTCTGAGGCATGCAGCCACTGTCTGTTTTTGCTTGCATGAGATGGATATTGTGAGAAAAGTGACATTGGCTAAATGTGACTCAAACTTGTTCTTAGACATACTGATGTCAAATTGGCCTACTTACACTACTGGTCAAAAGTTTTGAAACACTTGACTGAAATGTTTCTCATGATCTTAAAAATCTTTTGATCTGAAGGCGTATGCTTAAAATGTTTGAAATTAGTTTTGTAGACAAAAATATAATTGTGCCACCATATTAATTTATTTAATTATAATCTAAAATTTAATAATAAAACAAAGTTTTTGAAATTGATGACTTGGACCAAATAATAAAGAAAAGCAGCCAATAAGTGCCCAACATAGATGGGAACTCCTTCAATACTGTTTAAAAAGCATCCCAGGGTGATACCTCAAGAAGTTGGTTGAGAAAATGTCAAGAGTACATGTCTGCAAATTCTAGGCAAAGGGTGACTACCTGAAGATGCTAAAATATAACACAGTTTTGATTTATTTTGGATTTTGTTTAGTCACAACATAATTCCCATAATTCCATTTATGTTATTCCATAGTTTTGATGATTTTACTATTATTCTAAAATATGAAAAAAAAAAAAAAAAAAAAAAAAATATATATATATATACAAGTGCATCTCAATAAATTAGAATGTCGTGGAAAAGTTCATTTATTTCAGTAATTCAACTCAAATTGTGAAACTCGTGTATTAAATAAATTCAATGCACACAGACTGAAGTAGTTTAAGTCTTTGGTTCTTTTAATTGTGATGATTTTGGCTCACATTTAACAAAAACCCACCAATTCACTATCTCAAAAAATTTGAATATGGTGACATGCCAATCAGCTAATCAACTCAAAACACCTGCAAAGGTTTCCTGAGCCTTCAAAATGGTCTCTCAGTTTGGTTCACTAGGCTACACGATCATGGGAAGACTGCTGATCTGACAGTTGTCCAGAAGACAATCATTGACACACTTCACAAGGAGGGTAAGCCACAAACATTCATTGCCAAAGAAGCTGGCTGTTCACAGAGTGCTGTATCCAAGCATGTTAACAGAAAGTTGAGTGGAAGGAAAAAGTGTGGAAGAAAAAGATGCACAACCAACCGAGAGAACCGCAGCCTTATGAGGATTGTCAAGCAAAATCGATTCAAGAATTTGGGTGAACTTCACAAGGAATGGACTGAGGCTGGGGTCAAGGCATCAAGAGCCACCACACACAGACATGTCAAGGAATTTGGCTACAGTTGTCGTATTCCTCTTGTCAAGCCACTCCTGAACCACTGACAACGTCAGAGGCGTCTTACCTGGGCTAAGGAGAAGAAGAACTGGACTGTTGCCCAGTGTTCCAAAGTCCTCTTTTCAGATGAGAGCAAGTTTTGTATTTCATTTGGAAACCAAGGTCCTAGAGTCTGGAGGAAGGGTGGAGAAGCTCATAGCCCAAGTTGCTTGAAGTCCAGTGTTAAGTTTCCACAGTCTGTGATGATTTGGGGTGCAATGTCATCTGCTGGTGTTGGTCCATTGTGTTTTTTGAAAACCAAAGTCACTGCACCTGTTTACCAAGAAATTTTGGAGCACTTCAGGCTTCCTTCTGCTGACCAGCTTTTTAAAGATGCTGATTTCATTTTCCAGCAGGATTTGGCACCTGCCCACACTGCCAAAGCACCAAAAGTTGGTTAAATGACCATGGTGTTGGTGTGCTTGACTGGCCAGCAAACTCACCAGACCTGAACCCCATAGAGAATCTATGGGGTATTGTCAAGAGGAAAATGAGAAACAAGAGACCAAAAAATGCAGATGAGCTGAAGGCCACTGTCAAAGAAACCTGGGCTTCCATACCACCTCAGCAGTGCCACAAACTGATCACCTCCATGCCATGCCGAATTGAGGCAGTAATTAAAGCAAAAGGAGCCCCTACCAAGTATTGAGTACATATACAGTAAATGAACATACTTTCCAGAAGGCCAACAATTCACTAAAAATGTTTTTTTTATTGGTCTTATGATGTATTCTAATTTTTTGAGATAGTGAATTGGTGGGTTTTTGTTAAATGTGAGCCAAAATCATCACAATTAAAAGAACCAAAGACTTAAACTACTTCAGTCTGTGTGCATTGAATTTATTTAATACACAAGTTTCACAATTTGAGTTGAATTACTGAAATAAATGAACTTTTCCACGACATTCTAATTTATTGAGATGCACCTGTATATATAATAAAGAATGAGTAAGTGTTTCAAAACTTTTGACCGGTAGTGTATGTCTGCATGCCATTATTTAATTGAATAATATTTTTTTTTTTATAGTTTTGACAGGTTCCATTGGACCATAAGCAAGCAAATAACTAGACTGTGTGATGAGTGCTATTTACACTTAGGGGGTATTTACGCTTTTATTTTTACTGATAAGATTGCTTACTGACCAAATAAGCACATTCCATTAACACTTGGCCATATAAAAGTGTCTGCCTAATGGATATAAATATATATATTTATTTCTGCACTGTATGCGAATAAAACAGAGTTCAGTAATTATGCTAATGCGAGGCAGCAAATTCAAAATATTTGTGATTTATTATTTGATTCCAAGTGACTTTGCCCATTGCTTCTTCTGGGTGTGTGCACACATTTTCCCCTTGGAGCTTGTCTGTAAGGAACTCTCAGAGGGAGTGAGGACCCAAATGCAGGAGGCAAGTAAACAAGGCTTTTATTTAAATAATCAAAACTCAGCAACATTACACTCACAAGGGAGAAAAATAACACAAGATAAACCAAAGAACCAACTGGAAACACAGACTAGCAAACTCATGAACACAAAATAATCTTGCAAAGACATGAGGGGAAAGGCCACCATATATACAGAGGAACACAAGATGAACAGGTGGCAATTAACCAAACAAGAACTAGACAAGGAAGTAGGGCAAGGAGAGACAAGGAGGTGGATTCAGGGGAGCACATCACTGACAAAGACAAAGCCATGTACACAAACACACTACGAACAAAACCCACAGAAATAGCACGGCAGTCCAGACAGATCATGATAGTACCTCCCACTCAAATAGATGCCCACTCCTTGCTTCCCAAAAAACAGCAGCCTCTGGCAACAGGACTTGGTCAGACTAGACATCAGCCGCTGGTGACAGGTAGGGAGCAGCAGCCGCTGGGGAGAGTTTAGGGTCAGGGGCAGCAGCCACTGGGGAGTGGTCAAACTCATCGGTGACTGCCTGTGGGTGTGGCCGCCTCCTAGCGGTTGGCATTGGATGAGGTGGGTGGCTCCAGGGGTCCGGTAGCGTTCAGGTAGGGTGCCTCCTGGTGGTCTGGCGGCAGGCAAAAAGTGGGATGCTGACAGGGGCTGAAGTTTGGTTCCCACTGACCAAGTAGGATCCTCATCTGTATGATTTCTCACACCTTCTCAACCACCTCCCAGAAAATCCAACATTTTAAGTCTCTCCATATCTCCCAGTCCAAGGGCTCATCCAGGCCGGCCAGGAAAAAATGTAAAGCCGGTCTCACAATACCCAACCCATGAACCGCATCGAGTAGCGCTGCAGCATAAATCCCAAAAGAGCGGTTGCTCTGGGGACAACTGCAGACCTGCAAGTTCTGGGAGACCGGTTCCTGCCGAACTGGAACGGGTGTAAAAAAAAATGCCCATCGCCTCTGCTGGGTCCAATCTGGCGAGATTGTTGTGTCAGGAACAAGAATAACATCAATTTCAGAATAATCATAGAGAAAAATCATAGCAAACAAAGAAAAAAAAAAAAGGAACAGGATTAACAATGAAAAGAGGAGTATTTTGTGAGAATAGGTTTGCTTTGAGCTGAGTTTTAAAGACAGAGATAAAGGTGATGTCATGAAGCGACTGTGGGAGAAAATTCCACAGTTAGGGAGCCATGACAGCAAACAGATGTGCCACCAACAGTAGATAACTGAAAACAAGGTACAGTGAGTAAGGCAGAGTCAGAGGACCTGAGAGAATGCACTGTAAGGATGAATCATCTCCGAAAAGTAGTTGGGGACAAGGGCCTCACTTAAGAACACACAGGGCCCTGGGGCTATAGCAACCCCACGGGCCCCCTTCATGGAGTATCTTGGTAGCCTATCTCACACAGAGATACAGTCTTTTTTTTTCTTTACAAAACCTGATTCCATGCAAGCAGTGCTTGTCAAGCACAAAACAAAAGAACATTTAGTATGCATATTATTCCAGACACATCAAGTACATCATAATTAAGCACACAAACCAACACTCAGAGCAACATTTAGTATGCATACTAACTATTCCAGACACGTTAAGCACGACATAATTCCATTAACCCCAGATATGAATCATTGCAAACAGCGTACATAAAACAACTCTTCTACATATGCAGCTTTAAGAAGTGTAGGGATCTAACTGTTAGATAGTCTTTTTCCTGGCTTTAGAAGAGGAGAAATTTTTGATGACATCATTAAATCCATGATTCTAACAAATGTCACTTTCCAGGGACATCCATGTCTGGTGGTTCAGTTTCTCTTGTACCAATGTTGACCACACATTTTTAATTAAAGATCATTATGAGAAAGAGAGCTCTCCTAAAGTATTTGTGACTGGCAATGTGAGGTATATTCTCAAGGCTAAGTCCACATTTGTGAATTTTTTTTTAAAGTTTCCTTGCTCTTATTTCTTGCAGTAATTCTCTTGCTGGTGCTTTTTTACAAAATGCTTTAAAATTCAAATTCTTGTAGGTCTGTATTGTACTTCTATTGTAACTTTACAGCACAGGAATGAAGCTCTGGATTAGTGAGTGTATGAATATTATTTAAGAACCTAAAAACGTATTGGTGTTTTTATATGCTTAACTTCGGTCAAGCTCTGCTGGGAGTCTGTCATTTATCACATTAAAAACATCTACAATAAACTTCTTTCAGACATTTAAATGTCCTGATCAAGTTCAGATCGTTCATCTGCATGCTTTCTCCATGTTCGCTTTCTCTAGGAGTCACTTTTGTAGGCCTGTGAAACAGTACATCTACATTTACATTTACATTTACATTTATTCATTTGGCAGACGCTTTTATCCAAAGCGACTTACAAAACAGGAAAACATAAGCGAATCACCTTAAGGATCTTTCAAAGTTTCACTAGCATCAGAATAGTAGTACTGATCTTAACCTCCTACCTCCTATCTCCGGCAGGATATGACGGTTCCGAGTACAACTTCTTCGGACCGCCAGACGGGGCTTACGCCAAAGAGAGACATTACATTTTCTGTTTTACATTCATCAAATAAATGTAATCTTGAATTTCACTCAAGTCTGCAAGTCTTTCTGATAGAAGTTCTATTAGTTCAAGTATTCCCATGTAATCACCGTTCTTGGGTGAACCGAATGTCTCAGTGTCACTGCAAAAAGAAAGACCACACTCAGATAAAAATTTCACAGTGGAAACAACCCTTTAAAACATCCTCCCAGTACTGACACTCAGATTAAATTTGTTCTCTTAGGCCCACATAAATCTGTACCTTTTCAGATGTTCTGGATAACCACAGTACCATGCACCATGTCTGTGTTGTTCAGAGCCCTTATGAGCAGGAATGCGACTAAGAGCATGTTTTCAGTCACTGTATCCAGATGATCCAGAAAATGGCAAAACTCCTCCAAACAATTTGCAAACAAAGCAAAATACAGATCATTTGTTAGGAGAATATAGGAGCCAGTCATGTGGAACAGACTCCCCATTTGTGAGTTTCCAGCTGAAGAAGCTCTTTGAAAAGGTGAATTTCAGATGCTTATATTTTTTCTCTGAAGTAGAAAAATCAGAGCTGCGATTCTGACATGGTACTGGTCCGTTTTCAATCCAATAATTTTGACCCTCTGTGTCAATACCATTAGGCCAGCATCCAGGATCAGTGCTGTAGATGTCAGTTTGTCCTGTTGTCTGATCAGATCTACGGTCTGGGTGTGCGACATCAAGAATTTCAGGTGGTGGCGATATTTCATCATATGGTGCCAGCCTGTTTTTATCATCTTCTCCATCTAAATTAGGTGTAGAATAAGCAATTATAAAACCTACTGTCTTACTAATTGGAAGAATAAACAATAATTGCTAACTCATTTACCTTTCACTTCCGAAGCATGCAGGTCATTGTGTGAAGCTATGCATGTCATGTTGCTGCTGCACTCAGGATTTTCCATGGATGTTTTTTTCGATGGCAAACTTAAGTAGTCAGTTAGTTTTGGAATATCTACTTTAAGACCAGTCTCCCTCTTCCCCCTTTCAACTTTATTGTGTCTTTTTTGTTCACCACTATCTCTCTTTTTTTTTGTTTTACATTTTTGAAAACGTCATGGTTATTTGTGTAACCTCCTTTCCCTGATGGAGGGAACGAGATGTTGTGTCGATGTAGTGACACTAGGGGTCACTCTTGGGAGCCCGAGACACCTCTGGTCTTTGATAAAAGGCCAATGAATACTTACGAGAGGTATTTGCATGCCACTCCCCCGGACATACGGGTATAAAAGGAGCTGGCATGCAACCACTCATTCAGATTTTCTCTTCGGAGCTGAACGGTCATGCTCACTGAGCTGAATTCCCACGACTGTTCATTCACCTCTGCTGGATCTGATGGCGCATTTCAGCGGCTTCTCCCCCCTCTGCACTGGTGCAATTCAGAGAATGCCCCTGGGCGCTTTGGCAGAAATAAAAGAGTATATTTCTCTAAAAGAGTATATTTCTCTAAAAGAGCGGCACACACGGAACGTCTTTTTAAAGACGCGTCTTTCTAAAGATGCTTTTCCGATTGTGTGTTATTCCTGGTTGCGCTCATTATCTCTCGCCTTCTGACGGTCACAATCACTGTCTTTTGTGTCTGGGCACTGCTCACGTGGAGACAGCATTCGTGGATGATCATGTTCTCATTGCGAGGACATGTCCAAGGCAACGATACGGTCGCGGCTCGCCTTTGTAAGAAAACAAGCCACCCCAGAGGCTCCCCGCCTAGGTACTTTTACTCAAGGGTATGAGGCTAGCGCGGCTAAGCACCTCCCATTCCCCAGCATGCTTGCTTGCCCCGATCTAGTGCTCGCACGAGACCACCGGCTCGTCTCAGCACGAGTTTCACTTCTCGTTCGGAGCTCAGGAAGACGATGAGTTATTGAGCGCAGCATTGGGGAGCGGGCTCGTCCAGTCTGACGCAGAGGCTTCGGCTTGGCTTCCTCCTTCAGGAACGGTCACCCAGTCTCACGCCGACGTGGAAACGACGGACATGCCTTCCCAGGTGGCCGCAAGAGTTGGGCTAGAGTGAAACCCTCCTCGACGATTGGTTCCTAGGCTCGGGGTGCCACCCACGCCCCCATTCCTTTCTTCCCGGAAGTGCATGAGGAGCTGACAAGATGGTGGGAGGCACCTTTTACTGCCCAGTCCCAGTCTTTCAGCTTCCCTGCTCTCACTACCCTTGATGGAGAATGGCCAGGGGGTATTCGGTGATCCCCCAGGTGGATAAGGCACTCGCGGTGCACTTGTGTCCCCAGAGCACTGCCACCTGGCGTGGGCACCTGAAGCTCCCATCCAGGGCCTGTAGGTTTACGTCATCCCTGATGACTGTGGCCTGCGGTGCTGCTGGACAAGCCGCCTCCACCCTGCATGCCATGGCTCTCCTGCAAGTACACCAGGGTAGGGTAGTTCTGACCCGGGATTGATGCAGGAACTGCGCTTGGCGACCGACTTCGCTCTCCGGGTGATGAAGGTCAAGGCGCGGTCTTCACGAAGGTCACAGAGGCAGCCCTTGCCCCGCTAAGGGAAGTGGGCATCCGCATCCTCAACTATCTCGACGACTGGCTGATCCTAGCTCACTCTCGAGAGTCACTGCGCGCACACAGGGACCGCATGCTTTGGCACCTCAGCCGACTGGGGCTTCGGGTCAACTGGGAAAGTTGAAGCTTTCAAGCTCTCCCCAGTTCAGAGCATCTCTTTTCTCGGTTTGGAGTTGGAGTCAGTCTCGATGACAGCACGCCTCACGAACAAGCATGCACAGTCGGTGCCGAACTGTCTGAAGGCATTGAGACGGAGAACAGCGGTTCCACTGAAACACTTTCAGAGGCTCTTGGGGCATATGGCATCCTCAGCGGTGGCTACACCGCTCGGGTTGGTGCATATGAGACTGCTTCAGCACTGGCTTCGGACTCGAGTCCCGAGATGGGCATGGCACCGCGGGACACATCGCGTGATCATCACGCCGGTCTGTCGCTGCTTCTTCAGCCTTTGGATTTCTACAGGCAGGAATTCCCCAAGAGCAGGTCTCCAGGCGCACCGTGGTTACAACAGATGCCTCCAAGACGGGCTGGGGTGCCGTATGCAATGGGCATACAGCCGCCGGCTCTTGGACTGGCCCGCAGCTGCGTTGGCACATCAACTGCCTAGAGTTGTTGGCAGTACTGCTCACCCTGCGGAGGTTTCGGCCATTGATCCAGGGCAAGCACGTGTTGGTCCGGACGGACAACACAGCGATGGTAGCATTCACCGCCAAGCACTCACCCGCCATCTCCTCCTCTGGAGTCAGCAGCGCCTCAAGTCGCTACGAGCCACTCACATCCCGGGCGACCTCAACACTGCAGCGGACGCGCTGTCACGTCAGGTTACCCTCAGGGGAGAGTCCGGGTTACTCTCACGTAATCCTGAGACCCCGACCGGGCTATGTGCCCAAGGTTCCCACGACCCCTTTTAGGGATCAGGTGGTGAACCTGCAAGTGCTGCCCCAGGAGGAGGCAGACCCAGCCTTGGCGTTGCTGTGTCCGGTGCGAGCTTTATGCATCTATTTGGATCGCACGCAGAGCTTTAGAAGCTCCGAGCAGCTCTTTGTTTGCTTTGGTGGACAGCGGAAAGGAAGCGCTGTCTCCAAACAGAGGACCGCCCACTGGGTCATTGATGCCATCACGATGGCATATCAGGCTCAGGACGTGCCATCCCCTGCGGGGTTACGAGCCCACTCTACCAGGAGTGTGGCGGCCTCCTGGGCCCTGACCAGTGGCGCCTCTTTGGCAGACATCTGCAGAGCAGCGGGCTGGGCAGCACCCAACACCTTTGCGAGGTTCTACAATCTCCGGGTTGAGCCGGTCTCGTCCCGAGTAGTGGCAGGCACGAGCAGGTAAGTTCCAGGACAACTGGCCAGGTGTACCGCTTGCGCATAGTGTCTTTCCCCTCCTTTGAGGGGAAGACATGTGCTCTTGACTCCCAGTAGTGCTCACAGACTGTGATCCCTGGATGACTTTCCTCCTTAGCCCTGTGCCAGTCGAATTTGCAGAGAAACATGCTGCTGGCTCAGTAAGTGTGCTAATGAGGCCCTGTACTGAGGTAGGTGCTCCGCATGCGATGGTTCCCTGAAGGCTACCCCATGTGATATTTTCCACAAAATTGTTTCCCTGTCGGTAAACTGCGTCTTCCTTGGGCATGGGCCCCTCTGCCCCCGGTCACCATGCTTTGTAGAAACTCCTCCCCCTTTGGGTAGGACCTACCATGGGACCTCTCCACATGACATACTTCCGACAAGGCTCGGTAAAGACCATGTGATGTATTTCCACTCAAAATACCCCCCCCCCCCTTTTGGGTGGGGTGTGGTCTCCACGGTGTCTTCCCCTTGGGAGTGACACCCCCCAACGTAGACACTTAGGGCTCTCATAAAGAGCGTTGGGGGAGGTTGCATGACGGCCTGGTGTGCTGGCTATGAGGCACACAGTAGTCTGCCCCTCACACACTGCCACTTCACGTAACACTGTTCAGTTAGTTGTGGCATTTTGTATAGGGACCCCTAGTGTCACTACATTGACACAACGTCGAGTGAGTGACAGATAGGGAACGTCATGGTTACTTTTGTAACCTCCGTTCCCTGATGGAGGGAACAAGACATTCTGTCCCTCTTGCCACAACGCTGAACTACCTGCTGAAATGGCCAGGACCTTATCTCAGCTCCTCAGCACAAAACCTGAATGAGTGGTTGCGTACCAGCTCCTTTTATACCCATATGTCCGGGGGAGTGGCATGCAAATTCCACTCGCCAATTCTCATTGGCCTTTTAAAAAAGATCAGAGGTGTTTGGGGCTCCCAAGAGTGACCCCTAGTGTCACTACATCGACAGAACTTCTCATTCCCTCCATCAGGGAATGAAGGTTATGAAAGTAACCATGATGTTATTTGAGATAACTGCGATTATTGTGCACTTCAAATTCCAATCACATTTTAATGCCCAAACAAGGGAATTTTAAGCTAATTTATAAGTGCCATAAATTGCACATTTGTGTGTCATTCAGTTGAACTCCAAGCATCACTGAGCCTCAATGAAGATGTCAACCAGAGCAGCTCCTCTCTGGAAGACTGTGGGAGATGCTTCTCAATCACTCTGATGCGTGTGCTGAACTCCCACCAAAATATAAACAAACAAATATAAACTTTGATAATGAAATTAAAGAGCTCTAGCTTCACTTTAAACGACTGCGTAATGGCAAATGTTCCTGGTCATTGAGGGTTCATATAGGCATTGTTAATGACATGCAGTGACACAGAGGAGACGCACGCTTAATCTATTTCTATGGAGTGATAAATTAATTTAATAAAATCTCAAAGGTTTTGCTTCATGAGAAATAAGTGCCTGTGGGTTTAAACAAAGACCATTAATCTAATGTGTGAAAGTGAAGAAATTAGGACAGAAATATTTAACTACAGCATAATATATTATAATATAATATAATATAATATAATGAAATATAATAAAAATATCTAAAAATATATATATTTTATTTATCATTAAAAAATCTAATATAAAATATGAGTTCCAAAAACAACAGTAAATCATCATTTGATATGATGATATAAGTTTTTAAAGCCTTAAAATGAAATCATACATATCCATATTTTGTTATTTGATTTATATATTTTAAGTTAAATATGTAAAAATGACTTCTTGAGGTGAAGCACACATGCAACTTAATAAATATGACAATTTAAATGAAAGTTAATCATGAAAAATCACTCCAGAGTGGTTACCGGAGACAAAGGTGATTGGCTCACCGTGGTGAGTTCCACAGTCTACAAAGCCATCATTTCCAGAGCTAGGTTAGAGGCAGAGATTTGATTTTGGTGTCGTCCAAGCAGAGCTCCTTGTTGTGAAAGGGCGGAGCAAAGAGTAGTCTCATCCGCTGGGTCCATGCTGGACAGTTTATTCTGTCAGAGGTTGAGGGGAGACAAAGGGACACAAATGCAGAGGGAAACAGTCAATGAGTTTATTAACAACAAAGTTTGTAAACAAGGACAGGTGCATCCAGCACCGGCTGCACTGATGAGCAGAGTCAAAAGCTATAGCTGCTCAGCGGGCTAAGGTATGAGTGCATTAGTATGATGAGTGCATGCATTGTGGAAGTCAGGAGCTATCTGAAGAGAGTCTGTTGTAGCTGGTGTGGTGAAAAGCAAAGCCCAGGTGAGTTTCTCCCCCAACACGCGGGCAGAGACCGAGGAATCCTCCTCCAAGGGAACTGGGCGACAATACAGGCAAAGATGCACAGGAAGGTAACCACACCTCTAGAGACAGGCAACCAACAGACACATGAGCAATCTCCAACCAAACAAGAGAGCACTTGACAGCAAACAATAAACTGGCAAAGAAAGAGGGGAAACACAAGGAATAAGTAGGGAGTGCAATCAGTGTGAAGCAGGTGGAATGGGCAAGTCACTGGCATGATCAGCGCCTCCCCGGGAATGATCAGCATATCAGCTGGAAACGCTGATAATGTGGTTTGAAGATCAGACTTATCTGCCTGTTTAGATGACAGATTTTATTTGTATTTCAATTATTGATTCAATAAATGTTCCCGTGATGATAAGCATCTAGTCAGCATAATCAGTGGTCTACTTACCATCTGTTTGCATGAAGTTAAAAATGATATTATCCTTTTTTCATATTGTCTTAATTCATAACAATAGTGTTATTTTTCTGTTTTGCTGTTATTATGAACCAAACCTTCCTGCAGTATTGCCAACTCTCGCAAGACAAATAAGCAACCGCAGCTTCAAAAACAAGCCCAAAACAAGCCCAGTATTAATATAGCCTGTTACGCAGTGGTGGAAAGAGTACTGATTTTTTTTTTTTTACTTAAGTAAAAGTACTGCTACTGAAGAAATAATTCACTTGAGTACAAGTAGAAGTACTCAGAAAGCAGTTTGCTGAAAAACTACTCAAGTAATTACGTTACAAGTTACTTTATGAAAATTATGCTATATATAGTATATACGCTTCCATTTTTAGAACACAAAGACATTTTAGTTCTTGAAATAAATTGATGCTTCCTTTCACAAAGGATGCAATAAATTAATTTAAAAAAAATACTGCCAAAATCATTAATTGCAAATTATTATTATGGATTGAAATAATTGTTTTAAGTGGTATTTATTCCATTTTGTCTTTATCCGTGATGGCAAACATATACTGTGTCGCCTATTCCTTACAAAAGCATTCTAAAGTGCTAATTTGGTACACAAAAACATTTTCTTATTATTAGAACAATTGAAAATGGTTGTGCTGCCATGCGTAAATCACAATACAGTGAGTTTTTTCCCCATTTGCTGAGGTATTGAGTTCTTACATAGTTGCTTTACACTTGCAATTCAAATTTTGGTTTTAAAAATAGGCAAAAAGAAACACATTTCTCCTGAAATTCTATTTTCTCCTAAAGTCTATTGTTTTAGAGAGATGAAGGCTATTCCATCCATTATTGTTTTGAGAATCTCTAACCAGGATAGAGAGGGAAGTGGATGGCCAGATGCACAACAAAAAGACAAGTAAATCACAGTCTCTAGTTTGAGAAACAGACTCCTCACAGGTCCTAAACTAGCAGCTTCTAAATGCCAAAGACCTGCATTGCTGCAAGAGAATTCTCGGACAAACAATTTTTTTCATGAATACAGCATTTATTTAAATAGAAATATCCATTTGTAACATTCCAAATGTCTCTAAATTGTCTCTAAACTACATAATGTGCATTGTGACTGAAACACATTCCTATTTCAGGTTTATACTCATTCACATATGTCCAAGTTATTATTAAGTTGGTTATTAATGGCTATTAAGTTAACATACTGTTCAAAACTAATATAATGCAATATCATACATGAGGAAATGTATCCTCTATGATATTGCAGTCATTATCCAGATATGGAATGATATTATTAAGCAAACTGTTATCAACTCCTACATGCCAACTGAATAAAATAAGGCAAAAATAAACATTTCACACAGTGTTTAGTGAAAGATATGATTGATTTAAACACTAAAAGTGGCTGTTCTGTATATGTATAATTGTATTACAGTTGTAATAAAAGTCTTAATTAACATTATATTTATATTTAAAAAGTTTGTTTTAGGGGGCCTGGTTAGCTCAGCGAGTAAAGATGCTGACTACCACACCTGGAGTCATGAGTTCGAATCCAGGACGTGCTGATTGACTCCGGCCAGGTCTCCTAAGCAACCAAATTGGTCCGGTTGCTAGAAAGGGTAGAGTCACATGGGGTAACCTCCACGTGGTCATTATAATGTAGTTCTCGTTCTCGGTGGGGGGCGTGGTGAGTTGTGCATGGATGACGTGGAGAATAGCGTGAAGCCTCCACACACACTGTCTCCGCGGTAACACGCTCAACAAGCCATGTGATAAGATGCGCGGATTGACGGTCTGAGGTGCGGAGGCAGCTGAGATTTGTCCTCTGCCACCCTGATTGAGGCGAGTCACTACGCCACCATGAGGACTTAGAGCACATTGGGAATTGGGCATTCCAAATTGGGGAGAAAAAAAAAAAGTTGTTTTAGACATATTGTAGCACGTAAACAAGATATCCCCACATATATGTCAAACTACATTGTGTTAATGTTTGACACAGTTAAAACATTGCCTACCTTAAAAACAAGTGAAGTTTGATCAGTGGGTAAACGCGTTCAGACGGTTCCCTCGTACCTGAATGAACGGCTCCTTTCCAGAATAAAATGAAATATGCAGAAAATCACAGTACTACATTTCTTTTGTAGTGACAGGGCTGAGAGTCTTGGCGAAGCTAGATAAGAGAGGACACCGGCGGCAGTTTATGCATGCTGCTTGGAAACAGTGTGATTTTTCTTCATTGAAGGGGAGGAGGGGAGGGATTACACTACAGCACTGATATTATTGTGAGGCTGTGAGCAGACAGTGTAAATCAATGCATGGAGAAAACAACGACCATAAGTGTAAAAAACGTCGCTTGTCAGCAACCATATTTTTTAAAACAAGCTAAAAAAAATGCACCATTTATATTAGTGTCTTTTGCATATTAATATTAATAATTCTATATATATAATTATGAATCTTTACAAAAAAAATATTTGAATTTTATGAGGAATTAAGCATAATATTTTGAAACATTAACAGATACCTTCTCCATTGATAAAAGTATTATATTATAGCTAAAAGTAAATTGATGTAATGGTTGTTCACAATGAATTTATTAGATTTCACTTCATCGTGCTTTAGTTCTTGCACACCCAGTTTCCCCTTGCCACACACAGTCTTGTTTTTGCAATGGTTTTTAAATGGAATATAAAAAATAAAGAGTCAACTGTAAGTAAGTTTCTTGTGCATTTCATTGGTGCACATTTTTCATTAAAATGTCTAAGATACAAAGCACTGAAAAGTTGAATTGTGAGTGTGTTCATCTTGAAATATTTACATCTGTACTGGTACAGACACAATTCTCTAGTGTTCTAATTATTTCACACAAGCATTACAATTGTTTTTATTTCACATAATTGTTGAATTCTTTATTCTGATTGGTTGACAAATGTTCCAAGGTGTACCATTTATTATACAAATCTGTATAAAATGCTTTATTGATACAATTTTACACATTTTAAAGTATTAACAACATTTTGGCCCTTGAATTCTATCATCAACAGTCCCCATACAGTCAGAGTAGGGGTGCATTTATTAGTTTACATATGTTCCTTCATACGTCTTACCTTTGAGAAAATTAATTATATTTGCAGATGGTAGGTTTATGTATTTTTTGGTTAACAGGCAAATTTGCAAACTTTCAACTGTCGATAGTGAAAGAGGGCCAAAAAGGAGGGCAAATACTAAGGTAACAGCTATCTGTGTCACTATGTATCCAATCTCAGAATTTCATTTCAATTAGCCATTTTTGATAGAATCAGCATGACCACCAGTTTTAGCACAAATATCAAATATAAATTATATATTTAGAAATAAGGCTTGCATAATAAAACCTCCATGCCTCTGATACAGAAAAGCTGCACCCCCGTGAGAGACAATAGAAAGCTCCCCCTCGAGGCGTTTGTAACATGTCTAATGAACTTGAGCACGAACAGCAGGTAAAAGTCAAACTGTGAACTGTCAATTAATGCAAGTTGGGCTCACTGATCGAAATTCATTTACCCATGAAGCCAGAATTACAGCCTGCCTTTTTGCTTTTGTACCCTGATGTAATTAACATTAAGCCTTACTTTTTTCTTCTTTTTTTTTCATCACAAAAACATTCTGGGCTTCTAACAAAAGATCCAGGGCTTCAGCCCTATCAGCCAGGGTCTAGCTACGCCACTGACCTTACAAAAGTTCGAGTATTTGAGCACAAATGACACTTGATTTGATGTTTTGTTATTTAATGCAATGACATTCAGACATTTCTAAGTGTGATTTGTGTGTTCAAATAATTTTTGGGACAGTAAATCAACCTAATTTATTTAGAAGGCAAAAGGAAACACTACCAACTTAAACATTGGATTGAAATCTATTGTTGTGTTTCAGCATTTACAAGTTGCAAATTAAATTTCCGTCATAGAAATGTCCATTTGGAAACACTTCAAGTTTAGAATGCAAACATTTCTCCATGCCCGTAAATCCTGTCAGCATTTCACCGTGGAAAATAAATTCTCTACCTGTATACTTTCTAACCGATGTATTGTCAAAATTTTGTCCAATGTTTAAAAAGTTTTTTTTTTTTTTTTTTTTTTTTTCAAATCAAAGTTTGTAATGTTGTGATTCACCTCAGTGATGGTAGTCAAAATTCAACAACTTTGGGGGCGGGTTGAAGCGGGCTTCGCCCAGGGTGCCATACAAGCTAGAACCGCCACTGCTTAGAACACTTTTATAAAGAATTTTATGAAATCCCTATGGAAGAAATGAATGGGAAAAACAATTCTGGACCCTTCCGGAGGTCTAAGCACAGTATGACCTGCAGGGCCGCGGTTGCAATGCATTGGCCAAGCATTCATGTCTGTGTTTGCATACTTGCATAGAGTATGGTTTGGGCCTAAATGTCAGGTGTGAGAAGAGGTAATGCAAACTGGAAAGTTTGAATACTTGTTCACATGTTAAACTTTGTTGTTATGCCTTAATGTTTAATATCTGACGCTGTTCTTCTGCTAATAAGGCAAAGACTTCAAACAGGGCATTTTAAACGAAATGTGCTGCGTGAGTGTGCTAATTAAAGTTTCTTTGCACAGCAAAGTGAATAGTATTATTTTGACAGACTACAGCTTAATTTAGCACACATTCCTAAAGTTGCATGATAGATTACAGGCCAGCACCTTTTACCTTAATAGAATAGTTCAGCCAAAAATATAAATTCTGTCATAATTTCCTTGTGCCAAACTTGTTTGATTTTTTCTTCAGAGGGTAAATTCATTGAACAATTATTTAAATTTGAGTCTTTTTCACACACAAAATTATTGTATGACTTAAAAAGACTTGGCATTTAGCACATGAGTATTTGGACTACTAATATGATGCTCTTATGGTGCATTATTGTCTTTTTTTAAAGCTTGACAACTGTGGTCACCATCCACTTTATTGTATGGAAATTAGCTGTGTGAATATCATGTTTAAAATCTCATCTTGGGTTCCACAGAGGACAGAAAATCATACAGGTTTGGAACAACATTAGTAAACAGTGACACGTGTCATTTTTGGCTGATCTGTTCCTTTAAGTGGTATCCTTGGTGCTTATTGATTTAATTATAGAAATAATTTGCCGTTCACCCAAATTTGCCCTCTGGCTCAGAGATGCTTGCAAACAAGCTAAGCAGATCTCAGTGCTAATGATGTCACAGAATAAATATGAGGGTTCGTTGTCATCATGGTTAATTAATGAGAAAGGAGAAGAGAATGTTCAATAACATAATATCACAATCAACCAAGAATATCTGATATTCACACCTCATTCAAGACAGCTCAGTTTACTTTACAATGTTTTACATGGTCTTAAACAGACAAAAAAGCAAATCTAAGATATACAATTATATAAAATTAAAAACACACCGCAGAGAGTACACAACTATTTTGTATTTACAATTCAAAATTACTCCTCAAAATTCATACTTTTTTACAATGTTGCAAAGGACACATCACAATTATGTTCATCTGAACGGGGTTCCCACACCTTTTGACAATTTCTGTGATTTTCCAATTGTTTATTATTCCTGGATAAGGATTTTTAAATACAGTGGGTATCGAATGTCACCAACCTCTTTCAAAATATTCACCTTTTGTTGCCTTACAGCCTAAAATGAAAGCATATACAATTATGGGTTTTCTCATAAAGACCCGATTTGTGGTGAAACAACTGTCATTTTTGGCAGATCTATTCCTTTAAGTGGTACCCTTAGTCCTTCTTGATTTAATTATAGAAATAATGTGCTGTTCACCCAAATTTGATCCCAGTGTTGCACACACTGACCACTCTTTGCCGTAAAGGCCTGAAGCTCCTTCAATGATGCCAGTTTGGAGGTACGGCCTGATCTATGCAGGGTCTGGGTGTTGCCATACACCTTCCACTTCCTAATAATGCTCTTTATTGTGTTAAAAAGAGAGACAAAGCCTTTGAAATTTGTTTACATCCATCCCCTGACTTGTGCCTTTCCACAACTTTATCTCATATATATATTGAAAGGACCTATACACACAAAACTACTAAAAGAGGTGTTTCCTGTAATCTCAGAACCTCTTCTCAATATTATTAATTATTTGCTATCTTAAAGACATGTCCCCATAACTTTCAAGCTGGCAGCTATCAAACCCCTTATTGAGAAACCACAGCTTGACCCTGGAGAGTTGGCAAATTATAGACCAGCTCTCTGTTCCTGCCTTCGACACCATAGATCACAAAATTCTCTTGGATATGCTTGAGAATTATTTTGGCATTTGTGGACAAGCATTTGCATGGTTTAGGTCCTATTTATTCAGCTGCTACCACTTTTTTTTTTTTTTTTGTCAGATCAAGTAAGTATGGAGTGCCACAGGGTTCAGTGTTCGGTCCTCTGCTTTTCTCCTTGTATATGCTACAATTGATCACAGATGGAAGCAAATTCGCTTGATTTGTGATCTAGAAGATGGTTTGTTATACCTCTGCAAGTTTGCCCTTGCAATTCTAAAGGCCTTTGCACACCAAAATCCTGAACCAGCAGTGAGGATGTGTTTTTAATTTGCATCAAATGGCTTAAAAAATTAAACATCTTTTCTCATATGGGTTTATGTAAATGGTCTTGCTGTATCATTGCCTTGTGTCACCAGTCCGACTCGACCTGCCCCGAGCAGAATTTGAACTGGCGATCCCTGGCATGGGAGTCGAATGCACTAGCAAGGAGGCTTTAAAGCCATGACCTCTAGCCTCAGTTGCTAGTGTATCTCCCAAGGCATGGTGAGGTTTACACACTGCACAGTTATCAGGTACCAGCTGGCTACCGTTACACTCAACCCTCTAAACATCACTTCCATCTGGGTCATGGCACCACTGTTACCGGTCCTACTTGACCCGCCCTGAGCGGGATTCGAACAGGCAATCCCCGGCATGGGAGTCGGACTCACTAGCAAGGAGGCTATAAAGCCATGGTCTCTAGACTCGGTCGCTAGTGCATCTCTTAAGGCCAGAAGAGTGAGGTTTACACACTGTACAGCTATCACGTACCAGCTGGTTATCGTTACACTTGAATCCCTTTTAAAAACACAACTCTCTGATCTTAAGTGAATTGTCTTCATTATGTATTCCATATTGCTGCCTTTTTTGCCTTTGCATTGAATCTTACACAAGTTCTCTTATATCTAGAATATAATATATGTTGCAGCATCTTTGCCTTTGTATCACTTTTTTCATAAATAACTTTACAGATCTTGAGTGTTTTTCTTGACCAAATATTAATAACATTAATACTATGCTGTGACTTGCAGTGCACTCTGTGTGACTTTGTATACCAAAACTTGGTGGTCTCTCCGCAAAATTATGTAATTGTTATTGCTGTTTTCGTTTACAGCTGTGCTGTCATTAGCTGTATTAAAGTATCTAAAAATGGGTCAGACTGAAAATGTTTGTTCTGTGTTTAGATGTTGTCACGTTTAATTTGTAACATGCAGGATTATGTGCAAATGTATAACGCAAGTAGATGTACATGGCAAAAAGAACCGATCAGTATTGTTCCAATTGACAACATTTGTTTTAACATACATTATGTGTATGCATTACGCATGCAGTGATTTTAAATTAATATGCATAGCACAAGTATATACAGTATGCTTCGCAGTGGCATATAATATAACATGTTTTAATCGCTGATATTTTTTTTACACTCGATTCTTTCTAATCACTCCTCAAACTGTATATACATGATAATACTGTCAGTCAGCTTGTCCAGCAGGTGAACTGAAATTTGTGTATGTTCGAATGTTTGCTTTCTCGTTGAGCAAATCAACAACTCGTCATCGCTGCTGCAACTTACATAGACATATACGTTTTCTTTTTTGATTTGTTCGTTAGAGTATTCGTTTCACATTCTTGCATCACCTTTGGTGTGCAAAAGACTTAAGGGCCCTCTTCACTTTTCCAAATAGGGTATTTTAGGTTTATTATTATTATTTTTTTTATAAATAACAAATAATTTTGACTTTGTTCTTTTTACTTGGATATTGTGAGTTAATGTGTGTAAATAAAGCTGGAAAAGTCTAATTGTATATGCTTGCATTTTTGGCTGCAAGGCAACAAAAGCTGAATTTTTTGAAAGGGGGTGGTTCCTTTCTTTACCCACTGTATCATTTTATAGAGACTGCACTTCTAAAGAGCAATTTATTGCCAATGATATGCTTTAGAGATGAACATAACTAACATAACAAAAATTGTCGCTATATAAATTGGCTCAATGCACAAGACGGCGCCTGTGAGCTTCAGCGATACTAGTTTGTGCATGCTTTCGGTTGTATGAGCACTCAATGAAAATGAATGAGATCAGGTCACACTGTCAGCAGGGCTGTATTGACGTTTGCTTAGTTGTTTTTGCTGTGAGGGGAGACTTCCACAGGAGACTTGTTAGATACTTGGCTGAGACTAGCTTGAGTGTGTTTACAAGTAAAAAAAAAAAAAAGAGGAGAGTGGTCTTTCAGCAACAGGAGATAACATCATCTTCATATTGTTGCGTACCTCTGCCCACAGCGATGAGCTGACCAACGGTATCAAGAAATATTGTTAAAATTGTGGGTAACTTTACACTGAGTTTCTATATGTTGGCATTAGTTAATGCAATAGCAAATGTAAAATAACAATGAAAAATATTTTTACAGAATTTATTAATCTTGTTTAATGTTCATTTCTACAAATACAAATATATTTTTAACATTTCAAGCTGTATAAATTAACATTAGGTAATATATTATGAACGAACAGTAACAATAAACAATAGTATATTTAAATAAAACATTAACCTAGATAAATGCTGTAAAAATAATTTTTCATTGTTAGTCCATTATACTGAATGCATTAACCAATGTTAATAAATTGACCCTTATTTTGAAGTATTATCAAATAGTGAATATAGTTGCTATCTTACCTTCATAGTCATCAATGTAACTTCATTCAAACATTTTAAATCCCTTTTCCCATTTACTAAATGGTGATGATATTTGGTAGATTCCGTAAACACTCTCCTTAAATGCAATTTTCAGCAGTCTCTGGACCAGTGCCCGGCGGAACCGGAAGTGGCTATTTTCACACTCACTAAACTGCAAATCAAACATGGCAGTCAAATGCAACTAGCCAATTTTACTTTGACTTCTTAAGATGAGAAAATGTCCTGATTTTTCCAGGTTTTTATGACCATGGGAACCCTAAAGGTTTTACTCCACAAAGAAAGCTATACTCTTAATGCCATGAATCTATCACCATCTGATAATGATCTACAAAAATGTGGTCGTTTTGTCATTGACCTGGTTTCTGCTCCAATTACAGTGTTATCTAAAGCACTGAATGGGTCAACAGAAATGTTCTGCCAATGATTGGTATTACTGGGGCAGTGGCCCATATGTTCAGGCGCACACCATGTGTTATCTCATGAACATCACAATATCAAGTGAATGTGCACTGTGCAGAAATAAAAAAAAAAAATTAAAAAAAAAAAGTAAACCGAAAAATATGTTGTCCAAATTACAAGAACAAATAATACACGTCCAGCAATCCATTCCATAGTAAGTGGATGCTTTTTTTTTTTCATACTCCTTCATGTTCATAAGTTTTCAGTCTACTTGCTGACTGTCCTGAATGAAGTCCTGAATGGTATTGATGCTATACGTTCGTCTCGAGACCATTCATATCGACAGCACAATGGTCCTTGTCACTGTGTTTAAGGTGGCGAGGAGGTACAGGGGGCTTTTTCTGCTCTGGAGGTAGCAGACGCACACCTTCTTCCAGCTGCATGAGGCGGGCCACATCTGGAGGGATGTGCTCAGTTTTTCCCCCTTGTGGAGGAGGCTGGAAACTACCGTTATTTTGTTGACAGTTCGGCAAGGCCTGGTTGTTCATGGGCTTTGTTTCACAGATGAGAGGAACCTAATGAGATAGAGATATTAGGGTCATTGTAAGGTAGTTAATTATGATTACTAACCCTAAGTCTTATCAGAAAAACTCTACAGTACTTCAGTCCCACCACAGTCAGTTTGGAATTTATATAATTGTAATTTGAATAGCAAGTTCATGTAGTTTCAGTGTTCCTTGTAAAAAATAAAAAGAAAGAAAGAAAGAAAGAAAAAAAACATTGCAATTGGGGGGGGGGGGGGAAACATTATTAATCCATGGCATTTATTTTTCAAAACAGTTTTGTGCCAACTCTGTTACATTCAAAATGTTTTGGAGTTGAATGTTATGGGGTTGAAGCTGTATGACTGACCGACCGACGAACAAACTAAACACTCTGTTCAATTAAAAGGAATACCAAAGAACACCCAAATTGTATACAATTTATAAATTAAAATTTATATTGGCCAAAACAATTTTTTACACTGAATTGTTTGGGGTTTCATACATGTTGTATTGTTTAAATAATGATGAAAAGCCATTAAAAAGCCTATAATAGGTTCCCATTTTGAGTATAATAGGAACCTGTTAACCTTGTTTTGCAATTGCTGGAGACAGGTCAAAAGAGACAGCAATGTTGAAGCTGCTTGTAAGATGAGGATCTACTGTGGGGAATGAAGTCCAGCCTATGCTTTGCTGGTACACATCATCTTTTGTTTTATATTATGTTTTGTATTCTAATTATAATTTTACTTAAAAATTATAAACCAATTAACACACTGACATAATAAACTAATTATTGTGTCAACACAATGTTTTTTGGTAGGTGGGAATGGGCATATGCTGCATAGGCTGGGGTCATTCTCCACACTTGGCCTACAACCAATCAAATCACTCAACTGTAAGGGTTTTGGATAGTATAAAGTTTAAGTTTAACCAATGACATGACTTTTGAGGAAAGTCAATAGCCGCATTACCACTATCGGGCTAGTGCGAGCCAGTGCTATCAACTGGTCAGCCAGGGCCAATAGCCGTGGACCTCAAGCCGCAAGAACAAAATCAATCTGCACTCCCACCAACGTTGCCTAAAACTCACCCTTAATACGCCGCCGTGGTGCCAACATCACACACCCCTGCCCGTTTTCACAAGGGCAAGAGGGAAGCTCAAGGTAAGGTATCAGATTCTGGAGCCTAGCTAGCCCTTGAAATGAATATGGTGGAGACTGAAGCTGCTGCTTGTTTGCTTATTTTGGTCTTTGCTTGGTGGGAAGCGAGACCTGACTCATCGAAACTCTGCCTTTGACATTGACCCCGCCTCAATCCCCAGTTGGCCTTCTTTGGCCCAAGGGTAATCGGTAGGGGTGTAACGGTTTATCGTGGCATGAGACATCACAGTTAAAAAATGTGACAATGCGCATCGTGGAGATGGGATAGTTTTTAATTATTTTTTACAATTATTTTAGTATCTGTTCTATTCAATACGCACAACGTCCTAAGCCTACATAATGCTAGCATACAAATGGAAATCACTTCATTGCAAACAAAGAGCTCTAAAATACGACTGCACACTAGCAGCCACAGGTGTTGTACATGAGTTCGGCTGAAACTGCGAATACTGAAAGTGGAACTTGGAACATGAGAGGGACATGCCTTTTCAGCACGAGGGATCAAATGTCCGTTAGAAGTGCGAGAGAGATCTGCTCTGACTGTGCAGACGTTTAATGACAGTGCCATATAATCTACTATACAGCATATAACGCTGAATATTATGTATAATAATGCAATTAGGAAATTGAATCATAATGTCAAATGTCATGTCTGATTTGATTTCACCAGTAAATTATTATTGTTTAACTGGATAAGCATGCGCTTCTATTAAATATGTATTTTTGAAAATAATATTTAGATGTAATCAGAGACAATATTATTTTAGAAAAATAAAATTTTTATCAGTGACAGTGTGTAAGCAGCATATGTATCTCACATAATTCTGTATTTTCAGTAAGCAAAATTATTTATAGGTAATATTTTCATTTGGTGTCACCATTGCCCTGTTCTGGGCTGATTTTTAGTCCCAGTACATCTTTGATGGATCATTTAGCACTTTAAAGAACAGTAATTTTAGCTACATTTTAAAGGAAAGGAACTGCTTTTGCTTTGATATGTCTTTAAAGTTATACTAAAATAAAAACAAAAAATAAAAAAATCAATCTTTACTTTTCTTAAATCAGGCTTAAAGAATCGTGATCCGAACCAAACCGAACCGTGAGTTTAGAATTGTGAACCGAACCAAATCGTGAGATTAGTGAACAGTTACACCCTTAGTAATCGGCGGTCAAAAGGCGCTTGGCCATTGGCCTCGAAGAGGTACGATGAAGCACAAAGTGACAGTGGGAATGCAACAGGCCTTGGCATGAACTAGCATGCCCTCATTTGGGCCGATAGTGAAAACGTGGCAAATGAGTCCATGGCCCAAAAGCTGTCTGGTTTGGGGGGGATTTAAACTTCAAAGCAACTAATCCACTTTTACATGAATGACCAATATGGATAACAGAGTGGCACAAAGGTGTGAAACTTAAACGACCCGGTTAGGTGTAAAAATGTCCCCTGACTAAATCCTTGAGGGGATTACTTGCCATGGCAATTAAAGTATGCTAGTCCAGATACATCTCTTTTCACGCAGTGACATTTGTTTTGTGTGTCTTGAGGAAATGTGTGAATCAATGGAATAAGTTATTTAATGTGCTTGTTTTCTAAATAACAATTTTTTTTCACTAGCAACAACTAGAGTGTAAGGGTCAAGGAAATTACATGTCAAATTCATTACAGGTATATCCTTACGCAATGTTCTTATAAGACACTGACAAGGACATGAACTATAGAAAAATATTATTCTGAGAGACAGTTTCCTTTCATAAGCAATAAATGCAAATCAGAGATGACTGGACATGCAACTTGTAATTTTGAATACCTTTATTGAAATTTACTAAGCCATTGTGTGTGTGTGTGTGTGTGTGTGTGTGTGTGTGTGTGTGCTCTATAGAAAAAAATGTCCATTCTAGAAAGAACGTCTTTTCTAAATGGAATATCTTAATTCTTCTTTTGATATGGTTACATTTCCAGGTGTACATGATGTTCAATATGGTTTTGGTGGTGTTTGGCATAATGACATTACAGTTACACTACCATAAAACTCAAAAACCCTGTTTCAATCTGGAATTAAGATCCGATCACATGTGGTCAGCCGAGATGCATTCCTATTTCACCTGGTTTTAACATGCATCTCAAATGTTTATTCTTGCTACATACAAAAAACATGAAAGATTGGCTCTCGACCATTTTCATGCTTTACTGGCACCATTTGCAAAGGAAAAAAATAATAAAAACATCGATAATAATAAAAACAGCAGGTAGAGAGATGTGGGTGAGGTGAAAATAATAAAGACAGTGGGTAGGGAGAACACTGAGATGTCTCCTGCTACCCAAAACTTGCTCTCCTCTTTCAACAAACATGAAAGAACGGCTCGTGCTCATTTTGCTATTTGCAAAAGGAAACATTTAAGAAAAACTGATTAAAATAATAAAGACAGTCTTCTGCTTCCTAATACCTTGCCCTCCTCTTGCGCTCTCTCTCTATTTCATTTGGTGTGGCTCATTGTCTTTTACACATCGTAACAGTGCGCACACATGAAGTAATACCAAGTGGAAACGGGACTATGTGATCCGATCACAAAACATTATGAACCCCATTTCCACCTGTATTTTGCACTGACCACTTGTGATATGATTACTAAAAACACATCTTAATACCATGTGGAAACGGGGTTAAAGATTTTCAATTAAATACACATCTGGCAAACTGACTAACTCACCCCATCTCCTTCTTTGATAAAGTCTTTTCTGCAGATATGCGCCATGATTCCCGTAGCCAGAGCATCTCCCATCACATTGACCATGGTGCGAAATCTGTCTCTGAAAAGAGGTGAGGAAAACCAGACATCATGTTAAACTGTAACTTCACAATCCTTTCACGAAAGCAAAATTAAACGCTTAGACATTTGGCATTGAAATTTTCATAGAAATTGCAAGAATTGAGTCTATGCACCTTCGAGCATTATGTTGTCCTCAGTAAAACCAATAATATACAGAATGTGTCAATACTTACAAGGCCCAATCTACAGCAATAATGAGAGTAATGTCATCAGTGGGAAGTCCGACAGATGTCAACACTATTACCATAGTGACCAGGCCAGCCTGTGGGATTCCGGCAGCACCAATGCTTGCTGCTGTCGCTGTAATACTGGAAAACAAGATACACAAATCATTAAACAGCAAACAAAACATTATGAAGGACTATCATCTCTTGCTCAGTATTACCCCTATTTTAGTTTCTCTGCACTGCTTACCGATTCGTTACAAAATGAATTTTAAAGATTACTTTTTGTTTTCAAAGAGGGATTAGCACATTCTTATCTCTCTGATCTATTGGCTGTTCACCATCCTGTGAGATTGCTTAGATCCTCTGACCAGAGACTTTTGACTGTTCCCAGGTCTAGACTGAAACTGACAGGAGACCGTGCTTTTGCGGTAGTTGCGCCCAAGCTCTGGAACAGCCTACCTGTTTTTATTAGAACTGCCTCAACAATTTACGATTTCAAATCAAAGTTAAAAACTCATCTCTTTTCTCTAGCTTAGCAGTCACCAAATAGCGGACCGCGGTCCGAGTCCGGACCCAGGCTTGGCTCCATCCAGACCATGAGACATCATGACTGTTTCCCTATTTTATCGTTTCAACAATTTGTAATTGCACAACGTATCAACACATGCAGCTGTACACGGCACAAGCACTCAGAGGCGCGGACAGCGCTGATCGTTCAGCGCTTTTTCCTTTAATAGCACCGAACGGGCTTCATTTAAATGCTTTCCCGCTTTGCGCGCTTGTCCTCTCTCCCCCGCAATAGATGCGAGACGCCGCATGAGATGCAGTTATTTTGACAACAGGAGCGGAGACACAGTGAGCAGCAATATACTGTAGATGGATACTGGCATCTCTAGTACAGTTGTAACAGTATTTTTAAGCTGCTCTGTTGTGATGTAAATTGTTTGATGTTAGTCAATTTTCACTTTAGGTAAAATATAAAAATGGACCATTCAGACTTTTACATTTTCTAAAATTTCTCTCAGTGGACACCCTTGAACCCCCATACATCTTTTCTCAGTCAAAAGGTCATGTCCCATACATAGGTATCTGAATGTAAAAAAAGAAAAAAACAATTTCTGAAATAAAATATTCAGACACAAAAACTGGACTGCTGTCATTCAGCTTCAAAATGAACAGTGCCCTTAACTAATGAACTTTATGAAATATTCTAATCCTTTGGTAAAAGGTCCATAAGACCCCAGTACTTTGGCTGTCTCTGGGCCTCCAATGCCTCATCCTTGCCCAGGGACTATTTTGACTGTTTAGGATTTAATTTTTAATTTTTATGGTTATTTGAGTTTTCTATATGGTTATCTGAGTTGGCTTTATGGTTATCTGAGTTGTTTTTATGATTATCCGAGTTGGCTTTATGGTTCTATTTAGTTGGCTATATGGTTCTTTGAATTGGTTATATGCTTCTTTGAGATGGCTATATGGTTCTTTGAGTTGAGTATGGCTATATACATTCATCGACCACTTTATTAGGTATCTAATCAGCCAATCGTGTGGCAGCAGTGCAATGCATAAAATCATGCAGATATGGGTCAGGACCTTCAGTTACTGTTCACATCAACCATCAGAATGGAGAGAAAATGTGATCTCAGTGATTTCGATAGTGGCATGATTTTGCTTCCAGACGGGCTGGTTTGAGTATTTCTGTAACTGCTGATCTCCTGGAATTTTCATGTACAACATTCCCTAAAGTTTACTCAGAATGGTGCCAAAAACAAAAACATCCAGTGAGCAGCAGTTATGCGGACAGAAACACCTTGTTGATTACATCATGCTGGCGCCGCGGATGGCTGCCTCAGTGTGGAGCACTCCTATCGTTTTGTTGTTTTTGTTTGTTTGTCCTGTGTTTAGTAATCTTTTTCCAGTCAGTTTTACCAGAGACGAACTGCTGAACATTCGACAGCATATACCAGACAATTTTTTCCCAGTTTTTGAATATTCAGATGTTTTGCTGGACATTTTAGTTGGAGGCGCAGCTCTGCTGTTCAAGAGACGCAGGTGAGAGAGAAGAGCAGACACGCTGTTCAGGCTCCGTCAGCGTGGATCACTTAGCGAATCTCTGCTCTCTTCCTAACAAAACGGACGAACTACATCTCCTGACCCGCACAAACAAGGACTTTTCTACCTCTGCTGCCTTGTGCTTCACAGAAACCTGGCTGAGTGAAGTCATTTCAGACAGCGCGTTACATCTGCTGGGCTTCCAGCTATTCAGAGCGGATCGCATCGCAGAGTTAACGGGGAAAACGAGAGGCGGTGGAACATGCTTTTACATCAATGAAAGTTGGTGTACAGATGTAACAACATTAAAGAAGATGTGCTGTCCTAATTTGGAAGCGCTCTTTATTAACTGTAAGCCTTTCTACTCACCGCGGGAGTTTTCCTGGTTTATTCTGGTGAGTGATTACATCGCGCCAAACACCTGTTTGAATGCCGCGCTGCAACAGCTGGCTGATCAAATCACGGAACAACAATACCTGGACTCAGTTATTATTATTCTTGGGGATTTTAACAAAGCAAACCTCACACGTGAACTCCCCAAATACAGACAGCACATTACATGCTCCACCAGAGACAGAAATATACTGGATCATTGCTACACAACAATAAAGGATACATATCGCTCTGTCCCCAGAGCAGCTTTGGGACTATCTGATCACTGTATGGTTCATCTTCTTCCAACCTACAGACAGAAACTAAAATCTGCTAAGCCTGTAGTAAGGACTGTAAAGCAATGGACCCATGAAGCAGAACTGGAACTACAAGCCTGCTTTGACTGCACTGATTGGAGGTTTTTTTAGGCTGCAGACACCAATCTGGATGAGCTCACAGATACTGTTACATCATATATCAGTTTCTGTGAGGATATGTGCATCCCTACTAGGACTTATTTAACATTTAACAACGACAAACCATGGTTTACAGCAGAGCTCAGGCAGCTTTGTCAGGCCAAAGAGGATGCTTAAAGGTGTGGAGATAAAGTCTTGTACAATCAAGCCAGGAACACACTGAACAAGGAAATCAGAGTGGCTAAAAGAAGATACGCTGAGAAGCTGAAAAACAATTTTTCAGCTAACGACCCTAAATTAGTGTGGAGTGGCATGAAACAACTTACAAATTACAGGACTCGTACCCCCAATGCTGTGGTGGACCAACAACTGGCTGATGACCTGAATGTGTTCTACTATAGATTTGAGAGGCCCATTCGCACACCCCACACCCCCTCTGACCTTCACTTCACACAAACACCAACACCTCCTGCAACCCCCTCCTCTCCCCTCTTGCTACTCAACCTTCACTTAAGATCTGTGAAGATGATGTGTGCCGTGTCTTTTGGAAACAAAAGATAAGGAAAGCTTCAGGCCTAGATGGTGTTTCACCTGCATGTCTTCGATCCTGTGCTAACCAGCTGGCCCCCATATTCACACTGATTTTTCAATAGATCACTGGAGCAGTGTGAAGTCCCATGCTTCTTCAAACACTCAATCATCATTCATGTCTCAAAGAAACCCAAAATCACAGGACTTAATGACTACAGACTTGTCGCCCTGATGTCTGTGGTCATGAAGTCATTTGAGAGACTGGTGTTGGCTCACCTGAAGGACATCACTGGACCCTTTCTAGATCCCCTTCAATTTGCTTATCGAGCAAACAGGTCTGTGGATGATGCAGTCAACTTGGGATTGCAGCATATCCTGCAACATCTGGAAAGACCAGGGACATATGCAAGGATGCTTTTTGTGGACTTCAGTTCGGCTTTCAACACCATCATCCCAGCTATTCTCCGGACTAAATTACACCAACTCTCTGTTCCCATGTCTATCTGTCAGTGGATTACCAGCTTTCTGATGGAGAGGGAGCAGCTTGTGAGACAGGGGAAATTCCCTTCTAGCAACTGTACAATCAGTACTGGTGCCCCCCAGGGATGTGTGCTCTCCCCACTACTCTTCTCCCCTTACACCAAAGACTGCATCACCAAGGACCCCTCTGTCAAGCTCCTGAAGTTTGCAGATGACACCACTGTCATTGGCCTCATCCGAGATGATGATGAGTCTGCATACAGAAGGGAGGTTAAACAGCTGGCTGTCTGATGCTGTCAAAACAACCTTAAGCTGAACACGCTCAAAACGGTGGTGATGATTGTGGACTTTAGGAGGAACACCCCAACACTGTCCCCCCCTCACCATTCTAAACAGCACTGTGGCAGCAGTGGAGTCATTCAGGTTCCTGGGCACTACCATCTCACAGGACCTGAAGTGGGAGGCCCACATTGACTCCATTGCAAAAAAGGCCCAGCAGAGGTTGTACTTCCTTCGCTAGTTGAGGAAGTTCAACCTACCACAGGTGCTGCTGATACAGTTCTACTCAGCAGTCATTGAGCCTGTCCTCTGCACTTCAAAATCTGTCTGGTTTGGTTCAGCTACGAAATCGGATATCAGAAGACTACAAAGGAAAGTTCGGACTGCTGAGAGGATTATTGGTTGCCCCTGCCCTCCTTTCAAGAACTATACACTTCCAGAGTGAGGAAAAAGGCTGGAAAAATCACTCTGGACCCCACTCACCCAGCCCACTACCTTTTTGAACTGTTGCCTTCTGGCCGATGCTTCAGAGCTCTGAGCACCAGAACCGTCAGGCACAGGAGCAGTTTTTTTTCCCTCAGGCTATCCTTCACATGAACAGTTAAAACTGCCCCACTGAGCAATAATGAATGTGCAATACACAGCTTAGTCTTTTTATATTATCCAATACATCCAACCTCTTCTGCCATTACATTCCCTTGTACTGTATATAACCGATTTGCACTACATATGTGTATGTGTGTATGTATGTATGTGTGTGTCTGTGTGTGTGTGTATATATATATATATATATATACACACACACACACAGGAATGTAATGGCAGAAGAGGTTGGATGTGTTGGATAATATAAAAAGACTATATACTATATATATATATATATATAATGTTTATTGTGTATTCTATATATATATACTTTATTTTCTTTTCAATATTTATTTTTTATTCAATGTTTAATTATTTTTTAAAGTCTTGTTGCTGTTTTGTATTGTTGTGTACTGGAAGCTCCTGTCACCAAGACAAATTCCTTGTATGTGTAAGCATACTTGGCAATAAAGCTCATTCTGATTCTGATTCTGATGAGAGAGGTCAACAGAGAATGGCCAGACTGGATCAAGCTGACAGAAAGGCTACGGTAACTCAGATAGCCCCTCTGTACAATTGTAGAGATCAGAATAGCATCTCAGAATGGACAACTCGTCGAACCTTGAGGCGGCTGGGCTACAACAGCAGAAGACCACGTCGGGTTCCACTTCTGTCAGCCAAGAACAGAAAGCTGAGGCCCAAGGTTTGACATGTTGTGCATTCTTAGATGCTATTCTGCTCACTACAATTGTGCAGAGTGGACAATTGATCTGAGTTCCCGTAGCCTTACTGTAAGCTCCAACCTGTCTGGCCATTCTCCGTTGACCTCTCTCATCAACAAGGCGTTTCCATCTGCAGAACTGCCGCTCACTGGATGTTTTTTGCTTTTGGTACCATTCTGAGTAAATTCTAGAGACTGTTCAGCGTGAAAATCCCAGCAGATCATCAGTTATGGAAATACTCAAACCAGCCTGTCTGGCACCAAAAATCACGCCAGGGGCGAAATCACTGAGATAATTTTTTTTTTCCCCATTCTGATGTTCGGTGTGAACATTAACTGAAGCTCCTGACCCATATCTGCATGATTTTATGCACTGCACTGCTGCAACAAGATTGGCTGATTAGATAATTGCATGAATTAAAAGGTGTACAAGTGTTCTTAATAAAGTGCTCAGTGAGTGTATTTTATAAAGTACATGTGCAAACATTCAGCAGAAAACATGATTTTTCCCCTTTACAATCTAATCTATGTGTCATTGATTTATGTATTTGGGAAAATATGTTACATATAGGAAAACATGAATTATTGTAGTATTTTGAAATGTATGTTGCATATACGTACAAATATGTGACGTACTTTTTTTATATCAGTAAAAATCCATACATGAACATGCATATTATATACTGTATGTGTTTTACATGTATTGCCATATATCAGATTCCTATATTTTCTCTTCTACAAACACACTGATTACACAACATTTATTATGTTACGAAGGGGCTGGTTTACCCCTGCTTACCCTTCAGTTAATGTTAATTTCCCTTTAGAATGTTAATAAGTTGTGTGACTATGCTAAGGCTTCTTTTATACAGGATTTTACAGATTCAAAAACACAGGGCTTTTAACATCTGATCACAAAAAAAAGGATATAGAATATTAGATCATTATCTAATAGAAAAATGTTCCTTGTTTATAATGGAAATGTTTCCATTAAGGTTTTTTTTTTTTTAGATGCATGTAGATTTTTAGACAGACAGACAGATAGATAGATAATATGTTTATTACAAACTCAATTGTAAACATTTACATTTAATACCTGATTGTGATGATTTGGCCGAAGTCAAGCTCGTAGTTGTTGACCTGTGCGATAAAAATGGCCGCAACAGCCTCATAGAGTGCGGTGCCATCCATGTTGATGGTGGCCCCCACAGGAAGCACGAAGCGAATGATTCGCCGGTCTATGTGGTTGTTCTCCAGCAAGCACTTGAAGGTGATAGGCAGTGTGGCTGAACTGCAAATTAAAGAGAAATTAAATGTTAAAGTGGTCATGAGGTGCTATTTTTTTAATAATTTTATTATCTTCCCTGAGGTCCACTGATAATCTTATGAAAGTTTATTTGCACCAAAACAATTTAGTAATATATGATCTTTTTCCACCCTGTCTCTGTCTGTCTGAAATGCTCGGTTTTGGCGTAAGCACCTCCTTAAAACACATTTCATCTGAATATATTAAACTGTTCATTTCAAGCACAACTGTTATCACTCAGCACCATAAACTATCAAACAGTCATGACATTTGAAATATTTATGAATTAAATGGTTTACTTAAGTTTTTGAAGTGTTATTAACTGCCCCTTCTTCAATAACACTTCCTTTGCAAATCTTGAATCGTGTATTGTATGTTTACAAACAATTCATGCTGACATAAAAAATAAATAAAAATAAAACAAATGCACATGTATAGTCCAAAGCATGGTGAAATTATGCACATGCATACTGAAGGCGCACTGAGGTGCACATTGGTGTAAACACACTGAAACGGTTGAAGACGTCCATCGTCAAAGACGTCCTATGTTTACATACACAGCGATTAAAAATAGCGCAGATGGGTGAAAGAACGCATCCATTATGCCTTTGTGCTCAAATAAACAAGAGGCAGCAGCTGAATGAAAGAGAATTGCTTCTCCATTTCAGAGTTGTAACTTGACAACACGTCTTTTAGAAGTGGCACGAGATATGTATCAAGCGGTCAAAGAGTCTGTCTAGTGCATTAATATTTTCAAAAATAATCCAAAATAGTCCAGATGGGTCCCCTTAGGTGTTATGTTAGGAACAGTTAGCCACACAAGGCCTACTCTCTTGACTTGAATTGCTTGCCAGTGGGCGGGGCCAAGGGTTCAATGACGCATGTTGTGGGATGTGTAAATACAAATGAGCAATGTGTCATGACACCACAAACAGACAGATTTCAAAATGAGACTTTTCAGCAGGGTGGCAACTATAAATGCTCTTTTAAGACAGGGGAGGAAGTTTTAAGTTCTGAAACTTACAATATGTTTTTTATAGTACAGTTACCTCTTATATGTCTAAATATTTAGGAAAATTTGATTCTCCAATTTCATGACTCCTTTAAAACTCACTTCAGTGCTGATTCTGAAAAGAGAATAATGCTTTTATTCAGGCACCATATATATTATTCACAGTCTATTTGCAATTTGGAACATGAGACAGCTATGTTTGTTATTTCTGGGATAGACAGTCCATTTTTTCCGATACACTTCAGTATATTTGGGTATGGAGATTTTGAATGATGTTTGGGTGAGCTATCTCTATATAACCACTTCACCACTGCAAAGGACATTCTATTTATGTGCAAATCACTATCATGAGATACAACTACAGCAAGAAAGAAAATCTTTAAAAGTTATGAATAAATTACAAATGAGTGGCACACATGATGGGCTCTATTTTCGTGAGTGCGCAAAGCGCAGCGCTAGGGCCGTGCAAAACGCCTTATTCAATTTTCGTGAGAGCGCTAATTCTCAGTGCAATTTTTTTGCAACTTTGCAGCACAAAGCACAAGTGAGTATGGGTGGGTTGTGTTTGCACCATCTGTGGGTGTATGCGCACAAACTGTGGGTGTATTGTATGTTAATGAACTGGTGCAATGCACAAGTTGCAATTTTTTTCTGAGAAATAGGTTATTGCGCTAAGACGTTTCAAAAGCATGTCTGTTTTCAGTGCGAAGCCTAAACTCAGTTCCTGCATTTGTAGTTTGGAGATTCCAGCAGCAGGTGGTAATAAATTTCATGTCCAAACTCTGAAAATTTAGTGGAACATCAAATTATTTCCATGATGATCACTGTTGTTGCCATTTTATGAAACAAATATTTATGAGATTTGTGTTATTACAATTTTTAGGTCATATACACTATATTGCCAAAAGTATTCGCTCACCCATCCAAATAATTGAATTCAGGTGTTCCAATCACTTCCATGGCCACAGGTGTATAAAATGAAGCACCTAGGCATGCAGACTGCTTCTACAAACATTTGTAAAAGAATGGGCCGCTCTCAGGAGCTCAGTGAATTCCAGCGTGGTACTGTGATAGGATGCCACCTGTGCAACAAGTCCAGTCGTGAAATTTCCTCGCTACTAAATATTCCACAGTCAACTGTCAGTGGTATTATAACAAAGTGGAAGCGATTGGGAATGACAGCAACTCAGCCACGAAGTGGTAGGCCACGTAAAATGACAGAGCGGGGTCAGCGGATGCTGAGGCGCATAGTGCGCAGGGGTCGCCAACTTTCTGCAGAGTCAATCGCTACAGACCTCCAAAGTTCATGTGGCCTTCAGATTAGCTCAAGAACAGTACGTAGAGAGCTTCATGGAATGGGTTTCCATGGCCGAGCAGCTGCATCCAAGCCATACATCACCAAGTGCAATGCAAAGCGTCGGATGCAGTGGTGTAAAGCACGCCGCCACTGGACTCTAGAGCAGTGGAGACACGTTCTCTGGAGTGACGAATCACGCTTCTCCATCTGGCAATCTGATGGACGAGTCTGGGTTTGGTGGTTGCCAGGAGAACGGTACTTGTCTGACTGCATTGTGCCAACTGTGAAGTTTGGTGGAGGGGGATTATGGTGTGGGGTTGTTTTTCAGGAGCTGGGCTTGGCCCCTTAGTTCCAGTGAAAGGAACTCTGAATGCTTCAGCATACCAAGAGATTTTGGACAATTCCATGCTCCCAACATTGTGGGAACAGTTTGGGGATGGCCCCTTCCTGTTCCAACATGACTGCGCACCAGTGCACAAAGCAAGGTCCATAAAGACATGAATGAGCGAGTTTGGTGTGGAAGAACTTGACTGGCCTGCACAGAGTCCTGACCTCAAATCGATAGAGCACCTTTGGGATGAATTAGAGCGAAGACTGCGAGGCAGGCCTTCTCGTCCAACATCAGTGTCTGACCTCACAAATGCGCTTCTGGAAGAATGGTCAAAAATTCCCATAAACACACTCCTAAACCTTGTGGAAAGCCTTCCCAGAAGAGTTGAAGCTGTTATAGCTAAAAAGGGTGGGCCGAGGTCATATTAAACCCTATGGATTAAGAATGGGATGTCACTTAAGTTCATATGCATCTAAAGGCAGATGAGCGAATACTTTTGGCAATATAGTGTATATATATATATATATATATATATATTTTTATTTTTTTTTTTCAATTATTTTAATTATGTTTGTATTGACATTTTTCCACCTGTTGTCGTAGAGTGATTTTGAAGTAACTGCAAAAGGGGCCGGTGGAAGAAGTTGGAGAGAGTAAAATGTTTGGATTTGGTATGATTTTTTTGACCACTTCATTATTTGGAGCATATATTCATGTCGTTTAAAGTGAAATTTGAATTTAGAAATATTTTTGGTTTAATTGTTTGGTGTTTCGATAAATGTTTTTCAATGAACATTTTTCAAAATCTCACAAAATCATTTCAAAGCAGCTTTACAGAAGAAAATACTGTAATGTCTGTAATCGAATAATTGGAGTTCTAAACTAAATTTCGGGAGTAGCACATTCATCTAATCTTGCTATGACCACTAGAGCAATGCTCGCAAACCTCTCTCCAGTAACAATTTTAAATAATGTTTAAGCCGAAACTGCTCCAGCCTGTTAACCTGTGCTACAGCTCCCAATGGCTGTATACAGTTTCTCTCCTCTTAACTATCATGTCAAAGCAGACCCTGTTGCCTTACGAGACTTCACCACAGAAACTAAATCACTGTATGGATATGTATAATTTTACTTTAAATTGATTTATCAATTTGTCAACTCTGCACTCCTCACAAAGCTCTGAGTAAACACGTCCAAACTGGATAATTTTGGCCTTGCATCTTGCTTTTCATTCTCAGAATTTGTAATTTGCTGAACGCATTACAAGAAATCAGTATAATGAAGCTGTTGTTACTTGTGTTGTTAGTTATATTTCAGCACAGTTGCACACATTAGTGTTTTGCACAAATGTTTTTCACATAGTCAATGTTAATTCAGTTCAATAAAGCAGCAAGTACTGTGTGGCAGGGCGGAGGGTGGTGCCGGGCCGTGATGCTGCACACCCAGCCCCTAATCAGGCTGATCAAGCCCGAGAGGGATAAAGGCGACCGGAGGTGGCAGTTCTAGAGAGAGAGCTACAGGCAGCTGCCCTGCATGTGTTTATGTTTGTGTCTTTTTGATTAAGTTTATTATTAAACTATTATTTATATTGTCAAGCCAGTTCTCGCCTCCTCCTTTCCACTGAACTTTGTTACATACTGTTGTATATTCCCGTTATCTCATTCTAATAAAATTACAGAACTAATTTAATTACTGACAATTATGTCTGGGTAATAATCTACTGAGCTTCAAACCATATGCATAAAGCTAAATAAATATCAGATAATAGATAATCATCTAAGTACTTTTGAGTTCAGGTGACTCCTTATTTAAAAGTAGAATTATCACTTACTATAATTAAAAATTATATACACTGGTGGACAAAAGTTTGAATAAAATAATGTACAGATGGAATAATGTACAGATTTTGCTGTTTGGAAGGAAACTGGTACTTTAATTCACCAAAGTGGCATTCAACTGATCACAAAGTATAGTCAGGACATTACTGATGTAAAAAACAGCACCATCACTATTTGAAAAAAGTCATTTTTGATCAAATCTAGACAGGCTCCATTTCCAGCAGCCATCACTCCAACACCTTATCCTTGAGTAATCATGATAAATTGCTAATTTTGTACTAGAAAATCACTTGCCATTATATCAAACACAGTTGAAAGCTATTTGGTTTGTTAAATGAAGCTTAACATTGTCTTTGTGTTTGTTTTTGAGTTGCCACAGTATGCAATAGACTGTAATGTCTTAAGGTCAATATTAGGTCAAAAATGGCAAAAAAAGAAACAGCTTTCTCTAGAAACTCATCAGTCAATCATTGTTTTGAGGAGTGAATGCTATACGATGCTTGAAATTGAACTGAAGATTTCATACAAAGATGTACACTACAGTCTTCAAAGACAAAGGACAACTGGCTCTAACAAGGACAGAAAGAGATGTGGAAGGCCAGATGTACAATTAAACAAGAGGATAAGTACATCAGAGTCTCTAGTTTGAGAAATAGACGCCTCACATGTCCTCAGCTGACAGCTTCATTGAATTCTACCTGCTCAACACCAGTTTCATGTACAACAGTAAAGAGAAGACTCAGGGTTGCAGGCCTTATGGGAAGAACTGCAAAGAAAAAGCCACTTTTGAAACAGAAAAACAAAAAGAAAAGGTTAGAGTGGGCAAAGAAACACAGACATTGGACAACAGATAATTGGAAAAGAGTGTTATGGATCTTAACCCCATTGAGCTTTTGTGGGATCAGCTAGACTGTAAGGTGCGTTAGAAGTGCCCGACAGCACAGCCACATCTATGCCAAGTGCTACATGAAGCGTGGGGTGAAATCTCACCTGAGTATTTGGACAAACTGACAGCTAGAATGTCAAGGATCTGCAAAGCTGTCATTGCTGCACGTAGAAGATCTTTTTTGATGAGAACACTTTAAAGTCGTTTAAGAAGTTCTGATTTTTTTTTTTTTCAAATTGTAATAGTAATTTTTCATGCTATTAATGTCCTCACTATACATTGTGATCAGTTGAATGCCATTTTGGTGAATAAAAGTACCAATTTCTTTCCATAAGAGCAAAATCTGTACATTATTCCAAACTTTTGGCCACCAGTGTATATATGCAGGGTTGAGAGGGTTACTTTTGAAATGTATTCCACTACAGATTACAGAATACATGCTGTAAAATGTAATTTGTAACATATTCTGTTAGATTACTCAAGGTCAGTAATGTATTCTAAATACTTTGGATTACTTCTTCAGCACTGGTAGATTTTTTCACATGTTTTGACTATAAAAACTCTGCCAGTACAGTAAGACAAAATACACATGTTAAAAATGCATTCTCTGAAAAACCTAAATATCTTATGCAGTGTAGTTTCTAAAACAAGATAAATCAATTGATCTAGTTTTAAGGATATTTGGATATTTTTGCAGGAAAACAATACAAAGATTATTATCAAGAATATGATTTTTGCCCTAATATCAAAGGTCTAACTAGCAAAAAGAAATTATTATCCAACGTGAATTTTCTTGATAAAAAAATATGAATGTGCCTGGTAACATGTGCATGTAAAATGGCTAGAAATAGCATTTTATCGTAGCGTAAAGCTGACAATTTACACAAGGTTTATTTCTATTTCTTCTGCTTCAAACTTACTTCAAACTTACTTCTCTGTCTGCTCGTATGAATGTAACACATCATAAGAAAGTGTTTCACCGCTGTTCAAATGCACTTTGGATCGCATCATTTATATGTATAAATGTCTTCCATCTGAAAGGACTAAATATTAAATGAAACAAATGACAATAAAATGCAAAGTAATCTCTTCAGTAATCAAAATACGTTTTGAATGTAACTGTATTCTTATTACCAGTTATTTAAATTGTAACTGTAGTGGAATACAGTTACATATATTTTGTATTTTAAATACGTATTCCCGTTACATGTATTCCGTTACTCACCAAACCTGTATATATGTTCAATGTAAAATATTCAGATTGTATATGTATGCACATATGTATCCTGATCACTTCACAGATTAACCACTTACTTTTTCTGGAGTATTTTCAAGTGTCTGTTGCCCCTTCCCAAGGCATCACATTTGATTATTTCTCCCTCTACATGTGTGATAGCAACTGTCTACTTTTAAGCACTGCAATACCTATTTGTGATGGGAAAATCATCAAAAGATTAATGATTAACTCACTTATTCAACACAGATTGGGTTGTTTTTAAGTTTAGAAGCTCAAATTTGCAATACACATAGGCGATACGACTAACTCTTAAACTTTTTCTTCACCATTTACTCACCCTCATGCCATCCCAGATGTATGACTTTCTTTCTATGCAGAACACAAACAATGATTTTTAGAAGAATATCTTAGCTCTGTAGGTCCATACAATGCAAGTGAATTATGATCAGACCTTTGAGCTCCAAAAAGCAGATAAAGTCAGCATAAACATAATCCATTAGACTCCAGTGGTTTAAGCCATGTCTTCTGAAGCGATCCAGTTGGTTTTATATAACTCCTTTTTCATTGTACATCTTGTCTCTAGGCACAATCATGATTTCAAGCTTGATTACACTTCCTAGTGCTTGATGCATGCACAGAGCAATTTTGCACTATATGAAGTGTAATCGAGCTTGAAATCATGATTGCAAAGGAGACTGCTGTTAAGATAGATGTGAAAAATAGATGTAGCTTTCATCGTGTTTTAGCTTTTTTCATGAAAAACCAACAGAATATGGAAACACCAGCACTGTATAAAGTATCCATTTGTCATACTTGAGTAAATATAAAGATACCTTCATGGAAATTGACTTAAGTTAAAGTAGCTCATGAGAAAACTAGCTTGAAATCCTGATCACCAAGAAGGCTGCTAATGTCAACATTTATAGTCGAAAAAGGAGTTATATTTTGGTCTATTCTCACCCAAAACCAATTGGATCCTTTCAGAAGACATTGGTGAAAAAACTGGAGTCTTATGGATTACTCTTATGCTGCATTTATGTGCTTTTTGAAAGTTCTGGCCATCATTCACTTACATTGAACTGACCTACATAACAGTGATATTCTTCTGAAATTATTTATTTTTTTTTTCTCTCTTTTGCTCTTTTCATTTGGGCCAATAAGCAACCACCCAGAACACCCTGGCAACTGCATAGCAATGTGCTGAAACACTGGCTGTGTCTCGTTTGGAAGGCTGCGTGCTAGGTAGGATGCGTCCTTTGAAGGCTGCAGTATACCGAGTGTCCTTCTTTAAACAAGCCTCCTTTAAATGAGACGACCTTCGTAGGACAAACGGAAACGGAACATAACATGGTTGCTATGACAGCACGCCACTCTTTAACAAGCGTGAGCGCATTGAGTGAGAAGGGAACAAAGTCCCTCTGGAAGGGAATGTATGAGGTACATTTTAGGAGAGTTATAATGATGTAAAGAGAAAAGAAAATAGATTTTACAGGTGTACTTTTAGTCTAATAGTTTATTTTAATTATATATTAATATAATTATACATATTACATACTCTACACCCATCTACTGAGGTACTTCAACTTGGGAATTAACATTACTTGCGTTTGAAAATCATATTTACGGTCAAATTGGCGTAATTATCATTTATTTTATTTTTTTTTGACATTTCCTTTGAAGCAAAGAATTGTGGGTTGTGAGTGCCCACGAAGGATACACCTCATGCATTTGAAGGCTGATGTGATGGGGTTGATGACAAATGTGACCTCCGGAGGATGCAGCCTTCCAAACGAGACACAGCCACAGTTAAAACAACTTATCAGCAGCAAAGCAACCACCTGACAACCACCTAGAACACCCTGTCAACTGCAGAGCAACGTAAAAAAACACAGAAAACAACTTAGCAACAGCATATTAACAAACTGGCAACCACATACTGTAGCAATGCGCAAAAACACACAACAGAGATCACCTTGACAACTGCATAGCATGCCCTAGCAACCATCCAGAAAACCCTAGTTACCACATAATGTAGCATAAATGTGCTACAAAGCAAATATAACACTTATCAACCACCAGAAAACTAGTTTTGCTTAGGCAAAGACCATTCACATCATAAAATATTAAAATAAATATTGTTGGACATTTTCATGAGCGCTGGTAATAATTCATACACATCATACCATGTTTAAATGTAAAATGTAAACGCATATGACTGACTTGTGATTTTGATTCAGATTCGTGATTTGCATACCGCTTTTTGAATCTTTTTGTTCAGTTCAAAGGAATCAAATTTAAAAGATTTGATTTAAATGATTCTTTCAACGAATCACATCACTATCGCAGATCTGCATGCATTTTTGCATGTACAGCTGTTATTTATTTTGGCGGGGTCCAGTCGCAAAAGTAACTAAAGTGTCTGGATAATTTTATCGGAGTAAAAGTATCAATTTTCTCATCAAAATGTAGTGAAGTGAAAGTAAAAGTCCAAAGAAATATTTATACTCAAGTAAAGTACAAATATTAAAAAACTGCACTTAAGTACAGTAATGAAGTATTTGTACTTTGTTACTATACACCTCTGGAAAACACATGGTTGCTTGAAGCAGACGCTCCTGATTATAACGAGCCCAAATACAGTGTGATAAGATACGCAGATCTTGATATAATTTTCACAATTTACTTGTGTTTCTAAGTGGCTAAAGGGAAGTCAGCTCCCCCTGGTCCTTGGTTCCTAACATCCCTTGGATAAATGATATGTTCCTCTCTTTAAAATAAGATCATTAGCAAAGAAGATGCTTTAGATCTTCCCTATTTCATTAATTTGGGCTAGGTTTAGATGATTCATTATTCATTAACAACCCTAATTGTTTGTGCCGTATAATGCTAGGCGTTTCTGCAGTGCTCTGTAAAGTCCCCTCTAAGAACACCCTGTATCCTCTCCCAAAAGAGAGCTCCATTGCCTCTACTGTTACAGCTTCTCTCTCATCCATCCATCTTCCTGCAGGAGAGTTCTGTGTACCACTGCTGCCGCAGTATGCTTCAACCTCTCTTCTCATTCATCCTTTCCTATGCGACCTCTCGCAGGAGAGCCCTTTCGCCCTTCAGCCGAGACACCAGCGCACACTTATTTTGGGGGAAGTTTAAATTCCTCTTACTATTATCTGGCACTGAGGACATCATTCCTGCCTTAAACAAACTTGTTTAGTTTCAGAAATATTTGCTCAGCTTTACTGTCACCCAACCCAACTTGGAGAACGAATCAACATGCTCCAACAGCAAGTCAAACCAGTTTAACCATTTACCGTTATCTCAAGATTTTATGAACATGCTTACTTATGAAATGCCATAAAGTCTTGTATGGTTATAAAATGAAATAAGCAATGTGAATTTCGGCAATATTTACAGTAAATTATCAAGCTGGCATCCAAAATAGCTTACCTTGGAAAGTAATTCAATAATGCGTGGTGCGGTGCTGTTGTGCGTGCATCCACGAGTCCGCAACGCCAAACCTATACTTACACGTCGGTGGAGGATTGGCTTAAAACAAACTTAGAATCATTATACATGGGTTATTTATGTTCGCCTTTTCATGTGTGTTAATTTACTGGGAGCTTTTTACACCCGAAGGACTCTACAGCCCAGATAGCTGTAATGATAACTGTCAAATAATGAAATGACTCAATGCGAGAAAAAAAAAAAAACTTGCACTAATTTTATTAAACATAAATACAAATAGATAATATAAACCTATTTAACAGAACATACACATAACAACTATCAACATTACTGAATTACTACAGTGGTTCTCAACTGGTTTTGCTTTGGGACCCAGATTTTACATTGGACATCAAGTCACGACTCATAACCTGTATTTAATGAATGAATGGATCTTGCATAGTTTTGTACATGGTTTTCAAGTATAAGGGCATGCATGAGTTGCCTTTATTTTTTTGATGTTGACAACAAAAGATACAGGAAGTTTTTTCTCCCCGCTTTCATATTTTATTAATATGAGCCTGTTATATTTACTGTCCAGTTTATTTCCGAATATAAAACACCATTCAAAACTTAATAATTTGTCCATAAGTCTTGGAGGTCCAGACTTTAAAGCCCTTTGTGTACTAACTCTTATATTTACAGTGCAATGTCATATAATCACAGGTAAGATAATAGATGGCTCCTCTTTACGGTTGTTAGGCCATTGTAGCTAGTCTTTCTAATAATGATAATAAAAAATAATAAATTATAGTATTTGTTATGAAAAAAATAAAAATAAAGTAGCCTAAACACATTTAGAAACTTTAACTACAACTGCCACAGTTTTAATAAAAATTAGGTCTGATATATTCTACTTAATAGATTATTTAATATGTAATTATCAAATATGTATCATAAAATCACAGTTATTGTTACTACTATAAAACCATGATACATTTTAGTAAAGATAATGATATGTAATTGGAAAATGTACTTAATTTTGGCTCATAGCACAGTGGTTTTTTTTATCTTTCCCTCAGTGCTGTTGAGCATGACAGGGCAGTTTACTGTTTGAGAGGTTTGACTTCCACTATAGCGCTTTACACTAGAAACTTCTCATTAGAATTAAAATGGGTCGCATCAGTTTTGTGGTCTGCACCGCGATATCGAGGGAAGCCCGCACACCCGATGTATGTGCTCAAGAGATATAGAGTATAGCAGATCATTGGCTTGAGTGATTCCGTGATGCTTGTGCCAAACTCATGCGAAAACCAAAATATCGCGTTGCAGATGAAAAGCATATTTAGCATGTATAAAGCTCCGAACTCAAGATTATCATTAAATTCGCATCTGCAATTTGGGCTAGGTGGTCTGTGTCCCACTACGATAGACTTTGCAAGAGTTACGTTGCGTCAAGAATATTAAATAACCATATAAAATTTCAGCAGTGCCGCTCATAATTTAGTGCCGCTGCTAAATGCATATAGGGAAAACACTGTTAAGTCTTGTTTTGTCCTGGAGCACTATGTAAATTGTGCCACATCAAAAAGTCTGGATAATTGGCACATAACATGTCTTTAGACTTTTTTAACCAACCTACATTTTTAATGTTTTTAAAATGTATTTATGTCCTCTTCCCAAAAGTATTTCATATTAACCACCCAAATGCACATTGAGCGCGTTTACATGCACTTACATTCTTACACCGATTATGCTTAATAAGCCGACAAGCGTGCCTTCATGTAAACGCGATAAACCGCGCTCCTTTATCGGCATAAGGCAATAAACGGCTTATGAATGGCCAAATCAATAGAGGTAGATTTTTGCCCATCACGCCGATTTCACGTGCCATGCATATACCTTACCCGGTGTTCTTACCGGCTCATCCAATGTGCGCACGTGTTGAGCGCATGCCACTTAACGGTTTGACGTCAAAAGTAGAGAATAACGTGATTATTTCAAATGTCATGTTAATGTGGATTTCTTGCCTTGTCAGATTTTTTAAATAAGCTGATTTTAGAGAGTAATCATCGGATTGGTGTGTGTGTAAATTGGCTCATTGTCATGGTATATGTGCCACTTCAAATGCAGCTTCTGTACCGTCTTTGTAGCATTCAGACGGCTTATTCCATATGATGAGAAAAATGGTACATTTATAATTATATTAATTTCTGAAGAAATTACTTGGTGGTCCAAGTCTGGATCTGGTATGTGGTCTGCTAATTAGTGACCTCTGTTGAAATTTTTTGGCCAATTAATGTGATATTTCCATTATTTTTATCTGGCCCCAGAACAGAATAGGGCAGAATTCCCACAATATTAATTTTAAAGTTTTATTGTGTGTGTGTGTGTGTGTGTGTGTGTGTGTGTGTGTGTGTATGTGTGAGGTTGTACCTGGATGATGTGGCCAGTGAAATGAGCAGAGCCTGCAGGATTCCTCTGATGTAGACGATGGGACTCTTTTTGGTGATGAAGAAGTACATGCTGGGCAGGATGAAGAGGCCATGTAGGATAAGGCCCATTACCACAGTGATGGCGTAAAAGCCCAGCTTCTTTCCCATCGCGGATGGGTCGCTCATCTCCAGAATCTTCCCGGCCACCAGAAACACAATACCAAATGGGAAATACCTGCAGAGAAACAAAAAGTTCATAGAACCATCAGACATCAGGGCGAGAATCTGCATGTACCTACTTTAAATCACACGTTTACAACAGTTAACAAATTTAGTGTGTGGAGATAAACAGCCTGGTTCCAAACCAGAGTTCTATAGTAACTATTAACTTTAATAATGTTGTCCATGAGACATGTCATTTATCATTTAAACGATCATACTTAATGTTTTTAATAACTGACTCATTAACACTATTATATTTTAACTTAAAAAACTAGGGCTGTAGATTTAAAGTGTTAATTTAGTCTGATTAAGTGAAAACTAACGTAAATGCAAAATAAATAAATAAATGCAATTAATCATACCCCCAACCTCTACGTAAATTCCCAAATAAGGAATATTCCTACCATCGAAGCAATTCAAGCTTGATGTACTAACTTTCAAGTTTCAAACTACACTTAATTTGACACAGCATTCTAAAAACACAACGCTTATGACTAATGACGCTGTAAAAAAGTGAGACGCTCCAAAAACATCCATCGGATGCACCAGTACATAGACCAACAATTAAAAATAGAGTACATGGAAGTAGGCCAATAATAGGGTTATGTTAAATTTTCTGGAAATAATACAGACCATATAATTTTTGTATTGTCTAAACTCTGTACTTGTTTGTTGCCACAATATGATGTAATGTATTTGAATTATCTGAATAATAATATTTATTAGGCTTATATATTATATTTATAATTATTTTAATTATTCTAAATTACCTTTTATTTATGGGGGCCTTTCTCAGCAAATATTGGTATGTGATTAATTCGATTAATTATTTGGTACATCATGTAATTAATTTGATTAACAATTTCAATCAACTGATATCCCTAATAAAAACAAAGCAAAAATAAAAACATAAAATTAATAGAAATCTCACCAGATAACTATAGCGACAATTTTCAGCACAGCTTCATTGAGACTTTGGCAAAAGTTCACCAGAGCGCTGCCGTTCGGACCCATTCTGCCCAACATTATACCTGATGAGAATGAGCAGTGATTTACAAAAGTGAGATATGACATTATATTATCACATATATTATCAGACCTAGTGAACAAGCATAACTACTAGATTATTGATAGCAATTTATGTGAAGCCTGTATACAGTATATACAAAGCACTATAAAGTTAATATGCCTTATTTCAAAGTATTGAAAGAGTATCTTTAAAGAGTATAATGCACAATAATACATTACATTGGGTGTTAATCATGTTTAGTCTTTAAAGTTATATCACATGTATTCTTCAGGTAGGATTACAAACTTTTTGCCACTCGATTACGGGACGATTGGGCATTCTGAGTGCTTAATACAGGAGTACGGGACAGTTGGCAAACAGATCTTAAGGGATACAAAAATCCAAGAATTCATGAGTCGAGAAAAATACTGATTATATGCTGAAATGCTGAAAAATATTGATCAAAAGTAGTTTAATTCATTAAAATGTACTATTTCACCCAATATTTTATTAAAGTATTACGTAGGGTTGCCAACATTTTGCCTCATGAATACGGGAAGTTTTGAGCACTTTTAGGGCTGATATATGGGACAAGAATTTTTGCCAAAATACAGGACATCCCTGCTAATACAGGACAGTTGGCAACCCTAGCCACAGCCACTTTCTGTTTCCTAATGTCATTGTTTTCCAAAGTATGCAGTACAAGAGAAACTTCTCGAAACTCTCCGTTTTTTGGTGGAGTAAAATGCTGTTTTCGAATGTAGATGAGAGGCGTATATGTAGCAAAATTAATGCAACAATATTTTTTCAACCCAAAACGTATTAGCATGGACCTGGCCCTATTGTCAAACTCAATTGGAATCAACTGATAATAAGATGTATAACAAGGCATTATGGATGCATTATTATAATGCATTGAGAATTCCTTGATTTTATAACCAGTTTATAACTGGTTAGTATTCATAGTAATTATTCCTCTATGTGACAGTATTCTCACCCATGGTGGCAGAGAAAATGACGATGCCCAGCACATTCATGCCCTCACTGGTACCAGGAAGCGTTCGGAACACAACGTCAGGAGGCGGAGTCAAATCCAGCTGGAAGTTTTGAAAATCCGTCCCATTGTCATCCTGAATGCCGTAGATAAGAGCGCGGCGAGTGGTCGTCTCTGTCAGACCGGTGGCCACTGTCGTCTTCGGGCTCTTCATAATGGGCACACTGTTGGTACGATACTGAGAAGATAAGAGAGCAATTCATGTGTTTTTATTAGATTTCAGTATAATTTATTTCAGTTTATTTGTTGTTGTTGTTTTTGTAGTACAGACTAGAAAATATGCTACCAAGAGATTTGCAGAGCCAAATAAAATACAGACTACAGTTTCAGACCTGCCAAAACCTGTCTTCACAAAAGCACTACTTAACAGGGGACAACTTATTTGCATAATGTGAAATAAATCTTCTCATTACCACACGTCTCCACAGAAACTAACCTGACCACATTTTCTATTAATATTTTCAAGTGCACATAAAGGTATTACAAAGAATTCTTGTTTTTGAGCACTCTTCATACAATTTTAACATTTATTATTTATGTTACAGTGGCTCAGTGGGTTATTTCTGATGCTGAAAGACATGATGAATTGCATTTCATGCTTAGAATGTAAATGTATGTCCAATTTAATCACTCTATTTGTTTAACCCTTATGAAAATTAAAGGATTAGTTCACCCAAAAATTAAAATTCAGTCATTGTTTACTCACCCCTGTGTTGTTATAACCCTATATGACTTTCTTTATTTTTCTAAACACAAAGGGAGAAATTGTAAAAAACTGTTGTGCTCAGTGATGTCATAAAATGGCAGTTTATGGTGACCACCTCTTCAAGCTTCAAAAGGACACAAACATATAATTCATAAATCTAATAAATTATTCCATGAGACTCATGATTGTTATGAAAGCGTACAATAATAAACAGAAATCTAATGTGTTATTTAGTGAAACTGTTGACCAACCGTTGATCTCCTGTGCACATTCATGATAAGGCATGAGAGCAACACTTCACACAGCCTCCTCGCGTCATTGGGGCGTTCAAGCGAAAACTTGTTTTGTTTATCTAAACAAAGGTCCTTCATAGCAATAGCGACAACAGAAAACACAATACAGCTGCACACAAAACAGAGAACAGAAGTTACTAAACATGTCTGAAGAGTTTGTAGACAAAGAATTTATGCATTTCTATGCCCAGCCTTATTTTTTTGAACGGAGTACTCTGAACTCAAACAGAAACATAGAGGAGGCTATAGGCAGCCACAGTCACACTGTGTCCTAAACTGACGACAAACGACACACGATAAAAGGTTTACTTTCTATGGTAATCAGAGTTTTTGTCCTAACCAGCAGTGATGAGCAACGGTACATTCTATTGATCGCTTGTTTTCTGTTTTTGGCATCGTGCGGGTAACTCCATCTACTGTGATCTGAAACCTGTCCAAAAACTTTCAAGAAAATAAGGTTGGGCATAGAAATGCATAAATTCTTCGACTACAAACTTTTCAGACATGTTTAGTAAGTTCTGTTCTCTGTTTTGTGTGCAGCTGTTTTGTGTCTGTTGTTGCTATCGCTGTAGCGGACCTGTTTTTAGATGAACAAAACAAATATTCGCTTGAATGCCCCAATGTCACAAGGGCGCTGTGTGAACTGTTGCTCTCGTGCCCTATCATGAACGTGCACAGGAGCTCAACGGTCAGTGAACATTTTTACTAAATAATACATTCAATTTTGGTTTGTTTCTCACCAAATCTTATCTAATGCTTTCATAACAATCATGAGTCTCATGGAATAATTTATTAGATTTCTGAATTATACTTTTGTGTCCTTTTAAAGCTTGAAGAGGTGGTCACTATAAACTGCCATTGTATGACATCACTGAGCACAACATGTTTTCACAATTTCTCCCTTTGTGTTAAGAAAAATTAAGTCATTTAGGGTTATAACACAGGGCTGAGTAAACAATGACTGAATTTTCATTTTTGGGTGAACTATCCCTTTAACCATGGTTAATTTTATTATCACTATGTTTTTACTCCAAATACCATGGCTAATATATCCTTATTGTAGTAAAACGTGGTTAATATTCGTAATTGAATTTCATCCTAATTAAATGTATAACTACTGTATCAGGTGGTATTACTGAATGAGAACTTTTGATTGCAGAATTAAATAATGTAATCTGATTGTTATATATCTAAATAAACTTTAAATAAATTAAATATAGTTAGCTATTATTTGTTAGTAGCTTGTAATGTAGCTAACTATACTTTTTAGTGTGGCTTGACTGTAATTAAACTACTTTAGGTTGTGAGTAGTTTGTAGCTTGGAAAACTACAGTTTCAAAAGTAGTTTCTCCAACACTGTACCAATTATGGAGATTGCAAGAAGAGTAACTGATCATTCATAGCTCATTGTGGAGTCTTACCTGTTGAAATGTGGCTTGAACAAGGTTGGCTGGAAACATGTTTCTGTTTGGGGATATAAACATATTACAGTGAGATATGTGTACATACATTGAATTTTGGATTAATTTCAAATGAATTGAAAATATCAAATCTATGTAGTGTCAAGTATCTTTCAAGAAATTATCTTTGCTAGTTCCTATGTAACAGTTTTTTTTTTTTGTTGTTGTTTTTTTTTTTTTGTCAAGTGGCCAGAACAAAGATTGATGGCCAGCAGATAAACTACTCAGGTTCTCTTACTGACCTTTACATTTTTAGGTCATTTTAAGGGCAATGAAGTTAAATGGGTGTCTTCAATATGTGGACTGCAACAGTAATTGTTGAGTGTTGACCAACCAATTAATTTTAATTTTTTTATTTATTTTTTAACCTTGAAATAGATGTAATTAATTACAATGGACAACTCAAAGACGGAAGGTGAACCAACTGCAGGGTAAAGCTATGTAGTCTGTTTTCCAGTCCATACATTAGATATTCTATGTGGAATGAAAGAGACAAACTGGTCTTGCAGGATTCTAATCACAGATAGCATGGATGCTGTAAAGAAGCCATTAGAAAAAAAATAAAAAAATAAATAAAAATAAAACTACTGTCAAAGTCCCTGCCACAGCTCTTAAAGAGACAGAACCATTTTAGCACTTGTTCTACATATCTAAGCAAGTACTTAATCAAATTAATCAAAGTGCTTGTGATTAATTTGTAACATTCAGTATAGGCCTAGATATACACAGATGAGCCAAAACATCATGACCACCTGCCTAATATGCTGTTGGTTCTCCGCATGCTGCCAAAACAGTGCCGACCCGCTGAGGCATGGACTCTACAAGACCCCTGAAGGTGTCCTGTGGTATCTGGCACCAAAACATTAGCAGCAGATCCTTCAAGTCCTGTAAGTTGCGAGGTGGAACCGCCGTGGATTGGACATGTTGGACCAGCACATCCCACAGATGCTCAATCGGATTGAGATCTGGGGAATTTGGAGGCCAGGGCAACACTTTGAACTCTTTGTCATGTTCCTCAAACCACTCCCGAACAATGTGTGCAGTGTGGCAGGGCACATTATCCTGCTGAGAGAGGCCACTGCCATCAGGGAATACCATTGGCATGAAGGGGTGTACCATGGTCTGCAACGATGTTTAGGTAGATGGCACGTGTCAAACTGATGTCCACATGAATGGCCAGACCCAGGATTACCCAGCAGAGCATTGCCCAGGACATCACACTCCCTCCATGGCTTGTCATCTTTCCACAGTGCATCCTGGTGCCATCACTTCCCCAGGTAAATGGCACACATGTACCCGGCAGTCCATGTGATGTAAAAGAAAACGGGACTCATCGGACCGGGCAACCTTCTTCCACTGCTCCAAGGTCCAGTTCTGACAATCTTGTACCCGTTGTAGGCGCTTTCGACAGTGGACAGGGGTCATCATGGGCACTCTGACCGGTCTGCAGCTATGCAGCCCCAAACGCAGTAGGGTGCGATGCACTCTGTGTTTTGACACATTACTCCTGTAACCATAATTAAAATTTCCTATGACTTGTACCACAGTAAACCTTCTGTCAGTTAGGACCAGACAGGATATCCTTTGTTGCCTTCGCACATCGATGAGCCTTCGGCACACAACACCGTCACCGGTTTGTCCCTCCTCGGATCACTGTCGGTAGGTACTCATCACTGCTGACTGGGAGCACCCCACAAGCCTTGCCATTTCAGAGATGCTCTGACCCAGTTTTCAGGCAATAACAATTTGGCCCTTGTCAAAGTCGCTCAGGTCTTTACTCCTGCCCATTTCTCCTGCATTCAACACGTTGAATATGAGAACTGATTGTTCGCTTACCATCTAATCTACCCAGACCTTGACATGTGGCCTTGTTAGGAGATGATCAATGTTATTTGCTTCACCTGCGAATAGTCATAATTTTGGCTCATCAGTGTAGATATTATTGCATAAAACATAAGATATAATTAAAGAATGTATCATTTATGAAAATAAATTGGTTAAATCGAAGTATTTAACATATTTTTTAAGCCTTCATAAAGGTAAAAAATGCCCCTGAAAATCAAATCCAGTTGGCAAATATTGCACATTAATCGAAAAGTTAATTTATGACTGCTATGGACTGTTTTAAAATTCTCAATAAACTTGCTGTTTCCAAAGGCTGAAGTGGTTTTATTTAATTTATTGTTAAAATAATAATAATAATAATAATATATGTGACATTTTTATATAGAAAGTAAATATATATATATATATATATATATATATATATATATATATATATATATATATATATAAACTTTTTTTTAAGTATGTCTTTTTTTTTCTTTTTTTTTAAGAGGACTGATAACAAATTAAGTTAGCCAATAAAAAGTGGCAGTATTATTTTATTCTAGTGTATGAAAGGATATGACTCCTTCATTTGCATCCAAACACCATCTATTAATGGAAAAACACAAATCCAAAGCATTAGGGCCACTAGAACCGGTCCTGATGTGCACTTATTCAGCACCATACACCACAACACTTTTCACCCGAAAATAATGCTGCGTGTTTCAAAAGTGAAACAGTTTCCCGCAGGCTGATCTGGAGAAGAATGCCCTTATAATTGAATGTGATGCAAATGTAGCATTTGTGAGGGTCTGCATGAATAATGTAGAATAATTTTTCAAAAAAGATGCACAGAGCATACTGTCATAGACAAAGCATCTAAAAGACTTATTCACATGATGTTTATCCAAGCCGTGGTACTTAGTACAGTATAGTGCAATACAGTATACAAGTACGCAGTATGGTGCAATATAATATGCATGTAAAAAAACATGTAAATTCATATTTATGCATGCTACCTATACAAACCAATGTGTTAAATATGAAAATCACTATATTTACAATTGATTTTTCATATTAATACTACTACCTCTATAAATCAATGTGCTCAATATGAAAAATCACTATTTTTACGTTTTATTTTTCAAATTTATACTACTACCTCTACAAACCCATACCCATTTGAACATAATTTCCTTTGCACATTCCTGTATAGATACTCTGTACATACACTATTCATCTTATCCTGTAATTCTGTGTCTTACTGTTGTATTTCTGTATGTACTTGAAGCTTCTGATCAGAAGCCAAATTTCTTGTATGTGTGAGCACATCTGGGCAATAACAATGTGATATCTGATGGTGTCAGACGGAAATACCATGGTACTTTGAGATACACTTACCATATTTATGTACTACTCTGTATATACATGGTGCTTTAAAGTACTTCAAAGAATACTGTGGTCCTACCATGGTAATTTGATATATGATTACCACATTCATATACAACTGAATGCACATGGTGCTTCAAGGTAATTCAAAGAATATCATGGTACTACTATGGTACTTGACTATATGACTACCTTATCTGTATACCACTAAATTAACATGGTGCTCCTAGGTAATGGTACATGTCCAAAAAACATGGCAATGCCATGGTACTTTTTTATGTGTTTTTGTGAAGGCTACTAAGTGTTTTGTAAAAAATCTTTACCTGCAGTGTCAATCAAGCTGTACACGTGTTGAACTTAATAAAGGCCTTCTTTACTGCCAAACAATAGGACACATTTGCAGGTTTGGTTTCAATTGATTGTAGATCCACTGCAACCAGCGATATCTTTATTTTCCGTGAGTGTGTTGGCAAGTGAGAGCGTGCACCAAATGATTCAACAGCACGCGCGTGAGCTGTCTGAGTCATTCAGATTGAATCGTTAACCAATTCAGACCGCTTTGCTATAACATGTGACAAATCCATTGTAAAGAACCAAATCAGATTAGCGATTTATTTGTGAGTCGGACATCTTTAGTTCTGATTCAGAACTGGTGATAGTAAACACCAGTGTGATATATGATGTAGCGGTGTAGCTTTGTCAAAGCTACACGGTTACGTAATCAAAAGTATAGCTTTGCTACTGACAAGCTACTTGATTTAAAAACTAGTGAAGCTACCACCTCGCTACTCAGAAATGTAGTTAAGCTAATAGCTTTGCTATTTGTAGCAAAGCTACTGCCCATCGCTGCACATCTGAAGCTCAGTTAATACAGGTACTACACTAAAACAACAGAGAATTCTGGCTGAAATGTTGCGCTTGATCTTAGATTAAATTTCAGCTGCATCTGGAAGAAACAGTGTTTTTCAACGCTTTCTTTGTTGTTTATGATGTTTTGCGGTTTGTTATCAAGCAGTAGCACACATACATAGTTCTTGATGTATGTCATTTTGAAATCAGAGACCCTCCCCTTGAAATCCGAACACAAATGGTCACAGGAGATGCATTTAAGTGACCAGGTGTAAACAGCAATGTGTCTCGCTTGACCACATGCGATCAGATCACCTAAGATGCATCTTAATACGTAAATGGGGTATACGATATTTAATTCTGTCAATCAATGCCCAAACCATTAGCACCAGAATCTAAGCTTTTTATTGTTTAGATGCCGGTCACATCCCTACTCGCTAAGTAACTTGTTTTTTAAACTCACCAATCTTGTTGTTTGCTAAGGAGCAATGGTGTTAAATATGTATGGATCTAAAAAAAAAAGTCCTAACTTTATCTCTCTCTCTCTCTCTCTCTCTCTCTCTCTCTCTCTCTCTCTCTCTGCAATCACCTTCATTAGTGCAGATGTTAAATTTTCAGAGCACACACATTCACATGGTGATATGGGCTCATTATAAACCCATTTGAGAGAATGATATGTAGCAGATGCTTGAGGGCTGATAGCATTTATTATTAAACTCATCTTCAGTTTAATACTCACTAGCCTGGAATTTTAAAGCTGTGTTTCTTTTAATTCAAGATCTTTATGATGCCATGAAGAGTTTTTCATCAAAACTTCAACACTGGACTGTGTCATGAGGTTCGACTAGAAGTAATAAGTTAACCTGATCCTTTTATTTCAAACGATGGATATCAGCCCTTAAATGCATGGGTGTTCAGCCAAACATTATTACATACTCAGGTCTCGAGTGACCCAAAAACGCATATCTATCACAAATGGATTTACAAAATGCCCAGATAGTGTCAAATTTTCAAAACATTTTTAATACAATTAGAAAATAATATAATAGAATATATTCTGATATATATTTTGACGTTATATTTTTCATATATCAAATAGATAATTCAACAAATATAGAACAGGATTCATTACTTCCACACAGTAATTTCATGGGACGCAACTGGCTGTCAAACACATATTGAGTTATACATAAAACATAATCTACACATACATTACACATATGTATTTTCTCAGGCACGTTTTGAGTCTAAATAGACGCATAAATTACAAATTATAATTTCAGTAGTACACCCATATCACACTGTTTATGTGTTGCACTTGCGATAGTTGCTATAGCTTCTTTGTCGAATAGCAATGTCAAATGTAAATCAAGTCAATCACTGACACATCAGCACCACCATGAGTAAGAAACAGCATGTATAATATGTATCAGTACATGCATACTGATAATTCACCACTGTCACACAGAAAATCAATGTGATCTAGTAGTCATTTCTTTATATATAGAACTCACTTGTCTTGTAATAAACAAAGAAATGTATATCCTGTTATAGCAAACTTATAGAGATACAAAATAATCATGAAAATATGATTTAAATAAAATAAAAGAAAAGAAAAAGAAAAAGAAACACAGTTACATATCTTGGGTCTTTAATGACCCTAAACACTTTTGGTATTCAAACAGTTATAAAACATATATTTTTGTAAATGTGCCTTTTAATTTTTTTTTTAGAAAGTCTAAGAAATACTAAAGAGGTGTGGGCATAACTCCAAAAATTGGATGCGGTATAGAGGGTGGAATGAGGTCCCGGGTCACTATAGACCTGAGGTACTGTATGCATTAAAGGGTTAAGCCAGATACAGTTAATGAGAGGGTGATATTTATTATTATTACATGGCTCTCTGGAATACTCAATTCTGATTGTTCAATGGCACCATCTAGCGGTCTGATGTTTCTCTGTAACAACCGCACATCCACGTCTCAGATCGCTCATCCGGGTATCTGAGCCATCTTTCCTGATTCTCGAATGACTCTACAGTCTCTACAAGTAAGCTAATAAAATAATTGCAAATCAATGTTTCATGTGCATTTATTTATTTATTTGCCAAGTAGACTTTTAATAATATGCATAGTGATCAGTTATATGTTAATTAAAAACAAAATAAACACCAACAGAACTTTGATGCAAACCAGAGGTGGTCTTTAGCTGTTCAGCGATTCTTTCTTCTCAACTTCCATAATTTCAATGCAAATCAATATTTTATGTCCATGTATTTATTTATTTGGTTAGTAGCCATGTAATAAGTGCTTCACGTCGGGGTCCTGATCACCCCGTCAGGGTTTATTGTGCAATAACAACCGGCTGACAATACATTACCCCCAGGGTTGGGGAGTAACATATGTAATGGGATTACGTATTTAAAATACTAAATATTAGTAACTGTATTCCACTAAAGTTACAATTTAAATAGTTGGTAATCAAAATACTGTAACATTAAAAAAGTATTTTGATTACTGAAGAGATTACTTCGCCTTTTATTGTAATTCATTTCTTTTAATATTTAGTCTATTCAGTTAGAAAACATTTATCCATATAAATGATGCGATCCGAGGAGCGTTTGAACAGAGGTGAAACACTTTCTTCTGATTTGTTTTATTCATACGAGTGCTTTTGCACCGTTGTGAGTGAAAAGGGGATTTGTCATGTGAACATTTAGCTTTATGCTTGCCTTTACATGCATCTGTTACAAGGAACGATTATATTTTATAATGAATTCTATGAAGAAAATTCACATTAGAGCATAGCTTTTTTTCTCTAGTTAGACCTTTGATATTAGGGCAAAGATGTACAGCAAAAGTTTTAATCTTAATAAAACTGTAAATTGAAAAAAATCAACCATTGTTGAAGAGGTAATCCAGAGTATTTAGATTACGTTACTGACCATGAGTAATCTAACTGAATATGTTACAAATTACATTTTGCAGCATGTATTCTGTAATCTGATCTGATTGATCAACCCTGATTACCCTTTACTTAACCTATATGACATATTATACAATATATTAATATTAGCTTATATTTTAAATGAAATTGTTTCATTACATTTGACTTATACTGTAATACCACCCAGTCTTGTTTACCCAAGCTGTAGCACTTTCTCTGTGGGATCACGAGAGCATTGCACTCGTGATACAAAGGAGCAGGGTACGGGTCCTGAAGAGCACGCAAGTCAACACGTGAGCTGAAAGTGTCATCGAAGCACCTCAAAATAAAATGGTTGCTTCAGCAATTCTGTTTTTCATCTCACAATCGGTTAGGTTTAGGTTTAAAGTTTAGGGTAGGATGGTAGGTTTTGCTGATTTAAAACTCGATCTGTTTGGGAGAACATTTAACTTGCTTTTAGCACCACTTAGTGGACATTTCTACTCGGAACTGCCATGATGCACATTAGGAGCAAGGCAATGTCATTTTGCAAAAATGTAGCCAAAGGCGCCCCTTTTCATGATATCTGTCTCACCGTATGAGGTCGAGCAGGGCGTCGGCAGAACTCATGATGGGTTTCCCGCTGTCCTCGGAGTCTTCTTTCTGTGCCATTCCACCCGGATGGATGATGATCACCATTACGATGCCCACCACCACGGCCAGGAAGGTGGTCCACAGGTAGTAAGAGACCGTGATGAGGCCAAGTCGGCTAGAACATTTGGCATCCAGCGCCGCTAGTCCTGACATCAAACTGAGTAGAAGACAGGGAAAAACATCAATGTCCATCAGTACTCACAATCTAACAGGTACAAATTTCATAAAAGGACTGCGAATGATGTAAACAAACAAATAAGTGGGATTCGTGACATTGGCCAAAAAGGAAAGTCATCAGAATAACGTGCAGCATTGAATCGTTCACAATAACACCAAAGAACGTTTGTTAAATTAAATAGGGTAAATTTTGATTTCATGTTGACTGTAGACTCGACTGGTATCCTTTGACGGCTGACAAAAGTCATCATCTCTCTGGATATCCAGCTAAATCTCACTACAACACGAGCAGTCATCCAAACAAAAGCCCAAAGATTAGCGCACGAGAGAAGGTGCCCTCTAAATGGCCAGTGCTGTGTAGATGAACAGCTGGCTTCATTGGCCCAGAGATTACATATTAATGACTGCAAGACAGCTCACATGCAGAGGTTCATACAAAAATATTGCTTTTTCACCCTGTGATTTTTTCCCTTCATCATCTGATTAAGATTTTTTAAATAATAGTTAGTTTGCTGGTCTGGTTTGTTGGTTTTAGAGGAGTTTTGGGCACTTGTCAGCTAGGAGACATGCTGGCCAGCCGGCTAAACCAGCTGAACACCAGCTTGGCCAGACTTGGACACCAGCAGGGCCAGCTAAAACCAGAAAAACAGGCTTGCTGCAACAAAGTTGTTGTTGTTGTACTTTGGCAGGCATTTTTATTTTTTGGATGGGAAACGTCTTGGTTACTGATGTAAACTCTGTTCCCTGATGGAGGGAACGAGATGTTGTGTTGATGTAGTGACAATAGGGGCTCAATCCTGAGAGCCCCAATCACCTTTGCTTAAAATAGAAAAGGCCAATGAAAACTGCAGAGTGGAATTTCCATGCCACTCTCCACCCCGGACGTTCGGGTATAAAAGGAGATGGCATGCATCACTCATTCATCGATAGAGAGTCCCGGCCATGTCAGGGGCCGGTTTAGTGCTGCGGCTGGAGGGACACAACGTCTTGTTCCCTCCATCAGGGAACAGAGGTTACATCAGTAACCAAGACGTTCCCTGTCTGTCACTCACTCGACGTTGTGTCGATGTAGTGACACTAGGGGTTCTTATAGGAAACGCTGGAGGCGCTGAACCGTGTCACGAGGCATGGAAGAGTGGACACGGCAAGCTGCTGCGTGCCTCACAGCGAGCGCTCAACCATGTTGTGACCTTCCAGCGAGTTAGGTAAGGCATCTCCCTAGTCCTGTTAAGGGGGGAGAAGGCACTTACCCAAGTAGGCTACCGGCGGAGCGCAAAATTGCCCATCCACATTTTTGGCTATGGATGTATTTTTTTACCATAAATTTTTTTACATAGGGATTAAAAAAAACAAACAAAAAAACAACTTCAATGAATAGTTTTAAACCTAAACCTTAAACCAAACCAACAAGCTCCAAAATGAACGAAAACATTACAGATTTAGATTTGAAGCAAAAAAAGTATAAAGATATATAAAAAATGGGTACCCAAAATGTACTACAAATGAAATTAAAATCACTGTACAATATACAACTATCGACTAATAGTCCTTGACTATGAGAAAAAAAAAAAAAAGAAAAAAAAAATATATATATATATATATATATATATATATATATATATATATATATATATATAAAGTTTATTTCAAAATATTCAAGCATATACAAATATACACTCACTGAGCACTTTATTGGGAACACCTGTACACCTACTTATTCATGCAATTATGTCATCAACCAATCATGTGGCAGCAGTGCAATGTATAAAATCATGCCATTACGGGTCGGGAGCTTCAGTCAATGTTCACATCAACCAACAGTATGGGGAAAAAAAGTGAGCTCAGTGATTTCGAATGTGGCATGTTTGTTCGTGCCAGACGGGCTGGTTTGAGTATTTCTGTAACTGCTAATTTTCATGCACAACAGTCTCTAGAGTTTACTCAGAATGGTGCACTCTGTACAATTGTAGTGAGCAGAATAGCATCTCAGAATGTACAACACGTCGAACCTTGAGAAGGATGAGCTACAACAGCAGAAGACCACGTCGGGCACTTTATTAGGACCATAGTAAAAAAACCACCTAATAAAGTGCTAAGTACGTGTAAGACGCTTTAATGTGCAGGATAAAGGACTTTTAGTTCCAGAACACATAAGGAGATGTTAGACAGAATGTTAGCCTCAGTCACTATTCACTTTCATTGAAAAATAGCTGCAATGAAAGTGAATGGTGTCTGAGACAAACATTCTGCCAAACATCTCATTTTGTGTTCCACAGAAAAAAAGTCATACAGGTTTGTAACAACATGAGAATGAGTAAATGAGACATAATTGGCCTTATAAATTCCTCTAGGAGCACTGCTCAAACCCTGATGTCATCATTATGAATGAAACATGAATATCATGTTAGTATAAATGGGCAGCATCCATGTATGCAGCAATCTGCTTGTTCAAGGTTGTGACCCTTAAAGCATTGTTGGTAATCCGCAGCCAGCCATATAGTGTCGTTTTAAATGAGAATTGCTTGGGCCGATGGATTTATTTAGAAATGACTACAAAGGACAGTTTGGACTGCTGAGAGGATTATTGGTTATATATACATTTTAGACTACCAAACATTCCTTTTCCAAAGAGAATAGAACAGAAGAACAGAGAGCCCTGCAACAGATGGAATGGCCCCCACAAAGCCCCCCACTGAACATTGAGTCAGTCTGGGATTACATAAAGAGACAGAAGCAATTGTGACAGCCTAAATAGATAGAATAATTGCGGTGAATTCTCCAAGAAGCTTGGAACGTCTTATCTGCCAACCACCAAGAAAAACTTTGTCCAGGTATACCTAGGGAAACTGGAGCTTTTTTTAAAACAAAGGTGGTCACACCAAATATTGATTTAGCTTTTTTTATTTTATTTTTTTTTTATTTTTTATTATGTTTACTGTACTTTGTATGACATTAATTGATAAATGAAAACTATTTATGGCATTATTTTTGAAGACATCCTCACTATGCAACATTTTTCACAAGTGTCTAAAACCTTTGCACAGTACTGTATATATATTTGTCTTTTTGTGTATTTTATATATACTTTATTTTCTATTCAATTTTTATTTTTATTCTATTTTTATTTATTTATTTTATTATCATCTATGTCTTGTTTATTGTATTGTTGTGCACTGGAAGCTCCTATCACCAAAAGAAATTCCCTGTATGTGTAAGCATACTTGGCAATAAAGCTCATTCTGATTCTGAAAATGTCTCCATTTCTCTCTCTATAAATTCTCTCCTGTTTACAGTGTATATATTTTACCCATATTGGCCTTTCCTAATGGAGTGCAAACAATTATCATTAGAAGCTTATAACAAAAATATGAGGCATATGTTCGGTTCATTATAATTGTCAGAGTGAGCTTTAAATTTGGGCATCGTAAGGAAATTAACAATTCTGGTTCTGGTTCCAATTCCTCTCAATGATTCCATTAACAATATTTTCTTTTGAGGAAGAATGCTTTTTTTATTTACTGCCTCAGCAGTCTGTTGACAAATTATGAGATCATTTCAGATTTCAACAAAGCATATATAACAAATCAGGGGTAAATTGAAGGCATTTCATTTCTTTTCAAAGTGTCATTAAAGACTAAAATGCAATCCAAAAACTGGTCCTACTGTAACTATATATTAAATAAAAGTTCTAAAACAAAAGTATGCTAACATATATCATTCATTTATTTTGTTAATAATGTTCCACTGATTACAACAAAACACGTCATGTGTTGGCCCATGTTTAACTACACATTGTCATATGAACAAAGAGTCCATAACTGCACTGCCTATGTAACTTATCCATGTAAGTTTCTGTATCTGTATAAATAAATCTTACATTTAAAAATGTATCGGTGTGATTTTGGCTCTCTATATTTTAATATGTTATTTTTAATTAAGAAATTATTGGTCAAAAAAGTAAAGTTCTATAGCCAGCGTGAAATAAACAATTGTGGAATTGGGGCCTGGGTAGCTCAGTGAGTAAAGACGCTGACTACCACCCCTGGAGTTGCGAGTTCGAATCCAGGGCGTGCTGAGTGACTCCAGCCAGGTCTCCCAAGCAACCAAATTGGCCCGGTTGCTAGGGAGGGTAGAGTCACATGGGGTAACCTCTTCGTGGTTGCTATGAGGTGGTTTGCTCTCGGTGGGGTGTGTGGTGAGTTGTACGTGGATGCCGCGGAGAACAGCGTGAAGTCTCCACACGTGCTACGTCTCCGTGGTAATGCAGTGGTGAGTACCTACCAACAGTGGTCCGAGGAAGGACAAACCACAAGGTTATCCCGTCTGGTCTGAACGGACAGAATGTCTACTGTGGCACAAGATGATGCCATATCACAACAGCTGTGTATGGGGCTGAGAAGCCACAGATCGGACACAGTCGAAAGTGCCTAAAACCAGCAAGTGTTGGAACTGGACCTTGGAGCAGTGGAAGAATGGCGCCTGGTGCGATGATTCCCATTTTCTATTACATCACACGGACGGCCGTTTACGTGTGCGCTGTTTACCTTGGAAAGTGATGGCACCACAATGCACTGTGGGAAGGCGACAAGCTGGTGGAGGGATTGTGGTGCTCTGGGCAATGTTCTGCTGGGAAACCCTGGTCCAGCCATTCATGTGGACATCAATTTGACACGTGCAACCTACCTAAACATCGTTGCAGACCAGGTACACCCCTTCATGGAAATGGTATCCCCTGATGGCAGTGGCTTCTTTCAGCAGGATAATGTGCCATAGCACACTGCTCACATTGTTTGGGAATGGTTTGAGGAACATGATGAAGAGTTTAAGGTGTTGCTCTGGCCTCCAAATTCCCCAGATCTCAATCCAATTGAGCATCTGTGGGATGTGCTGGACCAACAAGTCCGATCCATGGCGGCTCCACCTTGTAACTTAGGACTTGAAGGATCTGCTGCTAATGTCTTGGTGCAAGATACCACAAGGCACCTTCAGGGGTCTTGTAGAGTCCATGCCTCGGCAGGTCAGCGCTGTTTTAGTGGCACATGGAGGACCAACAGCATATTAGGTAGGTGGTCATAATGTTTGGGCTCATCAGTGTATTGTGGATAGGGGTGATTTCGGATATACTGTAGGTAATAACTTTTCTGACTGAAGTGTTTTTGATTCACAAAAAAGAACTGGCTCATAAGAGTCACTGGTTCTGCTGCGTGTTTCACACTGTACATTCAAAAGAATCGCTCATAAGAGTCATTCAATTGGGAATCCTATCACACTGGTCGCACTGTGTATTTTAGTACAGTGTTCCGTCCATATCAGCAGAAAAATGCACTTTAAAGAACCATTAACAGAACCGAAAGTTATTAAAATTATATGGTTCATATTTAAAAAATAATGAAATTCATGGCATTAGATAACAAAATTGCAAGTGGCATCTGAAAACAAATAGTGCTAGAGATTATCTGTTAACTTTTCCAAGTCATTTTTGCAAAGATTTTAACAAATATTCTGACAAACAAGGTGATTTTTAGTGGATGTATGAAGTCAGTTCCCCTCAAGTTCACACAGGTGTCCTAGCAGAGTAGCCGCAGGTGTAGTACATTAACTATGGACATAACGTTTTACTACCTCAAAGTGTCACAACAGTTATTGCCTTCATTTTTCTTGTCCTATTATTCTTTAAAATAAATGTCATTTTACTAATCGAGGATAACTTTCTGCCTTCATTTTTTTTATGTGTGTGAGTGTGTTTCACGGAAGAAAGAAGGCCAGTGTTTGGATGTAAGTGTGAGTAAATTATGACAATATTTATTAATTCTTGGGTGAACTATTACCCAAAATTAATTTAAATGTTCATTTAAAAAGCCAAATAAGTAAATGGCATCATATCTTTGTAGATTACTCCCCAAACACTGGACTACAAATACTCTAAACTTACTTGTTTTAAAGTCAAGTAAATCTTTATTTACACAGCACATTTAAAACAACAAAGTGCTGTACAATTTAGAGACATAGTGTAAAATTTTAGGCATAAATATCAGTATCAGTGCAAAATCAAGGAGTATTTGTATTGAATGCGTATGTGCTTTGCATAAAGACACCATTTCAGACATCACAGCATGCTTTGAAGTATCCGAGAGTAGATAAAGCACATCTTAAAATATAAGCGTCCATTTAGCGGTATTTAAATGCACTTTATGGGAGAAAATGCGCTCTTCCCTTTCAACTTTAAATGCCATGCCTTCATTTCTCCCCATGCTTCATCAGAATCTACGCTCGAGCATGTCGACTTCAAAACAGCAAATCCCTGTGAAGCTCAAAGCCACATGACAGGAAGATCAGCTGTGTGGCATGTGAGCTGCGGCAAATATCTGCATCGTAGCTCATATGAAGCATTAGGCTGGATTGACAGCCATATGAACAGGATATACATCTTTCTTCAGCTCTCTGCATATTCTGGATTATGTTCAAAAGGTATTGCAAATTGAATTGTGTGGATGCATACATTGTTGCATTATATGTCATCGCAAATCACGTATTTGCATTTGTATTTCCTCATCATAAATGTGTCTGCTAAAAGGGGTGTAACGGCAATGTCTTATGATAAAATTAAAATGGTTGTTTTCAAACAAACAGTACAGTTTTGTTCAGGAAAATTAATGTCATTTTTCTATTTAGAGGTCATGTGTGAACATGACCCACTGGGAAATACCGGTAAATCAACTGTGGCAGTTTTCCAGAATAATAAGTTGTAACATTACCAGAAAAGTTCAGTTTTGATGCCATGTGTGAGCAAAGCCATAAGAGTAACAGTTTCAGCATGCACGAGGTCTGACATAAGAAGTCTGCTTTGGGCCAATCACAAAGTTCTGACGGAGATGACGAATTACTCCGTTTAACACTTGTGAATCAGAGTCAATAAAATGTTATCTAATTGGACTGATAGTGAAACTAAAGCAATTCTCTTCATCCGAGCAGATGAACAAATTTATTGACAGCTTACAGGAGCAGTAAGTGATTCCGTTACTTATGATAAAATAACAAGCCTCCTATACGAGATATACACAAGACCAAAAGCCTTCCCGGCAAATTTCATCACAGAGTTTGACAGCATTTTGGTGCTAGTGTGAGAATGGTTGCGAAACAGATCAAATTTGGAAAGATTCTGCTTGTATAAATAGCAGATGTGGTACATTTACAACAAAAAGGGTAATTCTGCAATTTTTGGGCAATTTCACATGTGAAAGTGTCTATTGCCTCCATTAGCAAGAATTTTAAGGTCCTCAAAAATTCGATCAATTGCTTCTTCCATATTAGCCATCAAATTGCAAAATCTTTTTTAGTCACTTCCTGTTAAACACAATCTTCCCCTCTGCTGTAGCTCTCAAATATGTCGGCTGTGACGTTTGGTCAAAAGTCAAGCAAGAACCTATTGTGTTTACCGTCGATTGTTTCGTCACTCTATTTTTACAGTCGATACAACATTTGTACTGTAGTCCAATTCAGAATTTTGGTGGAAAGTAATCTATCAAATAATCGAATAACCTTAGCTATGTCTTCTATGTCTTAGCTATGTCTATCGTATGTCTTCACAAGTCTTGGAATATAGCGCAGATGCACAGATTGTATCATAATAACCATGTTTTAGGAAGGCAAATATGTAGGACTCATGTGACAGCATGCTGCAGATGAATCTAAACATGTTTTCATTTTATGGATATTTTGCCTGCAGCATTGCAGACAAAAATATATTTATTAAAACATTCATTTTCATTGTGTTTTTTTTTTTTTATATCTGATGGATTCCTTTTTATATATATGTATGGAAAATTGTGGGTACATGCTGTATTTGATGTTCACAATATCATCAACATGATGATAAAAGCCACTGTAGTTCATCATCATAATTGCAGGGCTTGTTTGTGTATGTGTGTGCGTGCGTGCACGTCTTTCCAACCATGTTTGTTGTACATTGTAAAACAATTTAGTGCTCATATGAGGACATCGTAGTCTTCTTTATTACATCACAAGGTAGATACAGTACATGAATTAAAACCAGTAAATTAAACACAAAGCAGACCAAATAGTGATTCTTGCTAAGGCAACATTACTATTACAATTTGCACAAACCCCTAACATCAAGAATTACACTTTGAATGGTTACTTATCATACACTGTTTGTCCTACAAACATGAATGATATCTCAAATTGTGTGGCTTGTTGTCATGGTTTTGTGTTTTTGTTCATGTTTTGTGTTAATGTCTTTTATTTTGGAAGTTTAGTAGCTGTTTTATAGTCATGTGTTCCATGTCATACTATTCCCTGTTTCATGTCATGTGGTCCCCTAGTCATGTAATTTCATGTTTCCCTCCATGTTCATGTGTCTTGCTTTCATTGGTTTATTGTCTTGTTACCTTGTTATCAGTTCTGTCTTGTCATTGTTTGTCATTGTCATGTTTCTCCCTTGTCCATGTATTAAAGCCTCATGCCATCCATGCCATGTCACAGCCACATCTGAGTCTACTCCATGCCATGTCACAGCAATGCCTCAGCCTGCTCCATGCCATGTCACAGCAACACCTGAGCCCATCACAATAACGCCTCAGTCTGCTTCATGCCAAGACACAGCCGAACCTCAGTCTGCTCCATGCCATGTCACAGCCAAGCTTCAGTCTGCTCCATGCCATGTCTCAGCCATGCCCCAGACTGCTCCATGCCATGTCATAAGCAAGCCTTTGCTCCATGGTCCAGGCCCGCCTCTGCTCTACTGTCCTGGCCCACCTCTGTTCCATGGTCCAGCGCTCATGCCTACCATGGCCAACAAGTCAGCATCCACGCCTATCACGGCCAAGTCATGGTCCTGCCGTACCATGTTACCATGTCATGCCACGTAACCACGTCAAGTCGCCATGGCCCCGCCCCCAGCTCCCTCTTGAACTCTGTGTTTTGTTTTGGGGCGTCGGGAGCCACCCCTAGTGGGGGGGATATGTCATGGTTTTATGTGTTTTTGTTCATGTTTTGTGTTAATGTCTTTTATTTTGGAAGTTTAGTTCCTGTTTTATAGTCATGTGTTCTATGTCATGTTATTCCCTGTTTCATGTCATGTCATGTGGTCCCCTGGTCATGCGATTTCATGTTTCCCTCCATGTTCATGTGTCTTGCTTTCATTGGTTTACTGTCTTGTTACCTTGTTATCAGTTCTGTCTTGTCATTGGTTATCATTGTCATGTTTCTCCCTTGTCCATGTATTTAAGCCTCATGTTTGCCATTGTCCATTGTCAGGTATTGTAAGTGTAACATTGTTGGATAAGTCAAGTTAAGTCTAGTTTATGTTTATGTTTTGTTTCATGTTTGGATTTACGGTTGTTGGATTTCACTTATGTAAATAAACTGCACCTGGGTTCTAACTTCATCATCGTCTTCGTCAGCCTGTCTTTGCTAGCAACGTTACACTTGTTGAGGAGATGTGTGCTATCACTTTACTAAGCAATCAGACAGATTTTCACCAATCAGATGATAAAATAGGCAAACAACTCTTGGCTTTAGCCAGTAAGCAACCACCTAGCACTCATCTAGCAATGTCTTAGCAACCACCCAGAACACCCTAGCAACTGCTGTACATAGAAATACATTTAAATTTATCCAGAACACCCTAGCAACCACCTAGCAATGCCCTAGCAACCACCCAGAAAACCCTAGTAACTGCATAGCAACACACTTAAAACACTCGGAACACCTTAGCAACCATATAACAATGTTCTGCAACCACACAGATCACCCTAACATAATGGTGGCTAGTTTTATTTTTATTTTCAGAGACTGAAAATCAACATTTTATAATAATAATAATAATAATAATAATAATAATCTTTGAAGAAAGGTTTTTAAAGTGACTGCACTAAAATCCCAAATCTACACACTCTAATAAACACTGGTTGTAGGTTAGCAAGATTGCTTTTTTAGCAAGACCAGAGGAACCACATGTTCAGAAGATTATGGAAATGCGTTATATCTGCATGTTTTGATTTGACATATTTCACTGCCAAGAAGCATCTAAATCAGATTTACTGACATCAGTAACTGCGCTTAAAATATCTTGAGAGAAATTCACCACTACCAACTCAAAGAAATGAGTAGCACAAAAATGAGGTATAAATCAATAGTACATTTCAGTTTAAACATCCTATTTCTGATGTCTCTTTTATGTAAAGGAACAGAAAGGCAATTTTCCAAATGCAGCTCTTGAAATCTTTTAGTGGACCAAATAAATCAATAAATACAGTGGTAGAGTGTTTATTGTAGCTGGAATCAAAGAGGTAAGAAAAACAACAACATGTTCAACCTTAAGACCCAGATAACCATGAAACATTAGCTCGGAATAGCATTCTGCCATACTACTCTTACTGTTTCTGTAACTGTTCCGATAGTAAAACTAAGGCTGTGTTCGGATGGGAATACTAGCTTACTACTGAATATGCACAGTATGTATTGTTTACTGCCTACTATTCCAAAAATAGTAAGTGGAACAGTAGGAATTACTGTATGTCATAAGCATACAGTGGTACACTAGTAATATTCTATATTGTTGTCACATGACCTCATCACGTTGCATGTTTAATTCAATGAGTGCTGCCCAGTTAGGAAGGCTATTGCACTCTATTTGACATGTTTTTATGCAAATAAACCTGTAAATCATGGTCGTTTTTGCAGTGCATCTCAAGGGATCCAAGTCGCATTTGGTCTACTGGTATTCGGTCTAATAAAATTGTTTTCCTTTATTTGAGCAGTACAAGACTTGGTGACTTTTCCTCCATTGGCCATCTGCACATACAAAAAAATTGAGATTAATTCGATAAGTCTAAGTTGTTGTAAAAAAAAACAAACAAAAAAAAAAACGACATCTTTGGTATTCATGGTCAAAATTGACCGACCATTGAAAATTAATGGGAAAGACCAAAAAAACAGAGCATTTTTTTTTTTTTTTTTTTCTTTTTTCTGTCAAATACAATCAATAAATAAGCCATAATGCAGAAAAAAAAACTAAAAAACAAAACAAAACAAAAAACAGCCAAAACAGCAGAAATTACAGAAACACTAAATCATCCTCAGTGTAAAACATACACACCCACTCACACACAAACACACTTAAACACACACACACACAAAATGAACTGGTGACACTATGACACATCGTTGTTTTTTTTGTTTTTGTTTTTTCTTTCATGTAAAAAAAAATTATAAATAAGTCACAGTGCTAAACACACTCAGAAATTAATGGGTGAGACAACAACACACTCACAATTAGGGCTGGGTATCGATACAGATTTACCGATCCGATTCCGATTCACAAGCTCTCGATTCGATTCCGATTCGATATCAATTCAAATGTGTATATTTCAGTTATAATGTCCATGTTGCTTACATATGAAATAAACTCTCTACCAGCTAATTCTGTGAATAATACAGGGGACCTTCTAACTAGGTATAATATGAAAATATTAATTTTACTACTTATATTTTATTAGTTTTTCAACCTTTTGGTTACATTTTAGCTTTTTAAAAATTAAGTTATATTGTATATATTATATTTTATTAAATTTGTATTGTTTAATTGCATAATTTATACTATTTACAGGTATTTACACTGATTTGTTGAAAATGTGCTAAAAACCTATACTGTCCTTTTAAGGGAATCCTGCATTTCTGTAAACAGCATCTTTAAACAAGCGCATGCAAATTAACTGCAAAAACTGACACTTAAAATCAATTTTAAAATTCTAAACTTTGAGAAATGATAGTTTGATAATGTCTGAATATAAATCCAAATGCATATCTTGTGAAAATGTAAAATTAGGTTACAACAAGTCATCAGACCACACAGGAGGTGGCTATAGCCATCTTCTGGCTGTTACTGGCATGGCATGGTTTTCAAGTCATGTTATTTATATTTTGTTCACCACATGGCAGCAATTTATGTCATATTCTCATTCTCATATTCATATTTCACCTTCAAGAAGTGTAGGTTCTGACATATATAGTTGAACTCAGAAGTTTACATACACTTAGGTTGAAGTGATTAAAACAAATTTTTTAAACATTCCACAGATTTAATATGAGCAAACTATAGTTTTGGCAAGTCGTTTAGGACATCTACATTGTGCATGACCCTTCAGGCATGCGGTGAATCAAAGAAAAGGCAAAGGATTCTCCTCCCAGCCCTCCACCGGGGGATGGAGTGGTCTGCTTACCATCTCTAGGCCTGCAGCAGAATTCTACGTGCCTGGTCACCCGTCTCAGGGGCGCTTCGAAGCCTTCCTCGTGTTCTTCGCGGCCAGCCGTGAGATGGGTGGCATCTGCTTCCTGCGGGTAGCAGTAGCACAATAGTACTGCCTGATGGGGGCAGGCTGCCGGTATTTTGTCGCGGCAGGAGGACGCCCTTGGCGATGAGTAGATGGGTTGCGAGGTCTTGAACCGCACCGAGGCAGGATGTGCTGAATAGCCTCTGTCTGCTCTTTCACTGCCGAGAACTGCTGGGCGAAGTCCTCGATGGTGTCGCCGAACAGGCTGACCTGGGAGACGGGGGCGTCAAGGTACCTTGTCAGCTTCCCACATCTCGTCCAAGTTGAGCAATAGGTGGCGCTCCTGGACTACCAGGGTGGACATTGCCTGCCTTCGTCACCCGGAGAGCGATGTCGGTCACCGAGCACAGCTCCTGCATCAATCCTGGGTCAGAACTACCCTCGTGCAGTTCTCTTAGCACCTTGGCTTGGTGCACTTGCAGGAGAGCCATGGTGTGCAGGGCGGAGGCAGCCTGTCCAGCAGCACCGCATACCTTAGTTGCCAGAGACGACATAACCCTACAGACGCTGGACAGGAGTCTCAGGCGGCCCCGCCAGGTGGCGGCATTTGCGGGCACAGGTGCACCGCAACCGCCTTATCCACCTGGGGAATCGCTGAGTAACCCCTGGCAGCCCCACCATCGGGGGTAGTGAGAGCAGAGGAGCTCAGAAACTGGGTCCGGGCAGTGAAAGGTGCCTGCCATGACCTCGTGAGCTCCTCATTCACCTCCAGAAAGAAAGGGACCAGGGCGGGGTGCGGCTGTGAGCGGCGCCCCAGGCCCAGGAACCAAATGTCAGGCTGCGATGTTTCGGGGGGGGTGGAGGGTTCCACTCCAGCCCGACGCATGCAGCCGCATGGGCAAGCATGGCTGCCAGCTGCACGTCAGGCTGCTACTGGGTGACCGCACCCAAAGGTGGGAGCCCAGTCGAGTTCTCAGCATCAGACTGGACAGCACGCTCTCTGATGCTGCAATCGAGAGCTCATCCACTTCGCGAGCCCCGAAACGAGATCGCGAACTCGCCCTGAGACGAGCCGGTGGTCTCATCCCAGCAGGGCAAACGAGCGTACTGGGGAATGGGAGGTCCATGGGGAGTTATCCGGCAGAGTGGCTCCCATTGGGGTCCCCAAATCGCCCCCTGTGCTAACCTACGCGGCCTCAAACCCATAGGTAGAAGGACCGAGGCAGGGAGCCTCTGGGGTGGCTTTTCCCTCTAATGAAGGGAACACGCTCTCGCAGTGAGAACATGACCCGTCCATGAACACTGTCTCCGTGTTGGCAGCGCCCAAGCACGAAAGACCGCGATCGTGGCCATCGGAAGCGGAGAGGTAATGACCGCAACCAGGAAATACACACAAACAGAAAGGCATCTTTAAAAAGACGCTCCCTGTTAATACCACTCTTTTAGAAGGGAAAATATACTCTTTCAGTAGGAAAAATATACTCTTTTAGCTCCTGAAGCGCCCAGGGGCGTTCTCTGCACTTCACCAGTGCAAGAGGAGGAGAAGCCACTGTAATGTGCTGTAAATCCAACAGCTTTTCGAGGTGAATGGAACAGCAGAGGATTCAGCTCGCTGAACACAACCGCTCAGCTCCGAAGAGAAAATCTGAATTAGTGGTTGCAAGCCAGCTCCTTTTATACCCGCATGTCCGGGGGAGTGGCATGCAAATTCCACTCACCAATTCCCATTGGCCTTTTCTCAAAGATCAGAGGTGTTTGGGGCTCCCAAGAGCGACCCCTAGTGTCACTACATCGACACAACGTCACGTGAGTGACAGATAGGGAACTTTGTTAGAAGTCTGAATCACTCAACATGACTTTTTACTGCTTTCTCAATTAACAATTAAAATGAGCTAATGCAACACAGTTCTTTAGCATTTTGTTTTTATCTCTCACAAGTCTCATTTGTTGGATCTTTTCTTTCAATTTACCTTCATCTTTCTTTTTCACATCAGTTTTTGCCACATTGACATCTGTGACCTTAAGTCCAACGAGTTCAAAAAGGTTAACACAGTTAATTAATCCTTCTTGTCAAAGCCGAAGTTCATATAAAGATCACAGACCTTCTGTCTGTTCAGACCAGACAAGATAGCCTTCATTGCCCTCGCGCTTCGATGAGCCTAGGGCTCCCAACACCCTGTCACCGGTTTGTGGTTTGTCCCTCCTTGGACCACTGTCGGTAGGTACTCATGTCGGTAGATGCTCTGACCCAGTTGTCTGGCCAGAACAATTTGGCCCTTGTCAAAGTCTCTCAGGTCTTTACTCCTTTCCATTTCTCCTGCATTCAACACATTGACTACAAGAACTGATTGTTCTCTTACCATCTAATCTACCTAGACCTTGACATGTGGCCTTGTTAGGAGATGATCAACGTTATTTGCTTAATCTGTGAGTGGTCATAATGTTTTTGCTCATCGTGTATATACTATATATATTACTATATACCCTATCATTCAAAAGTTTGGAAACACTATAAAATGTTTGTCTATAAATGAAAATGGAAATTGCAAGAATTAAAGTCTATTTCTATTGAAATTATTTCTGTCATTAAAATTTTAATTCAAGAATCCTCCACTTACAGCAATGACACCTCAGGCATTCTAGCAGTTTATTCTAGATCTTCAGGTAAAGCTTTATCCCATGCTTTCTGCAGCACTACTCAGTTGGCTTGTAGGGCACTTCTCAAGGATTTTCTAACCAAGAAAGGTGTCACTGCTGTAAGTCTTGTATACTTGAAACCGCTTTGTGCTACTTATTTAAGTAGTGTGTATCACCTTTGCGCTACTTAACATTTTTAATGCAATAGCTTGTACGTCAGAGAGCGCAACTGAGTCTTACCTGGACACAACGAGAGGCAAAATCAACATCTTTAACATCCTCATCAGCAGCTCTCCCGGGAACTGGAAGTATTTCACCTCCTGCAGGGGAAAAGAGCAAGAAAGAGTCATAAACAGACAAGAGATCAGTAAAAACCTCTCACTATCTACTGTATATGTGAGAGAATTATTTATATGTCATGGTATATATATATATATATTTTTTTTTTGTTTTTTTGTTTTTTGTTTGTTTTTTTTGGTATACTCAGAAATCTTCCATAGACAATATGCAGGACTAATTTTCAATTTTGTACACCTGCTCCTTTCATATATAGGCAAGGGTGTAACCGCCATAGACAATGGAGTGCAGTTCCATTATTTGTTATTTTCATTGGGGGAAATTGACTTTTAACGATAACCAATAAACCTTTAAAAAGATCTACCATGAGCTCTGAGGTTGTTGATCAATGGTATATGCTCCTATTGGAGCCATCAGTCAATTAATTTAACTTTGTTTTTTTTGTTTTTAATCGCGTTTAATAGTGGAATTCCTGCTGAACAACTTATATATTTGTATATATCTGAATATTTTGCAATACAATTAAAATATATTGTTTCTATACTTAAATCAACAAATTTAAAATCAACAGTTCTATATTTTTTTCATCCTGTTTAATTCAATGACGTGATTCCCAATGCTTCATGGGATAGTCATTAATTCCCTCATTAACCTCCTGAGACCCAAGCATGAATGCTGTGTGCATTTTCTATTTCCATTTTTGATTTGTAACTAGTAGTACCTAAACAAGCAAAATAAATAAATAAATAAAACAAAATAAAAATTCTAGAGCAAATAGTTTGAATAAAAATGTACGTCCACATACGTGGACAGTGGGACGAAGTTGTTAAATAATACCAAGCTACAGATTGTCAGATTTTTCTCATCAAATAGTTTAATATGTTCTGAGGAATGTTATTTATTCATGTTTTTGAGATGTTACAGACATTATGTAATCAATCCAGCTCAACCTGCTCCAAGCAGGATTTGAACCAGGGTCTCTAGCATGGGAGGCAGGTGCACTAACAAGGAGGCTAAAGCCACTAGCGCACTTCTTGAGGCCAGGGGAGTGAGGTTTACACACTGCACAGCTACCTTACCAGCTGGCTACCATTACATTACATCAGAAATTAACAATTCATTCTGATTCAACGTAATTGCCAGCCTCATCAAATTACTGCCAAACCATGTTAAAATAAAAATATATTACTTCTGAATCTATTTACAGATTACCATTGTCCCATGTCTGCCAACCATGTTGAATGGTTCAAACATCATCTGCAGCCTGAATCTGAAATTTTGTTCGGATTTTAGGTGTGAATGCACTTAGCTGCATAGAAAGCTACAGGATGCTCCCTTGCTCCCCATTTAGTGAATGACTTAACCACTAGTGTGCTTTCTGTCTGCACTGGTCTCAGGACAGTTCTAAATGCATCTTATTTATATTAAAATTAAGCGAAATGCTGTTGTGTCACGTGACTCGGTGCATCAGAAGTTTAACCCTTAAATGTATGCTGTACCTGTATGCTGGGTTGGAAATCTCAAGGATTAATAGTGGTGTTTTCCTTATTACATGACGTGTTTTTCTGCAAGCAAATAGAAACAAATGAAACACGGAATGTAGGCTGTCATCCGCGCATCCTGACCGACGCAAAGTGGTCTTGTTTACTCGCCCAACACCTGAGTTTGACAGAACAATTCACTTCATGAGCCCTCAGTAGTGAACAAAGAAACTGCCCAGCAATGATATCCAAATCTCTCCCTCTCTCTGCAGTTTTGTGTTTGGCTGGCAGTCAGAACTCGTCTTTGAGAAAGCCTCTTTGCTTTAAGCCCTCTCTTTTTTGTGTGTTGCTATGAGAGCAGAGAACTGCCAGAGTTAAGAAATTAATCCATCTTAAAACTCAGACCAGAACTCTATAGAATGCTCACACACACACTGAGAAAGACACAGATTTGCAAAAAGAAATGTACATGCGCACAAAGATTCTGTACAGTCCTAGTAAAACAGATCGCAGTACTCAGCACTCAGAATCATCCTGCAAGACCGGGCTTTACTCCATCGAATCAAAGTTGAAAAAATACATTGCCCTCCACAACATAACTCAATTTCACAATGCCCTCTTTTAAGAAGCAACCAGTTTTGTCTCAACAACTAAACCTGATTTTTTGTGGGATGTTTTTGTGCTATGTACTTCCACTGATGCAGATGTGCATGTCATGCAGGTGAAGTGAGACATTCTGGTGCAACATCTGCTTGTATGTATTATCAGATGTTCCCAAAATTGTCCCAGAGGACAATTTCACTGCTCAGAGGTTGCTCTTTCATAGCTCAGTTGTGTTCTCGGTAATGTTTCATTTAGCAATCAACGTGCACTAGGTGTAAATAGCACATGCCACACAGTTTGGGTATTTACACTCCAGTAGTCTGGTGGAAACAGAAATTAAAGTCAATCTGCACCCTCAAATGTTGCTTGCAAGATGTTGAGCATGAATTTATATCAAGCAAACGTCCCAGGTTCAATTCCCCCTTATGTCCCACTTTTTTCCCATCCTATGTCCACTCTTAATATTTCCTTTAATACTGCTTATAATAATAAATACAAATTAATATAAAGGTTGATTTTTATTTTTTTGGACATGGTGGGGAGTTGAGAGAAAGGTCTGGTGCGGTTAAAATTAACCATGCTTTTACTGTAGTAATATTGTAGTAACCATGCATTTTGGCCATATTTTTAATGCAATTAACCATGGTGTTACTACAGTAATATGGTGTTAATATAGTAAACATGTTTAAATTTGTGGTTTACTATGATTTTACTACAAAATACCATGGTGATACTACGGTTACTGTAGTAAAATCATGGTTATTTTTTGTAAGGTACGGTTAGGGTTAGATTTAGGGGTAGGGGTTGGTGTAGGGTGTCTGTGTGGGACTTTAAATAAACAAAAAACACACTGCAGTGATGCCCCTATACTGTATGTTAGTATTTCATTAGGAGTGCTTACACTATTTGCACTTAGCTGCCTAAAAATGAATACAAATAAGTCAATGTAAGAATATTGGGCTATAAAATTAATGTGGATAGCATAGCTAAATTGCTCATGAATGAATATGAGAAATGTTTGAGTTCATAATGTTATCTCTGACTTTTGATTTAACACTTGGCATCTTGGCAAACCTGAGCACAGTTTGAGACATTCTTGAGATCTCATAACATACAGTAATATAATATAACTGAATTTATGCATATATAACAATTATGATTTGTATTTCTTTTCAGATAAAAATGAACATGGCAATGTTTTAAGCTACAGTAGGTTTTAGAGACAGTGAAAACATCAGTAATCACCTATTTTGAAAAACGCATGATAATTTTTCACTCAATTAAAAATGTGTGTGTATAAATGCATAAATTTAATTCAAGGAGAAATTTATCATTTTTAATATATATTGTACACATTATAATATATATATATATATATAATACAAACAAACATGTTTTTTTGTTTTGTTATTAGAGCTATTTTGGGTCAGAAAATCAAATAGGAAAATAATATTTCACCATTAGAACAAAGCGTACAGGTACAAAGCACAAATCTCCCTTAGCTCTCCATGCTGTCTGGTAGAAACAACTGAGACATAAAACAGATCTAATTTGTGATTTTTCTTTCCTAGAGGATTTTTTTCTTGCCCTCTTGCTTGTGTGTATAAAGAAAAATCCCAAATGAGATCTCTTTAATATCAATTGATTCTCAGACAAAAGAACAAATAGAGATTTCTGCTCACTGATTTTTCTCCTAAACTCTAACGTGTCCTCACTGAATTCCTGAAAAGATCTCAACAGTGTCTCAAACTTTGCTCATATCTCAATATGAACTCAAACATTTATTATCAAATTCTTCCAAGACTAAATGATCTACTGTACGCTATCCACATTACTTTTTATAGCTCTATACTCTTACTGTGTGTCAACAATTGACTCATTTGTGTCTTTTATTTTTTGAACTTCTAAGGAAGTAGAAAATATCAGAGACAAACATACTTAACTGAGAAGTCCATTACATCTCGTGAGCTATGAAAGTGCAAATTCTGAGCAATCAAATGTTCCTCTGGGAAAAGATAATGGTGGGTTGTAGTGATAGTTTGTGAAAAAGAGAAAAAAGGATGAGCGATGACATGGTATATGGCTAAAGAGCTTTAGCGCTATGCATTAGGCAGCAAGGACTTAGTATACAGTTTAGAGCAGGATCAGTATGTGTGCACGTGTGTGTGTGTGTGTGTCACTATGTGTGTGTGTTTTATCAGTGAAAGTGGCACTAGAATGATACACGGTTTGATTGAGCTGCTGACATTTGCTACTCAGTGGTCAGTTGATGACTCAAGCTCCACCCTAACAATCTACAATACTACAGATCACTAGACTACAATACTAGAGATCATGCAGCAGACCTCTCAGAACACCTGCAGCTCTCACTATATAAAGAAATAAATAATATATATATATATATATATATATATATATATATATATATATATATATATATATACACAAAGAAAAAAGAAAATATTTGACATAAAATAAATAACAGAATATATATATATATGTGTGTGTGTGTGTGTGTAAATCATATGCGTACATCTTCTGAAGCCATTCAACAGCTTTGTGGGAGAAACAGACAGAAATTTAGAGCCTGATCTCATGAAAAAAAAAATAAATAAATAAATAAATACATGATTCCCTGCTAGCACACGATGTACCAGTTATATAACTTATTCATAAATAGCAACGTAACTGCAACGTCACAGGCCCATAATTTTATTACCATTAAATGACCAATTCACAACGTCATCTTTACATCCTCCTAAAGTCCCAAGCTTACCCAGAATGGTCTAGTTACATAATGTATTCGTTATATTTGGTAATTCAGTGACTTATAGCTACATCATAGGCATGTTATTCCATTACCACTTTGCCTTCCAATTCCAATTATTCTTTTTTACGTTCTCCTAATGTGATAATCAGCAAATGCTGAGTCTAGTTGCAGCACAGGAAAATTGCATTTCTATCAAAGATTAATAATTTAATCTGTATTTGGAGGACTGAGGTGATATTAAATCTTACAAAGTGTGTGTGTGTGTGTGTGTGTGTAATATATATATATATATATATATATATATATATATATATATATATATACACATTCACACATACACATACACAGTTGTGCTCAGAAGTTTGCATACCCTGGCAGAAATTGTGAAATTTTGGCATTGATTTTGAAAATATGACTGATCTTGCAAAAAAAATCCTTTTATTTAAGGATAGTGATCATATGAAGCCATTTATTATCACATAATTGTTTGGCTCCTTTTTAAATCATAATGATAACAGAAATCACCCAAATGGCCCTGATCAAAACTTTACATACCCTTGAATGTTTGGCTTGTTACAGACACACAAGGTGTCCCACACAGGTTTAAATGGCAATTAAAGGTTAATTTCCCACACCTGTGGCTTTTAAAATTGCAATTAGTGTCTGTGTATAAATAGTCAATGAGTTTGTTAGCTCTCACTTGGATGCACTGAGCAGGCTAGATACTGAGCCATGGGGAGCAGAAAAGAACTGTCAAAAGACCTGCATAACAAGGTAATGGAGCTTTATAAAGATGGAAAAGGATATAAAAAGATATCCAAAGCCTTGAAAATGCCAGTCAGTACTGTTCAATCACTTATTAAGAAGTGGAAAATTCAGGGACGCTCTTGGACTTTCCAGCACGACAATGACCCTAAGCACAAGGCCAAGTTGACCCTCCAGTGGTTACAGCAGAAAAAGGTGAAGGTTCTGGAGTGGCCATCACAGTCTCCTGACCTTAATATCATCGAGCCACTCTGGGGAGATCTCAAACGTGCGGTTCATGCAAGATAACCAAAACTTTTGCATGACCTGGAGGCATTTTGCCAAGACGAATGGGCAGCTATACCACCTGCAAGAATTTGGGGGCTCATAGACATCTATTACAAAAGACTGCACGCTGTCATTGATGCTAAAGGGGGCAATACACAGTATTAAGAACTAAGGGTATGCAGACTTTTGAACAGGGGTCATTTCATTTTTTTCTTTGTTGCCATGTTTTGTTTTATGATTGTGCCATTCTGTTATAACCTACAGTTGAATATGAATCCCATAAGAAATAAAAGAAATGTGTTTTGCCTGCTCACTCATGTTTTCTTTAAAAATGGTACATATATTACCAATTCTCCAAGGGTATGCAAACTTTTGAGCACAACTGAATATTCTTTTTCATGCATTTTGTATCCGTTTGCTTTAAAGTCTTAGTTGATTAATAATTTGGACATTACATTTCTGAATCCTCTGAACAATTTAAAAACCTGACATTTCTGACTGTTTTGTGATTAATGATATTTTTATTTTCAGCTTTCAAACCATGTAAATGTTATCACCAAATTCAAACAATGTTGTTTTGAAGCTTCTTAATGTGGTGACTAATCATGCTAATTCAAATGGATGCGCTGCATATAGCGCTCTCTCTCCGTGATCTTTAGAGTTCATAGAAACGTAATAACTGTAGCATTAGAAAGCTGAGACTTTCTTTTTCATCCCCCATCCACATCACTATCGGAGTTGGCCACAGCGGAGAGAGCCACCGCCACCTTTTCCCATTTACATGCCTCTTAATTTTGATATAATTATTAAGTTTCCCAAGGAGAACTTTTGGAGCCACATTATATTAGGTGGCCTTAACTACTATGTACTTAACCATTTGATACAATGTACTTATTATGTACATACATGTTGCATTGTAATTAAATTTAAAGTACTTGCATTTAATTACATTTGTAGTTACAGTTAACTTTACCCCTAACCCAACCCTTACCCCAAAACCTAACTCTAACCCCTAATCCTAAACCTAACCCTACCTTTACTCCTAAACCTACCCGTACCTCAACCTCAGCAGCAGCAAATGTGGGAATTTTGCAGAACATGTAGTTAATGTAGTATGTACAAAGTCTTGTATGTATTTAATGTTAGTACATAGTAGTTAAGGCCACCTAAAATAAAGTGTGATCGAAAGTTTTTCTTTCAGTAATTTCCTCAACAAGAACCCCTTGTCTACTAAAGTTTTTGTTTCTTTTCCTCCATGTCAAATGTAAAGTTATCAAATGGTTTGCAGCAAGTAAATTCTCCTATGATGGTTAATGTCATTAAACTAACACATCTTACGCACTTTACATTAAAAAAAAAAAAATATCATGAGGAGCTTGCCCCCTCACAGCCCCTGGTGTCATTTGTGTTGCCATGGCAACCAGCTGGACCTAACTCAAACTGGAGAGGACAGCAACAGACATCTACATCTCCGTTTCTGGTCAGTTATATCTTCCACAAAAGTTCAACAACCACATCAGATTGAATAAGATACATTACTCACCTTCTATTTGTAGTAGATTTGTTAATATTTTTGCATCTGTGACTATTTGGCAGATTTAATCATCTGAAATGTCCTCTAGCATTGTGCCAAATGTTATTAATGGAAGTTTATTACCAAGAATAAGCTTTTATGTAAATATATTTTATGCTATATGTTAAGAAAAATGTATATAGGTCTATAATATACACTAAATGTAATGTAAGTGTGTAGATTTTCATTTTTACATATTTTTGCTGTTATCATTTAAAAGTATTTATTGAAAAAGTTTATGCAGATCTTATGAAGATTATATTTTCAATTTCTGTAAGATTATAAGTCACTAACCATTTTCTATATTTATATTTATATCTTTAAACAATTGTTTTGAATTAAATGAACAAATGTATTTCAAGGCATTTGTGCCAAGCTTGTCTAAGTACTGTTTGCAAGTTAATATCATTTGTGAGCACAAATGTCATTTAGGCGTTATGTGGCCAGTAGTTCTTCCTTTCTTCTATTGTTAATTATTAATTATTATTTTTTATGTGTTCTGTCGAAATAACTAAAATTAATTAATTTTGAGTCTGCATTCATCATTCACATGCACAGCTGTTTAAATAGCCTTTAAATTAGTATTGAGCAAATGAGAACATTAATTAGGTTAGACTGCATGTCCGCCCATAAAATAATAATTAAAAGCAAAAATTACCAACTGGTTACCAACACACAACTGTTGATCCATGACATAGCCACAACATCGCGATGACGGTCTGGCACCATCACAAAGTTACGTTGTGGCTACGAATCCAGGAATTTCACTTTTACGGTTTTCAAGATGTAACTAGCTGCATTGCCACGACGAAAGTTTGGTTATCATATTACGTTATAGTTACGTAACGGTCATGTAGTTTGGCTAGCAGGATTGTGGCGACATTTTTCAAAATGATATTACATGTTTCCTTACTTTTATCGCAGCAGTTCTCTGAATGGCTCAAAAAGTGAGTATACTGACCTCCCTACCATAAACCTTAAACCTGAACCTAACCATTACCCTGACAGAACACGTACATCACCAGACGTCTGTTTGAATTTACATCTGAAAGACATATTTTTATGTTGTTTGCTCATCTGCAATACGTCTATAAGACGTATGTCAATAAGTATGTCTCAGATGTCAATAAGATAATCAGCAGATGTCTTTGAGAATTTTATGATTTAGAATGTCTGAAACTCTGTCAAATATTGATCTGTTTCTCACCTACACCTATAATATTGCTTCTAAAGAAATAGATTTTAGACAGCATACATTTTTCGAGAAAAACTGCACCTTCCATGAACTTTTCACCCCATGTCAAGCACTTCTGCTGAAAAAACACACACAGAGACACAGTGTTAACAGTTTGAGAAAATTATCCTACAAATGGCTTATTTACGTACGGTTGTCTCTGCATATTAAGCTGGGATAGGAGAAAGTATTTGACACAGAAAAGGTTACACACTTTAACTTTAAAGTGACAAATATCAGTGAAACTTTTATGGTACTTTTTTAGCCATTTTCTTTTTTTTTTTTTTTTTGGACAGTGTCCCATTCTATTTCACTGTACGGAGAGAGTTGCTTGGACATACAGCTAAATATGTTTTTTTTTTTTTTTTAGTAAAAGACTGAAAAACATATGGGTTTGGAAAGACAAGAGTTTGAGTAAATTACTTCATTTTAAATTCGGATTAACTATCCCTGTAAAGCTTCCATATTGGCCTATATACAGAGTTGTGTTACTATCCGAGTTTAAGAAAGAACAAAATGCTACAGTTCAATAGACTCTTTGTATTACACTCGATCTTTGAGAAATATCAGCTGCTTAAAGCGTTTTGATAATAAATCCATTCTTGAGCGGAATGACTGCTTGGAAGGAAAATAGCGAAGGACCCTTTTGCCTTAGTTTCTGGTTTTGTTATGATGTTACAAAAGATATTTTCTCTCTACCTGCATAAGATCACTCTAACTATAGTGGGAGCTACTTCACATCTCCATCTGGGAAAAAAATAAATAAATAAATATATATATATATATATATATACAATGATGAGGCAAATATGGTATTTTTTCTCAAATGGCCAGATATAAAGACCATTCATTTACAATAGAGCTTTGACTGACATGATTTCTTATCTAAGAACATTTGTGCATTCCTTTCTTTTTGAATGCTTAGTTTGTTCCACAGAGTACATTGAAAGAAGAATTAGCAGGTGACTTTTTAAAAATCAACCATTGATTTGTGCGGAGGTTGCTTGTACCTTTGTGGTAGCAAAAGCCAGATGGCACATTTGTTCTTAAAGAGGGCAACAAGAAATATATCAGTCTTTGCTTTAATGGCTTTATGTACAATGTACAATGATGTACAATGATGGAAAAAAATGTAGAAAGGCAAAAATGGAGAGTGGAACGAGTCACAAACAAGTCGAGATGATGAATAACTAAACAGAATTTGAGAAAACCAATCTATTTGCGGCAGTTTGCAATTTTCTATAATTTCCACAAAAAAAAAAAAAAAAAAAAAAAAAACACTTAAATCTGAGGAAATCCCATCACTTTCCTTCATGTTTGACAGTGGCAAAATACATGTTTGAAAAGCTTGACGCAGTCGCAAAATATCCAAAAGCACAGCTGCCATTGTATCATCTCCATAGTAACAGTGTAAGCATCTCCGTCTCATCTCCTCCACATTGTGCATTCACTATCAAAGTTTTGCGGGATCGCAGACAGCACACATGCCACATACATCACAGCAAGCGTTTAATGTTCACCCTGCGTGCTGCGAACGAGACACAAAAATCCACGTTTATACAAAGAATTCCTAACATTCGCTTAAAATTAGTTCCCCATTAGTTGTGTAGTAAAATGTGATTTAAATTTGAAGTGTTTAATACAGAAGGCTAAGAATCTGAAAACAGCAATATGCTTATATGCTGATTTACTAAAACAAAAAAAAAAGTTACACATATACAAACTGCATATGCAATATATATTTCAAAATATGACAAATTGCCATTTTCATACTTTTTATTTTCTCGAAACATTTGTGGAATTGAAATTTGTACATAAATGCTTACATATATGAACTCTAATTTTATTTGTTTGTCTAATATTGAAATCTGATATACGTATACAATGTAATAATTGCAACAGGCCCAATTATTGAATCCTCATTTGTGTTTTTAGTGTACAGATTTATTGCAAGTCTATTTTAAACTTGCATTGTCTGAGGCAGAAAATTTTAATACAAAAAAAAATTAAGGTTCTTCCAACACCCACAGGTTTACACCTAAATGTATGGTATTTGTTTTTTTTTTTGCTAACTGCATAGAAAGTTATTGTGCACTAAAATATTTATATGTAACTGCATTTACAATGTAATTAAAACAATTACAGGGGTACATAAAGATGATTTGTGAGTTTTCACGGCAAAAGAAAAAAAATACCGCATATTGCAAATCACAAAATTTGAGAAAAGCTGCAGCAAATTCAGTCATTTTGGGCCATAAAAATCAGGAAAAAGTGCCGTGGAATCCTGGTGGGACTGATATATATATATATATATATATATATATATATATATATATATATATATATATATTATATTTTTTTTTTTTTTTTAACGAGTGAATGGACAAGTGCTCACTGATAAGATGTTAGCCGTTTTTTGAAGACAGAGAGGGAGTCAACGAGCTACGTGAAGCCGAAAGTCCATGAAAGTGATTTGGTGCCTCTGTGTTGGTACTAAAAGGCTGTGCTCATTTGCTGATCGCAGGCCTCTGGTGGGAATGTAGCTCTGCAGAAATGATTTTAGGTATGTTGGAGCAGACCCAGTGACTGTTCTGTACGCCAGCATCAGAGCCTTGAACTTGATACGTGCATCAACCGGAAGCCAGTGTAGAGAGACATGGAGGGGTGAAACATGTGCTGTCTTTGGTTCATTGAAGACCAGACGTACTGCATTCTGTATCAATTGCAGAGGTCAAATTGCACATGTAGGAAGGCTAAGAGAGCATTCTTATAATCCAGTCTAGATATGACAAGCGACTGAACAAGGAGCTGTGTGGCATGTTCAGAGAGGAAGGGTCTTATTTTCTTGATGTTGTATATTGTAAATACATGATTGTGCTGTTTTTAAGATGTGGTCAGTGAAATTAAGTTGGTTGTCAATGATTACCCCAATATTTCTGACCGTTTTGGAAGGTGTTATTGTAGATGAACCCAGCTGAAAGGTGATGTTGTGCTCAACAGCAGGGTTGGCTGGAAAGACGAGCTCTGTTTTCACTAGGTTGGGTTCCATCTTATTTTTTTTCTTTATCGGAACTGAATGATGTAGTGTTTTCGGTGCAAACAACCATTTAGTGGCACTACTGCACTGAATCAGCAGCATGAAAAAGCTCCAAAATATTCTTCCTCAAAAGTACTAAAAGAATCACTAATGGAACATTAAAGGAAACTGAATCGTTGAGAGGAATCCGAATCGGAACCAGAATCATCCAATTCCTTATGAATCCCATCCCTAATCATGATATATGGCATTGCTGTGACATAAAATGGGTCTTACCATAATATATGATTTTGATCATGCTGCCCAGCCCTACAATAAACACAAATACCAGAATTTTTATTTACAGTTGAGAGCTTGTTTCTCCATCTGCATTCTAATGGAGGTAGTTTGAGATGCACTGTTGAGGATGTTTAAAAGGAACTCTAGAGATCTTGCTTTCTGCTCTCCACTTTGCCCTAAATGGCCACTTGAGCCAAGTTTTCAAGTCCAAATTTACTTTGTTTTTTCATCCATCTCTCTCTCTCTCTCTCTCTCTCTCTCTCTCCTATTAGTCACTAAAAGCATTATGTCTGAGTGCTCTGGTAATTTGTTGACCTCAACAAATTATTAGTAGATGTTTAAGAGCAAAAACTCATAGAGGGTGGATGCTAAACAGTAACCCTAAACCCTCACTGCAGGCTCTCATTCAGACTTATACAGAATCATTGCAGGTGATGACTGAATTTAAAGTCCATTTATCTGTCCAGTACTTCTTGTGTCTCTAAAGACTGCCTTCACAATGTCACATAAGGACAAGCTTATGCCTATAACTGGGTGTGATTGGCAAAAGGTCTTGATTTTATAGCAGCTTAAACTAGGCAAGAACCGCCCACTTAGACAGGAAGAGTCATCTTGATGTCTTGTCGGTTCTTCATTAAAAGAAGTTCATTGATCACTTGACGAGACCACAGGTATCCGCCTCGTGACTGAACACATTTTTTTTTTATCATGTTTGATCTGCTTTCCCAGTTGGCAGACCAATAAACTCAGCAGGGAGTCCTGTTGGTCAAGGGAATAACAAACTCCCACTGACAGATGCTAATCCGAGCTCCGTCTCCCTCCTGCTGGCCGGCGATTATGTAAATAAAGGGGTTAAGCCTGAAAATCGTTGGGAAAATCCGCTAGTGTGACACCGGCTTAAAACGATCAATCACAGTCGATTTTGTCATTACGTGCTTTTTAGGAGCGGGATTATCTGAGATGTACAATTCAATGCGCGTGTGCGCAATAGAGACGACTGCAGCCAGAGAAAATTATAGTTTTGAGATTTTAGATTTGTTTTATAGCTGTATGTTTATGGCAATGTACACTAAGTTTATCTTGCCAATAAAGTTTGATATGAATTGAATAGGGCCCATTTGATCCTATTATTTAAAAAGTCCACTGAAAACGGCAGCATATTTTGCTCAACTTTTAATTACAGCATGTCCACTGATTTTATAGCATGTATAGATATACTTACATCAAGGATGTAATGTGTGTAATTAACTAACCGCAAAAAAACACAACATTTCAAAACATACATATTAAAATAAATGATGACTAACCAATTACTTGCAAATTAACACAAAGTATAAAATAAATGTTACAAATATGTTAGTTACATTTTTTAATCGATTCACAGCTCTATATTTGACACATTTTAGGCCTACTGTTGCACTGCACTCAAGCAAATAAATGCATGAACAAACAAACTGCCCATCATAACATTGCATTTTAACCACTTAAATACGTTTGCTGTGACTAACATAGCATAGCTGACTTATAAACCTAATGACAAATCATATTAAACTGTATTGCATCTGTGATCCTTAACAAACTGGCTAACTGAGAAACATTGATGGTGCCTCGTGCATCTTGAACATACTCAAAGTACAGCGGTATTCAACTGCTTTGGTGGAGGAAATAAAGGTTCAGGTTGCTCCATCAATATTCAATATTTTGTTTTTTTTTAATCTTGATACACTTTGTGACCAGAAAAATGCTACATCTTCTTAAGAGGAGCATTTAGCTCTATTGTACCCTACTGTAAAGCAACCCATCAGAACATAATATGATCAAACACAGAGTTTCACTCTGTACCACCAAACCCAAACCTTGTTGAACAGTCAACTTTTAGCACCACACAAACATCACAAAGCTTTCCCATCAAGTGTTTCCTCAAGACATCGGGGTCACTGATTTGCATCCTGTCAACTAGAGGAACAAACCCAGTAATTTCTGTTGAGACTCATCTACTTGAAGAATAGTTGTTAATCAGGTAATATTGTTTCTGAATCAAAGAATGAAACGGAAGCCAATTACCTCACATATAGATGAACCCCAGATGACTGAAAGTAACTCCAGTTGTCTTCCACTCACTAAATGCCTACACTATCGTCTCTCTTTTCTAGTTGTGCTTTTTAAAATGTCCTTAATTTATTTCCCCTGGCTGTCTCCTGTAATCTTCATAATGTCCAATATTAGTTTATTCCAAATCTTCTGGAGCCATACAATAGCTTTGTAAGGAACAGGCTGAGATTTCATTAGTTAGTGTCTGATATCCCATAAAGCATTGCTAATGACGTAATAGTCAGTTTTTAAAACAAATTATGTATCCTCCTGAGACCTGAGCATGACTGCTGTTCCATTTCCCTCTTTGAAACTAGTGGCACCAAATAAACATTCAACAATAAAAACAATTTCTAGAACAAATAGTTTTCCTAAAAATAGATGTCCACATATGTGAAATTTTAAATAACACCAAGCTATAGAATGTCAGATTTTTTTTTTTTTTTATCAAATTGTTTATAATGGTTCTAGAAGTCATGGTTATTCATATTTTTTGAGATGTTACAGTCATTACATTAGAAATAGCATAATTAATTATGATTCAAAGGAATGGCCAGCATCATCCAATCACTGCCAACCATGTTAAAATAAAATTCTACATTATAAATTCTGAATCTATGTACTGATTAAAATTGTCCCATGTCTGCCAAACATGTTGAGTGGTCCAAACATCATCTGCAGCCTGAAACTGAACTTTTGTTCGGATTTTAGGAGTGAATGCACTTAGCTCCACAGGAAAGCTATAGTATGCTCCTTAGCTCCCTATTTAGGGAATGACTTAACCTCCAGTGTGCTGTCTGCACTGGTCTCAGAACAGTTTGAAATGCACCTTTTCATCCTAACTCCATACAAAAGCCTCTGAAAGCAACATTTTTCAGCTTTTGGATGAACCCAATGATTCTCAATGTGATAATGCAGTAAGTAGAGGATTTCTAAGGAAAAAAATTGCTGAAGTACACATTAGTGTACATTGTGTTTTGCAGCTTGCCGTTTTGCGATAAATTGCTCAAATCTAAAAAATGGCATAGATGAAACTAGAAACTTTTGACTCAAACGGGTTTCAGTGTAGAAACTTAAAGGTGCAATATGTAATGTTTTCATGTAATATTCGCCTTTTTTTGCCAATGTGTGAACGGCTTGTAACGCAACTTAAAAAATGAGCCCTTCCCGGACTTCCTAGGTTGCCTATTAAATGTATAATAGTATGATCATGCATCATGCAATGTATCATGCAAAGAAAAGTGATTCCTTCAAACTACAGTCTCGCATAGTCAGACCTATATCCACACTTTGTTTTAGCCCTGTTCCAGCACTGGAGAGTCAAATATAATATACACTCTCAAAGTTTGTAGTAAAACAATCATAACTGTGTAATTTTAATTATGCTAAATTTATTTGCTACCTCATCTGTCATCATGATGCCAGTGAATCACGTTCAGTCTCTTTGTTTTGGTCGATGCTCGCTCGCATCCCTATGGAGTGTGTGCGTGCTATCACAAGCAACATGCTGCCGTTCACTTAAGGGCCACAGGTGTCATTAAAAAACAAGGGTTCTAGAATCTTACATATTGCACCTTTAATTAGGTTTCTTAACAGATATAGTTTTGTTGGCATTTCTCCCAAAGGCAAACTCCGTTGTGGTTAGCGCCATGTTGTTTTGTCACATGTACATTGAAAGTTTAACCCTTTACTGACAGCACTGAGTCTCCTGAACTGAGATCAGTCATTTTAAATTTAATTATGCATTACGTATAGCGAAGCAAAAATACAATGTTCACTCATGTGTACGCTGGGGTCACATGAGGGTATATGTGGTATTATTTGCAGTAAATAAAATTGATAATCAATGAGAAGTCAGTAGTTTAATTTTTTTCTCTTACTGTTTTTAATCTGAGTACATTATTTGCAATGCTTTTATTTACATTTTTGGCTCATTAAAGTTTGTATTGTTGTGATTCACTTCAGAGCTTGTTGGTTTGGTTCATGGCTTGGAACTCTTTAAAGCACAACAGCCATTCATTTTCTTTAAAGGCTAATTGATTTTTGTTGGTAAACCTTTAAAGACAGGTCTGCCGTGAACTCAGAGGTTGTTAATAGAATGTATATGCTTTTGTTGAAGCCATCTATCCCCTTTTTAAGTTCACTTAAAAATAGCAGGTTCTGTTAAATAACTGCAGTACTCATGATCCTCAATTGAGAAAAATCACAAGAAAAAAAAAAATAACTGAATGGGAAATAGTTCCGCAACTATGGCGAGCTGTAAAAGTAGGCCAGCACTGTTGTGCTCTTTAGATCACAAGAGCTCACACAAGGCTAACACCAAGGCTACCCCATACAAATTAATCCACTGCTCAGATTCAGGGAGAGCTTGCATTTATCTTCATGTCCGACTGGGTTTGACATTGAGAAACTCTTAGAATCAGAATGAGCTTTATTGCCAAGTATGCTTACACATACAAGGAATTTGTCTTGGTGACAAAAGCTTCCAGTGCACAAACAATCCAGCAGAGATAAAGTGATTAGAAAACAAAGCACGCACACACACACACACTTGGGGAGTAACAGAATACATGTAATGGGATAACTTATTTAAAATACAAAACCTAAGTAACTGTATTCCTGTAAAGGACATGCCAACTCAGGAGCTTGAGATGAACCCAGATGCAGGAGTTTTACACTGAACACAGGAAAAGCAGGTAAGCAAAGCGAGGTAAGTATTCAGGTAAGGTACAAAAGTGACTGCACCGCACCAAGGCAGAAGGCACAGGTCCATAAATGGTAATTTCCAAAATCAACAGGTGCCCAAACAGGTAACTTAACTTCAGACAGGGTCACAGATGAGTCACTTTCATAAACAGGAGCAGGTTTGTATATCAAGTTCTCAAAGTCACGTTTCCAGTACATTAGAGAGGTCCGTGGTCTAACAGGCAAGTTTTAGGGGAGTATATATGCAGTAAACTCAGGTTTCACAAAGTCGCTTATCTTGCACGTCAGGAGCAGATCGTTGACAAACCGGTGAGATTAACACAGGTGAGTGGGTATGCCGTATTCTCAGAGTCACTTATCTCATATATCCAGAGCAGATCGTTGACAATCAGGTAAGTAGTAAACAGAAAAGCCGTTTTCCACTGCAGCAGAGCAAAAGGGAAGTCCAAGGAACTTTTCAACAAGGCTAAACGCTGACAGAATGTGAGAGTGAGGTTTAAGTGCAAGTCTTAACGAGGTGATGATGAGCTGCAGGTGTGCGTGATTAAAACTCGGCGAGTGAGGGAGAGCCCGGTGTGCTCGTGACAATTCCACTACAGTTACAATTTAAATAATTAGTAATTAGAATAGTTACTTTCAAAAAGTATTTTGATTACTGAAAAGATTACTTTGCATTTTATTGTCATTTGTTTCATTTAATATTTAGCCCTTTCAGATGGAAAACATTTATACATATTGTAGCGTTTCTCATTCAAATACAATGCCAGTTGAACTCTTTTAGTGTTTATTGAACACTTCACAAAGATAGGGCTACTGTTATGGCCATAACCCATGCTTTTACACCTCTCAATCTCACAGCCGTCTAGCTATTCTGACATGCTGCACACAACACACATCTCACTCTACCGGAGGAAGTATGAATGACAAGAAAATCTCTTTTCCTCCCACATAACTCCACCCCGCTCCCATAATGAGGTATAAACACAACATTATTATTTAACTAATGTAATACTGAACATTTTGAACCTAGTAATGTAACTGTAATGACATTACACTGCCCCCCCCCCCCAAAAAGAAAGACCCTCATCTCTGAGGGGGCAAATAAAGTCTGTCAGGTATACAGGTTGTCGCCTCTGCCTCTTTGGCCTGGCAAGGCTCCCATGGCCCTGCAGGTCAGAGTTTTTATGGAAGTGAAAAACTGGGGCTTGGGGGGGTAGGGCACAGTCCATGTGGGATTTTTTGGGAAGGGACATTTTGGGCCACTGAAGTCTCTGATGTGGGCAGGGGGTCACGTCCTATGTTGTTCTCTGTGTCACGGGGGTTGGACAGTTTTTTTTTTTTTAAAAGAGAGGGTGGAATGACCTCTGTATAAGGCTAGTCTGTCTCTATGTAGGACTACCTTTTTTCCTTTAGATGGCATTTGTACCCTGTATACCACCTCTCCTATTCTTTCCAGAACCAGACATGGGCCCACCCAGTGACAGTCTTTGGGCAGCGTCCTTTTCTCCTTCTTGGGCTGTATACCCAAACTGACTCACCTGTATGGAAGTGTCTCCCCCTACTTTTGACATCATAGTTCCTCTTTTGCCTCATTCCGGCCTTTTCTAATTGATCCCTAGCAAAAATATGCGCTGTTTCCATTCGATCTTGCAGTTCTTATGGCATACTCTGGTCCGGTAGGCACAGTTGGTGTGTCAGAGGGTTTCCCAAATGACATTTCAGGAGGAGTCCGGAGCTCACGTCCCAGCATAAGCAAAGCAGGGGTGCACAACATGGAGTCCTGTACTGCTGACCTACAGGCCATGAGGATAAAAGGAAGGTGAATGTCCCAGTCTCTTTGGTGGTCAGCTGTAAGGATGGCTAGCTATTGGGTCTTTTGACTAGCCTTTGAATTTTGTTAAGTCTTTTGACTAGCCCGTCGCTTTGAGGATGTAACGGAGTTGTGTGGGTTTTTTGCATTTCAAGCCATTCACACAGGGCATTAAACAGTCTCGATTAAAAATTTCTTCCTTGGTCACTGTGAATGGTCTCTGCAGTACTGAACCTGCTAAACATCCCCTCTATTAATGCATCTGCCATGGTCTCTGCCTCCTGATCTGGCAGTGCATAGGCTTCGGGCCATTTAGTGAAATAGTTCATTGCAGCAAGTACAAAGCAGTTGCCTCTCTCCGTGCAGGGGAAAGGCCCCATGATGTCCACCACTACCCTTTCCATTGGCGCTCCTACGGCCTGCTGCTGGAGCTTTGCATGGGATTGGTCAAGAGGGCCCTTATAGGCAGTGCAAGCACCACATCCTCGGCAGAAATCCTCCACATCACTTCTGTGCTGGCTCCAGTAGAAACCTTGGCAGAGACAGTGAAGTGTCTTGGACAACCCAAAGTGTCCTGACCCTGTACTCCCATGGCAAACCGCTAGGACTGGTCCTCTTAATGCTTTTGGCACTACCACCTGCCATCTCTCTTCACCAGTAGCAGGCTCCTTCCATGCCCATTGGAGCACTCCATTGCTCAGTCTCAGTGTGTCAAATTTGGACCACAATCCTTTAGTAGCTGGAGAGCATCCTGCAACGTCCTACCATTTGGGCCTCTGTTGTCCTTCTAGCCATCTCAACACGGGCTGCAGGTCCTTGTCCTGTTCCTGTTGCAGCCTGCATTCTGTTGTTTCAACCACCTTAAGCATCCTGCAGGCGGGCTGTGCCACCATGTCCTCTTGACATAGCTCATTCTCACGCATCTCTTTTTTTCCCACATTGGCGGCAGCCCTCAGCAGCGCATGGGCGTCTAGATAATGCATCCGCATTGGAGTGAGTGGACTCAGCTCTATGGACCACCGTGAAGTCATATGATTGAAGCTCTTCCAGCCATCGTGCCACTTGACCTTTGGGTTCTCTGAAGGACATCAGCCATTGAAGTGCAGTGTGGTCTGTTCTTATTGTGAACATCGTCCCACACAGGTAGTATTTAAAGTGTCTCACGGCCATCACCATGGCGAGGAGCTCCCGTCTATTGACACAGTAGCGCCGCTCACTCTTACTGAGCACCCTGCTGAAGTAAGCCATGAATTTCTCTCCGTCTAGCCCTTCTTGCGACAGTACTGCCCCCATGCCAACGTTGCTAGCATCCGTGTCTAGGACAAAAGGCAGAGCAGTGTTAGGGGGAACAAGAACAGGGCTCTCAATCAATGCTCATTTGAGGGTGTTGAATGCTTTCTGGCAGTCCTCAGACCAATTGAAGGTACAGTCTTTCTGCTGGATTTGAAAACTTTTCAGTTGTCTCTGGTCATTGAGGGTCGGCCAGTCTCTGATGGCGCAAATCTTCTCCTTTAAAGTGCCAATGCCTTCACCCCCTAATTTGTGGCCCAGAAACTCCACCTCACATCTCATAAAGTAGCATTTATCAGAGTGCAAATTCAGGCCGGCTGCTGCCACCCTCTCCAGCACTCGCCGCAGGGCTTCGAGGGCTGCCTTGAACAACCCACCATGGATCAACGTTTGTCTAAGTACACAAGGCACTCCTGATGGGGATCTCCACTCAGCACCTTGTCCATAAGCCTCTCAAACGTTGCGTGCATGGCATGCAGTGGAAGATTATGGTCTGAGGAAACAGCAGCAGCAGGGGTGTGATTTGAGGTCTCCATAACATACACAGATATGGGCGAGGGGCCCGGGCATGGGGAGGGTGGGGTCATTTGCACAGAGAGCAAGAGCAAGTAAGTCTCTGCTTAAGTCTACTACACAACCTATAGCCTTCAGGAAGTCTAAGCCAAGTATGCAGGGGTCTTGCACTTCAGCCACCCATGAGTGGAACGATACAGACAGGCCTCCGACATTTAACAGAAAGGACCCCTTTCCTTTTATTAGGGTGAAATCACCAGTCACAGTTTTTAGTCAAGCTAATGTCGGTTCTACTGCAGTCCCCACTGGGACCAGATCAGGCCGCACCAAAGTCGCATTTGATCCTGTGGTGACCAGGGCTGTACATGGACTCCCTCCACTAAAATTGGTATGTGGCAATTTCCGACATAAGTCCACACCACTGTCATTACTGTCTCTATAGGGGCCGATATAGCACATTCCCCCACCCACTGTTCCCCATCTCGAGGCGTGGGCGTACCCTGGGGAGTATCATCACAGGCCCATGTCCTCCCATCTACATGGGCCCTTGGGCGTTTCCCTGCATGCCACTGAATCTGGGACATTGTCTAATAAGGTGGCCTGATTGGCCACACCCCCAGCAGCTTAAGAGCCGACGACGTGTGCGAAGTTCTGACATTGTGCGGCCCTGCTGCTGTGCTGCTGCGTGTGCAGTGTTATCTCGTCATATAGGCTCTCTGGTGGGTGGGTCAGTCATAATTGCAGTTTGCACCATTGGTGAAATGACATCCTGTTCCATTCCATTTCCTACTATCTCTCTTTCCACAGCGATAAATTGGTCTCTAGCTAGCTCATTCTGGACTATGGGTGGCATTTCAGCATAGGTACATTTGCATAGGCTTTCAATGTCATTAGCCAAAACTCCTAAGGGCTCTCCATGTTGTCTGCGCCTGTTATTAAACTCAGTCCTTAAAAGGACAGGCTGATAACATTGTCCAAATCATCTCTGAAGAGCCCCAACTAATGCTGAGTAATCATTTCTCTCCCCAGGGCTCAACAGTATCAGGCAGGCAGCTGCATCATCAGTGAGGCACAGAGCTAACTGTAAAGCTTTATGCCTTTCAGTCCAACCAGCAGCATCAGCTAGCAGTTCAAGCTGTACTTTAAAAGTGTCCAAATCTGTTTTACCAGAGTACTTCGGTGTTTTGATAGTGAGCATCTGAATCTCCAGCGTATCTGCTCCGTATAGGGGCGCCGCCATGTTTGTTTACATCACATGTCCCTGCATCATTGTGTGAAGGCACTGTGATGGGATATGCGTGCACTGTCATGTCGGCGTGAAAACCGTGCTATGCGATCTCACAGTGTGCGACTAAGGGTGGAGCAAATCGGCTTCGGCAGCTCAAAGCATGGCGGCTTCCATAGAGCCAGCTGCATTTCTTACAGACCACTGCTCTGCATAAGGATTGTGTGTCCACAAGCACTCGTCCTTCGGTTTTTCTACTTTCACTTTAACCCGAGCCCTGGCATCCATCTCAGCGTCCATTGCAGACTGGCTTGAATTTGCACTAAGTCTGTCACTTCTGACACCAAATGTAGCGTTTCTCATTCAAATACAATGCCAGTTGAACTCTTTTAGTGTTTATTGAACACTTCACAAAGATAGGGCTACAGTTATGGCCGTAACCCACACCTTTACACTTCTCAATCTCACAGCCATCTAGCTATTCTGACACGCTTCACACAATGCACACCTCTCACACTACCGGAGGAAGTATGAACAACAAGAAAAACTCACTTCCTCCCACATAACTCCACCCCCCTCCCATAATGAGGTATAAACACAACATTATTATTTAACTAATGTAATACTGAACATTATGAACCTAGTAATGTAACTGTAATGACATTACATTATAAATGATACGATCCAAAGTGCATCTGAACAGCAGTTAAACATTTTCTTATGATGTGTTACATTCATACGAGCAGACAACTTGAAGTAAGTTTGGAGCAGAAGAAATAAAAATAAACCTTGTGTAAATTGTTAGCTTTACGCTAAGATAAAATGCTGTTCCCTATCTGTCACTCACTCGACGTTGTGTTGATGCAGTGACACTAGGGGTCACTCTTGGGAGCCCCAAACCTCTGACCTTTTTTTTAAAAGGCCAATGAGAATTGGCGAGTGGAATTTGCATGCCACTCCTCCGGACATACGGGTATAAAAGGAGCTGGTATGCAACCACACATTCAGATTTTCTCTTCGAGGCCGAGCGGTTCTATTCATTGAGCTGAATTCATCCGCCGAGTTCATTCACCTCTCTCTGCTGGATCTTACGGCGCATTTCAGCGGCTTCTCCCCCTCTGCATCTGTAGTTTGCAGAGAACATCCCCTGGGTGCTTCGGCAGAACATTTAAAAGAGTATATTCTAAAAGAGTATATTTTCTTTCTGAAAGAGCGGCACACACGGAACGTCTTTTTAAAGATGCCTTTCCGTTTGTGTGTTATTCCTGGTTGTGGTCCTTATCTCTCCGCTTCCGACAGCCACAATCGCTGTCTTATGTTTCTGGGCGCTGCCCACGTAGAGACATCATTCGTGGATGGATCATGTCCTCATTGCAAGAACATGACCATGGCAACGTTACGGTCACGGCTTGCATTCGTAAGAAAGCAAGCCACCTCGGTCCTTCTACCTACGGGTATGAGGCCGTGCCGGTTAGCACTGGGGGCGATTTGGGGACCTCAATGGGACCACCTCCGCCGGGTATCCCCCCACAGACCTCCCATTCCCCAGCACGCTCGCTTGCCCCGGTTGTGTGCTCGGAGAGCGGGCTCATCCAGTCAGACGCAGAGGCTTCGACTGGGCTTCCTCCTTCGGGAAAGGTCGCACAGTCCCAGGCTGACGCGGAAATGATGGACATGCTTTCCCGGGTGGCCGTGAGTGTCGGGCTAGAGTGGAACTCTCCACTCTCCCCGGAACCCTCGCAGCTCGATGATTGGTTCCCATTCCTTTCTTCCTGGAAGTGCATGAGGAGCTGACAAGATCATGGGAGGCACCTTTTACTGCCTGGTCCCGATCTTTCAGCTCTCCCGCTCTCGCTACCCTTGATGGCAGAGCGGCCAGGGGGTACTCTGTAAATCCCCCAGGTGGATAAGGCACTCGCGGTGTACATATGTCCGCAGAGCGCCGCCACCTGGTACGGGCGCCCAAAACTCCCGTCCAGGGCCTGTAGGGTTACGTCGTCCCTGATGGCTAAGGCCTACAGTGACGCTGGACAAGCCACCTCTGCCCTGCATGCCATGGCTTTCCTGCAAGTACACCAATCCAAGGCGCTAAAAGAACTGCACGAGGGTAGATCTGACCCGAGATTGATGCAGGAACTGTGCTCGGTGAAGGGTGTGAACACCACTACCTTGCGTGCGGAGATCGCTACCCTTCTGCGCAAGGACGCGATAGAGCCTGTCCCTCCAGCCGAGATGAAGAAAGGGTTCTACAACCCTTACTTCTTCGTACCAAAGAAAGGCAGTGGGTTGCGACCAATCCTGGACCTGCGAGTACTGAACCGGGCTTTGCACAGACTCCCGTTCAAGATGCTGACGCAAAAGCGCATTGATGCAAGCATCCGGCATCAAGATTGGTTCGTGGCGGTAGACCTAAAGGATGCATACTTCCACGTCTCGGTCTTACCTCGACACAGACCCTTCCTGCGGTTTGCCTTCGAAGGCCAGGCGTACCATTACAAGGTTCTCCCCTTCGGCCTGTCCCTGTCCCCACGTGTCTTCATGAAGGTCGCAGAGGCAGCCCTTGCCCCGCTAAGGGAAGTAGGCATCCGCATCCTCAACTGGTCCCAATCTTTCAGCTCTCCTGCTCTCGCTACCCTCTATTTCCTGCAAGTATACCAAGCCAAGGTGCTAAAAGAACTGCACGAGGGTAGTTCTGACCCGGGATTGATGCAGGAACTACGCTCGGCGACCGACCTCGCTCTCCGGGCGACGAAGGTCACGGCGCGGTCTCTCGGACAGACGATATCCACCCTCGGGGTCCAGGAGCGCCACCTTTGGCTCAACTTGGTTGAGAGGCTGACAAGGCACGGTTCCTTGATGCCCCCATCTCCCAGGTTGGCCTATTCAGTGACACCGTCATGGACTTTGCCCAGCAGTTCTCGGCAATGAAGCAGCAGACAGAGGCCATACATCACATCCTGCCCCAGCACGGTGCAAGACCCCACAGGGCCGGCCGATAAGAACATGAGGAAGGCTTCGAAGCACCCCTGAGACGGGCGACCCAGGGGCAAGGAGACCTCCTTTATTTTTGTGTAGCAATGATCCAGTATATTTCTGTCTCTGGTTGGGCATGTAATGTGCTGTTTGTATTTGGGCAGTTCACGTGTGAGGTTTGCTTTGTTAAAATCCCCAAGAATAATAATAACTGAGTCCGGGTATTGTTGTTCCATGTCTGTGATTTGATCAGCCAGCTGTTGCAGCGCAGCATTCAAACAGGCGTTTGGCGCGATATAAACACTAACCAGAGTAAACAAGGAAAACTCCCATGGTGAGTAGAAAGGTTTACAGTTAATAAAGAGTGCTTCCAAATTAGGACTGCTTTGAACAGTTGAAAGCCCGGCAGATGTAACGCGCTGTCCGAAATGGCTTCACTCAGCCAGGTTTCTGTGAAGCACAAGGCAGCAGAGGTTGAAAAGTCCTTGTTTGTATGGGTGTGGAGATGTAGTTCATCCATTTTGTTTGGAAGAGAGAGGAGATTTGCTAGATGAATACCTGGCCTGACCAGCACGCCAGCTCGCTTCCCTCACCTGCATCTCTTAAACAACACAGCTGTGCCTCCAATATCCAGCAAAGCGTCTGAAGTCAAAACCGGGAAAAGATTGTCTGGTATGTGATGCCAAATGTTCAGCAGTTCATCCCTGGTAAAACTGATTGGAAAAAGATTACTAAACACAGGACAAACAAACAAAAACAACAAAAGAATTGGATAGCTCCACTCCGAGGCTGCCATCCACGGCACCATCTTGATCTTTTAATATCAATATAAGAAGAACTTGCAAGAAAAGTCTTACAGTCTTTTTATATTTGGGGTATTAGAAGCAGGCTGCTGTGCAGAAGTGAAATGCAGTAGCTGCACATTTGTGACAAGCGCTATCAAAATGATTCGGAAGTCGCAGTGGGCCATTTTTAGGAAAACTATTACATTTGGTCTTGTTTTGGGTTTTCAAATAAAAAATCAAAATCTCAACTTTTAAATGATGCCAATGATATCATGAAATTCAAACTATAAATGTTGTATTTGTGCTCTTTAATGTGGTTTGTCCAATCATTTCAGCTGCTCTCAAATCAGAAAGGATATAAAGTCTCTTCTCCGATCAGCCCTTCCCTTTATTATAAATCACACCAAGAAAACAAAAACAAATGAATGAACATGAGATGGGATGCTGAAAGATACAATGCAGTTGAGTTACTAATATAATCAGTGAATCAGTGTTTCTACAGTGGGAAGACATCAATGATATCAACAACTTCCAACTAACGGTAGTCTATATTTACCTCAGGAAAGTTATCCGATGTCAATAGTTTGTTAGCTTGATAAAATAAAATGTAGAGAAAAGCAGATTGCTAAAATTTTAAATCACTGCCAGAGTTGCGACAACAGATACAAGTGGATTTCAGAGATAATTTCAGAGTATTTAACTGTCATGGATCATGGACTCAGTCCAAATATCATTAGTTAGTTTCATTATAGTTTTTAATGAAGTACATTTTGGTTTGATTAGTTTGATAGTTAAGGAGTAGCCTATAAAGAATAGAAATATTTCTGATTGGTTGGGGAAAATGACATCAGTTTCAACAGCACTTATTGTGAGCTCAGTGCCTATTACGCTTCATACACTTTCTCAGTTCAAATCAGGTGCATGCTCTGCTTCCTGTGTCTCGTTAAATTCAGCCAGTTACACATAATGCGTGTATCCAAACCCTACGCTACTGCTGTGCAGACGACGTAAATTGCATGCACAATAGAGCCATTTTATATTCTATGCTTGTAGAACAACAACACCAACTCCAGCTTATTTTCCCCCAAAGTGCTCGTGCTTGGACAAATGACGTTACTGAAGTGCGATGAATCACTCAGTGCCACCTCGTCCCGGCTCAGTGTCCTTTCCGTGCCAACACTGAGATTACATAACATATGTCTTGCAAAGCTTTTATGCACAAACACACTGTTACAGATCCAGACAAAAAACATGTAATTAAGCATACTTTAAAAAAAAGAGTTCTTAATAGGAAAATAATTTACTTTTAAAGTTCTGCAGAGAAAATGCCTGGTTGATGAGAGGTCAACATAGAATGGTCAGACTGGTTCGAGCTGACAGAAAGGCTACAGTAACACAGATAACCACTCTGTACAATTGTCGTGAGCAGAATAGCATTTCACAATGCACAATACGTCGAACCTTGAGGCAGATGGGCTACAACAGCAGAAGACCACGTAAGGTACTTTATTAGGACCATAGTGTTGCTAATAAGGAGAAGCGATCTATCTACACGAGTCTGCAGTTGCGTGTAAGTGTGTTTATTCCATTGTTTTACTTTGTTGTAGAGTGGTATTCATTGCTAGACTTGTGCTCTTTGTTTACTGTCTTGAACTCACGTAGCTTAAACGTGTGTTGGTGTGTGTATGCTACATTGTTTTGACTTGTCCCAGGGTATTCACTGCTAGATTTAGAGTTGTTTGTCCAGTGTGTGTAAAACTATCATTGTTTTTTAGTGTCTATAAACAGTGCTTCACTTGTTTTAGAGTATTATTTATAACTAAATTGTAGCATAATTTATTTGCGGTGTACTGAAGTTGCGTTTGTTCCCTTTTCGGTTGCCCACATGACTAGCTTTGTTGTGCTAAGTAGCATTAAGTTGTGTCCTGCTTTTTTCACTTTATGGCTCATTAGCAGCATGTATATATGTGACGTGAATGCTGATGTGGAAGAGGCAGCGGAAGTGGTAGCACTTGTGTGAAGACCTACTTGTGTAAAGACCAGCGAGTCTACCTGTGCAAGTCACAGGTAGTGGTGGTGGCGTAGTGGACTAAAGTGCTAAACTGGTAAGCAAAAGGTTATTGGTTCAATCCCCACAGCCACCATCATTGTGTCCTTGAGCAAGGCACTTAACTCCAGGTTGCTCCAGGGGGATTGTCCCTGTAATAAGTGCACTGTAAGTCACTTTGGATAAAAGTGTCTGCCAAATACATAAATGTAAATGTAAGTCCACTGAGCAAGGACATGACAAGGTGCCACTCACCATAGCACTTAAGTATCTTTTTATTGTATCTATTTTCTTATTTTTCTTCTACATACTAACATGTCTACTTCACAGATAACATATGCCTTCAAGCACATCCCTCTTATCTGTTACAGACAGTTACACAATAAAAAAGCAAGACAAAACGCAACCCATACAACCTACAGCCACTTTGCACTTCATCACCTGCTCCGCTCTCTTTCTCAGTGGGGCTCTGGAACTGCCAGTCAGCTGTGAACAAAGCTGACTTAATTCCAGCCTTTGCCACACAGTCCACCCTCAGCATCTTTGCACTGACAGAAACATGGATACATCTAGAGGATACAGCAACACCTGCTGCTCTCTCCAACAACTTCTCCTTCTCTCACTCCCCTCGTCACACCGGTAGGGGTGGGGGAACAAGTTTGCTCATTTATAACAACTGGACTTTTTCACCACACTCTTCTCTATGTAACAATACTTCTTTTGAATTCCATGCTATTACTACAATGCAACCCACAAAAATACATGTTGTTGTCATCTATCGCTCTCCAGGTCAGCTGGCAAACGTTTTCGAAGAGTTGGATCTCCTGCTGTCCTCCTTCCCGGAGGATGGTAGGCCACTTGTGGTTCTTGATGATTTCAGTATACACCAATACAAGACCCAGGGCACTGAACTTCATGCCCTTCTGACCTCATTTGACTTGGCAACTCACAGATTGGGTAACCAGCTGGACCTCATTTTTACATGTAACTGTACCAACTCAAATATTCTTGTTACTCCTTTACATGTCTCTGATCACTACTTTGTTCAATTTAACATGACTCTCCCATCTACATTAAAACAGACTCCGTCTTTGGTTTCCTTTTGCCATAACCTCTGTTCTCTTTCACCCTCACACTTTTCCACTGCTGACTCTACCTGTCTTCCCACACAAAATTTATTTTCCACCCTGGATGTAAACACTGCCACAGACACACTAAGCTCTACTTTAACAAACTGCCTAGACAGCATCTGTCCTCTCTCCTCTAGGCCAGCACGTACTACACCACACAGCCCCTGGCTCTCTGACGTCCTTCATGAACATCGGACTGACCTCAGGGCAGCTGAGAGGAGATGGCAGAAATCTAAAGATCCAGCAGATGTAGGTAAGTATCAGTCTCTGCTTGCAACTTTTTCAGATAACATTAAATCTGCAAAAACTTCCTATTACCTGAACAAGATCAACAGCACCACAGACACTCGCAGCTTGTTTAGAACATTCAACACACATCTCTGTCCTCCCCCTCCACCACCTGACACATCACTGACAGCAGATGTCTTCGCCACATTTTTTACTAATAAGGTTACTGTCATGTGTATTTTGTTGATCCATGTTTTTCATGTCTTTTATTTTGAAATTCTAGTTCCTGTTCCCTAGTCATGTGATGTCCTTTTTTCCCTCTATGTTCATGTGTCTTGTTTTCATTGGTTTATTTCACAGACCACATCTCAAAGACTGCAAGATCATGTAGATTTACACTCTACAATATCAGGACGATAAGACCCTTCCTCTCTGAACATGCCATACAACTTTTTGTTCAGTCACTTGTCATAACTAGACTGGACTACTGTAACACTCTCATTGTGGGCCTCCCTGCATGTGCAATTAGACCCCTGCAAATGATCCAGAATGCAGCAGCATGCTTGGTCTTTAATGAACCAAAGAGAGCGCATGTTACACCACTCCTTGTCTCTCTTCACTGGCTGCCGATTGATGCACATATCAGATTCAAGGCTCTGATGCTGGCATATACAGAACAGTCACTGGGTCTGCTCCAGCATACCTAAAATCATTTCTGCAGAGCTACACACCCACTAGAAGCCTGCGGTCGGCTAAGGAACGTCGCCTTATTGTACCAACACAAAGAGGCACCAAACACTTTCCCGGACATTCGGCTTCATCGTACCACATTGGTGGAATGACCTTCCCAACTCCATCCATGAAGCTGAAGCTTCTGTCTTCAAAAAATTCTTGTTGCACTTTAATCTGTTTTGAATACTACTTTGTAATATGGCACTTTTTCGTACCACTTTCTCCTTAAGATGATTCGCCTATGTGTTCCGCTTTGGATAAAAGCATCTGCCAAATGAATAAATGTAAATGTAAATGTGTACGTATGTGTGTGTAAACTGAAAAGTTTTGAAAGTTTTTGCACATAGTCCATTTTCATGATATAAAATTAGGTAAAATCTACTTTCATACAATAATATTGATAAAGTGAATGAGTAACTTTAACTTTTCATTTCAGTTAGTACAGTAGCTTTTACTCACAAATCTGATGTACATGGCACTTAAATAAATGTTGAAAATGTAAGTGAACATTTTATTAGAACATTTCACATTTTGAACTTTCCTTATAAACACAAGTTAAATCATGTACCAGGACATAGGATGCATTCCTATGGAAAGCTTAGTGTGCACTATGTAGTCTATTAGACAACATCACCTTGCATTATTGGTGTTGTAAATAAGATGCAGAGCTGCGTACGCAGACCTGAACACTTGGTGCACAAAAAACGATGATGTAACAATCAACAGATATATATAAATATATATTATTATTATTATTATTATTATTTATTTTTATTTTTTTTAATCATGAATAGGTCGAAAATGAACTTCAGATTTTATAAAAGTTACCAAACGTAACAACAAAATCAACTATAAAAATGGTGTAAATGCATGTAAACTGTGAAACCATGCAAGCTTATTAATTATTTAATTAATGCTTGGAAAACTAGCTTTGAAAAGTTATGAAAAATGAACTTATTTTATTTACCTGTAAAATGTACTCAAATTTGTGAAAAACATGTTACAAGGTTTTCTACTTTAGGACCGATACATGATGACGAATTGTATAGATAACAAACAATCATAAATAATATTTACTTATAATCTAGTGTGCTAATTTTTACATGTTCTAATTGAGCACAAATGTGTGTGACAGAAGCAAGTAATTGTCGCTTATTAGATGGAAACGATGTTGTTCACTTAAACTCGTACGACTTCGTGACATGCAAATTCCCAGATGTCTAATGTGGAAATAAGCGCGAGTTCCGTGCACGAGACGTTAAGGACATACTTATTAATATTATGACCTTACCCAAACCTCTTATCTAAACTTAACCAATCAGTAGTGTGTGTAAATATGATAGGAAGCTGTTGTGTGTTAGAAGCAAGTAATTGTCACGTATTAGATGGAAACGATGTCCAGCGACGTCATTGGCTGTAGTGAAAGTCGTAGGAATTCAAACGAGTGCAGTCGCATTATGTCATACGAATTAGCCAAATTTAGAAAAGTCGTATGAATCCTGACGATTTCGCCATTAGAGTGTTTTGGTCAATCTATTCCCATCATGTGCCATCTATTCCCATGTTTTCTCAATGGACTGCCTGTGAATCAGTCATTTTGTTACTGAGAGAAACAGCATGTGTGTATTAGTAAAAGAGAGAGAGAGAGAGAGAGAGAGAAATAACAGAGAGTTGTAATTCAAGTGAGCCAACATTATTACATTGAATTCCTTTGAAACATGATAATGTAAGAATGATTCACATACACATGAATTCCTCTAACAGATAGTAACATACGAATGAAGGACGTTTAACGTGCATGTGAATAATTCTCTCACAGATAGTCATGTACTAAATAATGAAGGATGGTTAAGGTACACATGCATTTCTATCACGTATAGTTGCATAGGAATGAAGGATGTTTTTTAACGTCCACATGAACTCGCAGATAGTAATGTACCAGTGGAGAACAATGGTTAACTGTCAGTCAGTTAAAATGTTTAATCAATTACATATGCCGATTAATATAAATATTTGCTGAGAAAGGCCCTCAAATAACAATAATTAAATGAATAATAATTAAATAATTATAAATAGCTAGTTAAATAATTATTAATACAATATATTATAAATATAATAATTCAGATCATTAAAATGCATAACAATATTGTGGCAGACAAATAAAGCATTGATAAGACAATACTAAAAGTGGCTTTAAAAGGCAATATATTGTTTATTTTCATTATTATTGAACATAAGCCTATTATAGGCTTCAGTCCACAGCAATCCATTTTGCAAATGAATTATTCAATCTGTCCGAGTTGGATTTATTATAAGGGCTTTTCTAAAGACACGTCAATGCACACATGCGTCAGACAGATGATTTTGGAGCATCTCACTTTGGTTGTGTCCCTTCATAAACACAGCATTTTGGATTTTTTTTCTCCCCAATTTGGAATGCTCAATTCCCAATGCGCTCTAAGTCCTCGTGGTGGCGTAGTGACTCATCTCAATCCAGGTGGCGGAGGACGAATCTCAGTTGCCTCCGCGTCTGAGACCGCCAATCCGCGCATCTTATCACGTGGCTTGTTGAGCGCGTTACCGCGGAGACGTAGCGCGTGTGGAGGCTCCATGCTATTCTCCTTGGCATCCACACACAACTCACCACGCGCCCCACCGAGAGCGAGAACCACATTACTGTGACCACGAGGAGGTTACCCCATTTGACTCTACCCTCCCTAGCAACCGGGCCAATTTGTTTGCTTAGGAGACCTGGCTGGAGTCAATCAGCACGCCCTGGATTCTAACTCGCAATTCCAGGGGTGGTAGTCAGCCATAAACACAGCGTTTTAAGGTTGTTGTGTCAAGTTCAATGTAGTTTGAAACTTTAAAAAAAAAAAAAGAGCTCTCCGTCCAGCTGTGTTTGAATGCAAGAAAGCGTCCTCACCTTGTGCTGTTGCTAGTGTCAAGCAAGCCTGAGTGCAGTTTGTTCTCTGTACAGCTGCGCATTACCTATACAGCTGGAGTTTCGCTTAATGCCCCCTGCGGAAAACAGGTGGTACTTCAAGCTTGAACTACTCCGATGGTAAAAATATTCCTTTTTAAGGCCCGGGGACATGATTAATTTTTTTCATTTTTTAAACGCTACTTTTTTTAAATGTAATTAATCACATTGAATCACTTTTTTGAATCGATAGCCCTCATTTCTTCCTCTCATGTAATGAGGAAATGAACAACGTTTACCGTACATGTGTATTTTGATGACGGATAGTATTAATGTACAAATGATGAAGGATATTTAACATACACTCCACACTATATAATTTGTTGTTAAATTTCTAAACAACATAAAATGTTACACATCACCCCAAAATACATAATGATTAATGACAAAAAAATATGAAAACACATTTTTTAAATATAATTAGAATATAATCAAATGCGAGGGTCACTGCAAGGAATAAACAGGTGATTCAAACTTCTTATTTATAAAATAATAATAATAATAACAATAATAATAATAATATATATATATATATATATATATATATATATATATATATATATATATATATATACATCTATCTATCTATCTATTATATATATATATATATATATATATATATATATATATATATATACATAAATACATTTAAATAAATTATTTTTCACAAAATGCCTTAAATTTACTGTAACAGTGCATATATTGTCTCCTTAAATATAATACAATTTCACTGCATGTGTAAAGTAACTTGCAATTAACCAATTATGTTTACATGCTTTCTGTTAAAATTACAAACAGTTGTCTATAGTGCATAAACATAAATGCACAGCAGACAATTCTTTTTTCTTCCTTCCTTTCTTTCTTTCTTTCTTTCTTTCCTCTCTTTTCTCTGGTAAATATGGGCTTCTCTTAAAAAATGAGCTATTATGTTTTTTATAGTTCCCATTCCAATTTAGCTGAAAAGCCAGATACTATAGCATCGCTGACCTGCTTTAAACACTGCACACGTCTAAGCAGCACTTGCTTAATGTACAATTACAAAGAGCATTTGTATGATTGGACAGTAATCCCTGGCTGTCACAGCAAATGGCCCATGGATGTTTTATTTTTAGGCGTATTTGAGAAACATAACAGGGGTTTTAGTCAAAGTGACTGCCACAAAATGAGAATGGAAAAACGCCACCTTTTGTTTGCTTTTCATTCAGCCGCAGTGCTTTTAATCTTAATCTATGAAGGAAGAGCAGCTAAAAAAACTAATCCTTTACCAGCACATACTATTTTGCATAGAAGCGTGCATCAAATGGTACTTCATATTCCATATTTTGTCTCTGTAATAATAATTGTTTTACTTTAAATTAGTGTTTTTTTATCATGCTAGATTTTATAATTTGGGAAATTATGACATTATTTAAGGTTCAGTGGTGGCAACCCAAAATATCTGACCTGGTCACTGTAAAAGTTACATTCTGAAATTTTTAACCAGGTCAAATGATAAATGTGGAATTGTGATGGATGAAAAAGAATGTGAAGACTGATGAAACCATGAAAGATAAACATTTAAAAAATTTGGGGATGACAGGTAATCTTAGCCTTTAATGGGAAATGCATTAAAACACAGACACAAAGGCGACATTCTTAAAGCAACAGTGGACTATGAAGTTGGGCCATACTGACATGTGATAGACTGATATCTCATCCATGGAGAAAAATAACATTGGGAGAAACCAGACTCACTGTGGGGGCCAGTTCCCCTTTGGCTAAACAGCATGAATATAATGCCAATATTAGTTATTTATGTGCATTGCAGGTCATGGTTTTAAATTAGTAAACTAAGTAAGCACTAAGGGCCAATGTTTAAACAAAAAGATTTTTTATGAACTGTAAGATTAATGACTAAAGTCTTTTGAAGTTCATCCTGAAATAACTGTGGAAGTGCACACAGATGAATTGACTTTTGTTGTTTGGCTGATGAAGGCTTAAGTTGGTAATTCATTAATTGTATTCCATTTTAAGAATGTAGACCATCCTTTGACCAAGGTGATGCAGGCAGAGGAAAATAGCCTTGTCAATAGATGAAAAACAAATTCATATTTTTTTTTTTTAGTAAATATTATGAAATATAACAGTCCATTTCATTTCAGCAATTTTGTGTACATCGCATTTGGGATAAACGTTTCAAATGTAGTTTGCTACATTGTTATCACATGACCTCATTACATTGCATACTAAATTAAAGTAGCATCCAATAAGCGCATCCAAAATTAATACGATTACTTCTCAATTTGAATCCAAGTGTGAAAACGTCATAACTTTTGGCAATCGATCAAAGAATGACTCAAATAAGAGATGTTTAAAATACTTGTAGATGTTGCTTTTGCTATTTATGCGATTTATGTAGATATCAGCATTATTTCGGCCACCTGCCAACCTGCTCATTAGATATTGGCTGGTATCAGTCATCGAAAATCCCTTATTGGTTGACCCTGACTGGTTGTAGGTTGTAGTGGAAGTTTGTACATTTTGAAGACGAATGAATTACGCTTATGGTTTTGAGGAGAATTCTTTATGGTGAAGCTTGATAGGGTTTGAAGCAAGGGTGGAGGATGTACAAGGGGTCGTCAACCAGACTAACCTGCTCTGAGAGGTTCTTGGAGCGCAGAAAGAATCCGAGCAGGCATCCAATTACAACAGCCAGCACTGAGAGGATGAGAAGGCCATTCTGTTTACACACTCCCTTTACTCGCACCCACACTGCATCCAACGCCACAGCCATGGTGAGTCCCACTTCCACAAAATACCAGCCACACTAGCAGATATCCATAAATCCAAGGCCTAGATCCTGCAGGAAGTGGCCTGAGAGAATGACCCACAGACAGAGAGCGTATACGAAAGAACAGGATGGGTACTGATGGATAAAAACTAACAATTTTGGCTCAGGTTCTGGGTAAAAAACTCAAATTCATACTGTCTATTTCTCTATGCAGCATTAGACTAAGCAGATCATCACACTGTCCGAGCATCCTCTGGTTTCCAAAACCATTTGGGACAGATTGTCTCCGCCCACATTCCAGCTCAGCCAATAGGAAGTGAGTGACAGTTGGTGTTGTGCACAGGACAAGCAGCATCAATCCTATTAGTGAAAGCACGCTGTGTATAAGGCCTGGATTACACACACACACACACAGCATCAAATGAAGATGCAACTGGCTGGAGCTATCCATAAATGACATTGACTTAAGACATGATTAGGTATGTGAATATCTTTAAGTGTGAGGTTTGTGATGGCACCAGTGTTGGGGAAGCTACTTTGAAATTATAGCTTTATAAGCTACAAGCTACTCAAAACCTTCAAGTAACTAATTGACAGCCAAGCTACCCTTTAAAATAAGTTTTTAGCTACACTACGAGCAACAAACATAAAGTAGCTAACTACATTGAAGCTTCAGATATCAGATGATAAGGACAACTATTAGATGGCACTGTTGATTCTGCAGTCAGAAAAATGTTTATTGTGCAAAAAAACTATGAAAATCTAATTTATTCAGGCTGTGATAGTGAGAAAACATTGCTATCGTGTTAAGCTTTTATTCTAAAGGATGTGATTTAGGCAGGACTGATGACAGTGCTGGTTGGCCAATCAGGTTTCAGCTCCACCCACACGTGCAAAGCAAACGTTAAAGCTGTATATTAATTTTATACCCATGAACATAAATAAAAAAAAAAATAATATATATTTTTTTAACAAAACCAATAATAAACAACAAGCACTTTTCCATTTTTGCATATTTAGTTTGAAAAGAAATGCATAATTTGTATTTTGTTTTTCAATTTCGAAAAAACGAATGAGCGCAACACACTCTATTCAAAGTATGCGGTAAGAGATCTTTTTTTGTAAGTATTCATTTTCGTTAGTGGTAAACGTTGTTCTAGTTTGGAAGAGAGGTGCGTCAAAATCAATGTGTTGTCAAACGCAAACGTATTAAAGGCAGTTCAAACCAATTGAGTTTTTGTGTCCATTTACGCTCTTTTTAAAAAATGTTTTTTTCTATGTAGAAATGACCAAGATAGACGTCTTAGACCAATGCAGTGCATCCAGCTGATTTGTCAGCATCTTGTGCAGGAGCATCACATTTGCCTTCTCTTTTATGTGTTGCGCAAGAGCTTATTCAGCCTGAACTGCTACTTTGTGTCGAACTGAGATGATGCTTAAAGGTGAGCATGTTTGATTACTGCATCTTACTCAACTGTAAAGCTGCTTGTGCAATACAAGGTAAAAAAAATGTAAAATGATGGAAAGTTTTTTCACGCTCAACCGCTACTCGTTGGAAAAAGCAGCTGGACTATGGCTGTTACTGATAAATGCAGTTAAGCTGGAAGCATTGCATTGAAGTGGTGGTGGTCTAGTGGGCTAAAGTACAGAACTGGTAAGCAGAAGGTTGCCGGTTCGATCTCCAGTTTGCTCTGAGGGGATTGTCTCTGTAATCACTGCACTGTAAGTCTCTTTGGATAAAAGTGTCTGTCAAATACATAAATGTAAATGGATTGCTACTTTTAGTCAGTCCTCAATGTTGGATGGCACTGTAGTGGTTAAAGCACATGCCTGATAAATGGAAGGTTGTTGGTTTGATTCCTGCAAGGAGCAAGACAATGGAGCTGTGGCCTAGTGGTTTGAACATGTACTCCTAATCATTGAGCAATTGTGCTCATGTGGGAAATGCGAGTTTGAGTCTTTATCTTTTTCGCATTTCCTGTCATCGCTCTACTATAGACTAGCTTCCTGCTTGCTGCGCAGTATTTACTGCCTACTATTTTAAAAAGTATTATGTGCAAAAGGTAAACAATATGCAACGGTAAATGTTTAAAACTGTAGAATGCTATATTGTTGTCACATAACCTCAATATGTTGCGTAATTTAAGTGAGTTACATCTAGTTTTTTGACATTTTTAATCCGATTTTGTGTAAAAATTTATTTTGAAGGTCCTTTCAAATAATAAGTCAAGCAAGAGATTTTAAAAATCATAGTTAATATTGCTTCCTTTTCATTCATCACAGTGGAAATGGAAGGTCAAAATAAAGTATTCCACACAATGGGCTTCATTCATGAAACAGGAGCAGAACTCATTTTTGTGTAAATCGTTCATAAAGCCGTTCTGACGTAAATTCTCGGATTCATGACAGTTTTTGTATTTTCAAAACGTTAGTTGCTACGAAGGAAACGTACACCTGCTCCCGACCAAGTGTAAATTGTGCGTAAGACATTTGATAGAAATGAAATTGAAAAAATGTACTATTAAATTTACTGAAAAAATTTACTAATAATTAAATGAGTGAAATTAACCTGCTTAATCTGCTTATCGTTTTTCCAGCAGAAGTGCTTGATTTTATTTTATTTATTTTATTTTTTTTTTTACGTGACTGGTTGGACAGTTTTTTTTAAATTATTATTATTTGATATGAGCTCTGTAATTTAAGTTTCATATTTTAGTATAGGCATCGGTAAATGTATTCAGCTGATAATGTATGGTCAATGCTAATGCTGTTAAATCCATAAACAAACACATTGCGGGCAGGTACGTACACAATACAATGGAGAAAAAAATGGGAAAAGCCTGCACATTGTCGTATGCTACTATATATCACTGTTACTGTCATAATTTACTCGAGAAGTTTCAAAAATGATCCTCCTGCCTGCGTGAACTGAACATTTTTTACACTCCTATCAAAACTTTTTATTTACTTGAACTGTTTGATTTACAAAAGAGTGTCATATGACAGCAAAAACATGCGATGACAGTTACTCCTCACTTTCTTTAATAGGCTATTGTGCTTGCTAAATCAAAATGTTATGGTGTGAATGCACTTCTTTCATAAAAACAATTTCATTACTATTCCACATAGATTTTCACAGCATTTGCAAGTGAGTCTGGTGCCTTCCTTCTATGGCATTTCCAGAGGGGTAGATTGTGATAATTGTGAATGATCATGCACACGCCCCATGTTTACGAATGTTTGGAATTCCCTAACATACACATGTTTTACTAACAAATCTGGGGAGCGTTTGTGAATCCGGCAGTACGTTTTTGGGAAGGTCCATTTTATGCACAAATTACTACGAACTTACTCATATATTAATGAAAGTTTCATGAATGAGGCCCAATATGCTCTGGTTTTATACTGCACACATTTTGGTTAAATATAGTGAATCATCCATGCATACTGAAAATTCATACTGTAGCATACATACTGCTGCAGAAATAGTAGGTTATAAGGTAGTATGCTATTCCGAACATACTCTATATCAATCAAAGTGGCTAAAAAAGGCTAAAAATAAAACCATACAGAGGTGAAGACATTCTGCATAGTAGGTGATTTGTGTAGAGAAAATCAGAGAAGTGACCGTTATATGACATAATCCCAGCACACCACACACACCCCAGCCTCTCATTCACAATTAATCCAGAATGCTAAAGGCTAAGCATCTCTCCAGCTGTCTTATTCATCAATGACACTCAGAAGAGCACTGGGTCAGTCGCTACATGAGCTGAGCTTTGCCTGAACATAAATAAAGAGCTTTTAATGGAGCTACTCATAATTTAATGTAGTTAAAATAGTCAAGCTACTCTTATGATAAAGTACTGTAGTTAGATACAACAAAATGTAGCAATCAACATTGAAGCTATGTAAGGCCTAAATAACATTTATCTTTAAATACTACCTGAGTATATAATTTAGTAATTAAGTATTTCAGTCGGAGCAGCATTTATCTGATTTCAGCATGAAGCTGAACAAAAAAATTTACAATAGAGGGCAATATGAGTCATCTCAGTACTATAACTCTTTTTTTTTTTTTTTTATTCAGTTCACCAAAAAGATTTGTTCAGTAATTTACACTAAATCCAACTAATAAAGCTAAAAACATAACTAAAGTCAGAAACGTCGACAGATGTCTTTTTTTTTTTTTTTTTGATTTTTCCCCTTTTTCTCCCAATTTTGGAATGCCCAATTCCCAATGCGCTCTAAGTCCTTGTGGTGGTGTAGTGATTCGCCTCAGTCCGGGTGGCAGAGGACAAATCCCAGTTGCCTCCGCATCTGAGACAGTCAACCCGCGCATCTTATCACGTGGCTTGTTGAGCGCGTTGCCACGGAGACATAGCGCATGTGGAGGCTTCACGCCATCCACCGCGGCAACCACGCTCAACTCACCACGCGCCCCACCGAGAACAAACCACATTATAGTGACCACGAGGAGGTTACCCCATGTGACTCTACCCTCCCTAGCAACCGGGCCAATTTGGTTGCTTAGGAGACCTGGCTGGAGTCACTCAGCATGCCCTGGGATTCGAACTAGCAAACTAGCGAACTCCAGGGGTGGTAGCCAGCGTATTTTACCACTGAGCTACCCAGGCCCCAGATGTCTTTTTTCTTTAAACAATGGGTGAGTATTAGGTTCATCCTTTTATGTTACTTCGTAAAACTCTATATTGCAAAATACTGTGGTAGTGTATAGGTTTACAGTGCATTTTCTGCAAATATTCTGTTGAGTTCAGCATGTTAACCGCAGCAAAAAGAAACACCGAAACATTACTTTCAACTATACTTCTGCTACAACATGATCACACAAGAAATCATCATGTTGCAACCAAATGTTCCAGTACCATGAAACTGTAAAAAAGTGCTGTCTCCCATAAGACACTTTTGCATCAGTTCAAATGTGTTTGACCTAACCCTCAGTGGAGAAAAAAATTGTCATTTCAGAAGGGAATATGCGACCTCCAAATTGCGTTCATCTTTGATTATGTGAATGTGATTACTTGCCAAGTCAGTATCTCTGAGACTGCTGGCGCAGCGCGCTTAAAGTGATAGTTCAACCAAAAATGAAAATTCTCTTTTTGACTTTTTTCTTCAGCAGAACACAAATTAAGATTTTTAGAAGAATATTTCAGTTCTGTAGGTCTTTACAATGCAAAGGAATGGTGATCAGAACTTTGTAGACTTTGTCCAAAAATCACATAAAGGAAACATAAAAGTAATCCATATGATTCCAGTGGTTAAATCTGTATCTTTAGAAGCGATATGATAGGTGTGAAAAGTGGAGATTTAGAGTAAAAAAAAGGACTTAAATATTTTTCTGTATCTCACGCACACCTATCATATCACTTCTGAAGACATAGATTTAACCACTGGAGTCATATGGATTACTTTTATGTTTCCTTTATGTGATTTTTGGAGTGACAAAGGTCTGGTCACCATTCACTTGCATCGTATGGACCTACAGAGCTGAAATATTCTTTAATAATTTGTGTTCTGCAGAAGAAAGAAAGTCATACACATATGGGATGGCATGAGGGTGAGAAAATGATGAGAGAATTTTCATTTTTGGGTGACCTATCCCTTTAAAGCAGCTCCACAGGAAATGTTTTGAGTCGGGGTTTGGGTTAGGGCATTTGGTTAGTAAAATATGCATCCCTGTTGATTGTATTATTTAATTTAAAACTAAAAATACAACCCAACCGTTTTGGCAGCTGGAGCTCACATGTGCCCATATGTTCGCCAATACTTCCAGATTCGGCCACTAGGGGCAGTGGTTTGAATTCTGGTAAGCGCGGACCAGTTTCAGCTGAAGAACTTTTAACCTATTGTCACCGAATTCACATTGAGATCAGTTTTTCTGCGACACTACTGTTATGCAACACTGCACTGCTTACGCAGACAGTGTGAATACTGCAGACTATTAGTATGAGCACAAAAATAAATATGCTCTGTTTAGTGTGCAGTGTGAAACAGGGCTAAAGTGTGCCAGTCAGATAGTTCATTAAAATCTACAAAACCCCAACAAGTGAGGAATCGGATCTGTTGTCTCTGACCTCTCTCTACACAGATACATGAAAAATAAACAATAGTAAACACTTTCATTTTGATGATGGATCATTACAATTTTTGAAAAACATTGTGGAAGGTTTCCCAACATATTAATTGAGGTGCAGTGCATCTTGCTGTTTATTATTGTACATTTCTTTCAAAATTCTAGAATTCTAAAATTCTAAATGATGACAGAATTATTATATATATATATATATATATATATATATATATATATATATATATATATATATATATATATATATATATAAACTAAACCTGTAATGTTATTGAGAAATTAAACCCTGCTATTCAGCCTGCAGTTTTACTTTTATAGTCTCACAGGTTGTAAGAAACTATTCCAGCATAATGTATTCAGCACTGACATACTGTTACCTGAAATCTACAGATATTGAAGAGACAGCCTGATGTAAAATTTTAACGATGTGCTCAGTTGGAGAGAGAGTGTGTGATAGGGTTTTCAGGACATGCAGAAAGCTGTGATATGGAGCAGGACTTGTGCGTCATACATCATGCTTTATTCATGACTGTCACCAACGGATGTTTATCAGTGCAGTAATCCGACCTAGTCTGGCACGCCGACTCACACACACTCGCAGACCTGACAACATTCTCGCACACAAACCGGACATGACCTCTTTTGTGTCTGTTTTAGAGCGTTCTTTATAAGTGTTGTTTTGCAGGAAGATAGAAATTAAATTCAAACCCACTCAGTATAAACGTGTGTCTGTGCAAAGTTGAGTATATTGCATGCATGTGTTGTGTTTGTGCAACAAGTTTAGGCAAAATTCTTAATTTAATAGTTTCTTTTCAATGAATGATTTGGACTTTTAATTGAAATGGCTAAAAACACACAGGATGATAAATTGGAATTTGAAATAAAATGGTAGGAAGAGGAATTTACTGAGATCAAAGAAACCAAACATAGTCGCAAAGCAGAAATTTAATGAGCCTAAATCCATTTTTTTTTTCTTTTTTTTTTTAAACTAAGCTAAAACAACAAATAATTACAGCAGTCATTTGACTAATTATGCCTTATTCATCCCCTAATATGTAGAATTTTAACATTAAACATTGTTGTCAACATAGTAGCATATAGTAACAGTAACATATTTCTCTAAAGTTTTTAAATAATTTCATAAAAATAAACCTTGACATCAAAACTTTTATGTATTGACCATATAACGCATTGCATTTTATTGTAGTCAATTTATTAAAAATGATGAAATGTCTAAAATTAAATTTACACATTTCTATTGGTAACAATTCAAACATTAATAATCAGCACCATAATTATAATATTTTTGAAAATACCTAACATGTTGTGTGAATGATACCATATTTATAGATAGTTTATACAGAATTAATTTAAATTCTAACTGATTCAATGTATTATTAGAAACTACACTTACAGAACATTAATGTAATTCCATTCTAATTCTACAGCCTTAAATTAAAATTTAATTTGCAAGTCTGTTTCTGGTTTGGTACCTCAATTAAAATTTTACTGAAATTAAGAAATTGAATTGGAATCAATATAGGCTTCTCAATTCAAATCTCAATAGCACACAACCCTGTTGAGCACATGCCTTTTTTGTGCGATTGTGTAAGTGTGTGTTGGTTTGTCGTCATCACTCACACCACATGTTTTCCCAGACTCCATGCTTGGTAATCCCACTCTTTTGCCAATATTTCTGCTCAATCTGGTTTCATCAGGTCAGGATTAGCAGAGATTAGTCAAATGCCCGGCGGCTGGTGTGCACATTCCCTCATTCATTAATTATGTTAATACTCATTCATTAATGATGTTGACATTAATCTATCTATCACATACAGTATCTATCTATCTATCTATCTATCTATCAAACGTATCTATCTATGTATCTATCTACCAACAGTATCTATTTATATACACTCTACATGCGTACTATTCATATTATCCATTAATTCTCTGAATACTTGAAGCTTTTGTGTCCAGGCCAAATTCCTTGTGTGTGTGAGCACACCTGGGCAATACTGTTACTCCTATATCTGATGGTATAAGATGGTAATACTATGGTACTTTGATATACAGTTGAAGTCAGAAGTTTACATACACTTAGGCTGAAGTCATTAAAACTCATTTTTTAACCACTCCACAGATTTAATATTAGTAAACCATAGATTTGGCAAGTCGTTTAGGATATCTGCTTTGTGCATGACACAAGTAATTTTTCCAACAATTGCTTACAGACAGATTGTTTCACTTTTAATTGACTATATCACAATTCCAGTGGGCCAGAAGTTTACATACACTAAGTTAACTTTGCCTTTAAGCAGCTTGGAAAATTCCATAAAATGATGTCAAGACTTTAGACAATTAGCCAATTAGCTTCTGATAGGAGGTGTACTGAATTGGAGGTGTACCTGTGGATGTATTTTAAGGCCTACCTTCAAACTCTTTGCTTGACATCACGGGGAAATCAAAAGAAATCAGCCAAGACCTCAGAAAAAAAAAATTGTGGACCTCCACAAGTCTGGTTCATCCTTGGAAGCAATTTCCAAATGCCTGAAGGTACCACGTTCATCTGTACAAACAATAGTACACAAGTATAAACACCATAGGACCACGCAGCCATCATACTGCTCAGGAAGGAGACACATTCTGTCTCCTAGAGATGAACGTAGTTTGGTGTGAAAAGTGAAAATCATTCCCAGAACAACAGCAAAGGTCCTTGTGAAGATGCTGGAGGAAACAGGTAGACAAGTATCTATATCCACAGTAAAACAAGTCATATATCAACATAACCTGAAAGGCCGCTCAACAACGAAGAAGCCATTACTCCAAAACCGCCATAAAAAAACAGACTACAGTTTGCAAGTGCACATGGGGACAAAGATCTTACTATTTGGAGAAATGTCCTCTGGTCTAATGAAACAAAAATTGAACTGTTTGGCCAAAATAACCATTGTTATGTTTGGAGGAAATAGGGTGAGACTTGCAAGTGAAGAACACCATCCCAACCGTGAAGCATGGGGATGGCAGCATCGTGTTGTGGGGATGCTTTGCTGCAGGAGGGAATGGTGCACTTCACAAAATAGATGGCATCATGAGGAAGGAAAATTATGTTGATATATTGAAGCAACATCTCAAGACATCAGCCAGGAAGTTAAAGCTTGGTCGCAAATGGGTCTTCCAAATGGACAATGACCCCAAGCATACCTCCAAAGTTGTGGCAAAATGGCTTAAGGACAACAAAGTCAAGGTATTTGAGTGGCCATCACAAAGCCCTGACCTCAATCCGATAGAAAATCTGTGGCCAGAACTGAAAAAGTGTGTGCAAGCAAGGAGGCCTACAAACCTGACTCAGTTACACCAGTTCTGTCTGGAGGAATGGGCCAGAATTCCAGCAACTTATTGTGAGAAGCTTGTGGAAGGCTTCCCAAAATGTTTGACCCAAGTTAAATTTAAAGGCAATGCTACCAAATACTAACAAAGTGTATGTAAACTTCTGACGCACTGGGAATATGATGAAAGAAATAAAAGCTGAAATGAATCATTCTCTCTACTATTATTCTGACGTTTCACATTTTTTAATTAAAGTAGTGATCCTAACTGACGTAAGACAGGGAATTGTTTCTAAGATGAAATGTCAGGAATTGTGAAAAAATGAGTTTAAATATATTTGGCTAAGTTGTATGTAATCTTCTGACTTCAACTGTACAATAACCACAGTTATGTACTATTCTGTATTTATATTTGGTGCTTCAAAGTTATTCACAGAATATCACTGGACTTTGGTATGTGATTACCATATTGATATACCATTGTATATACATGGTGTTTCAAGGTAATGGTACATGTGCAAAAAACATGGTACTTCTTTATGTGTTTTCGTGTAGGCTACTGAGAAGGGAATTCACTAAAAATGAATTACCCCAGGTAAATGTGGTAATTCTAAGCATGTGTTCTCTGCGCTAGTTTAGCACCCCATTCACTAATGAAATTATGCAGATCAGCCAACAGCGCAAACAGGGCCACAAAATGTGTGCAGAACGCAATTAGCTCGCACAATTATGATTTTAAGGGCTGATTCTGAGTGCTATATAGCAGATGATGCCGCAGACCACCAAATTTGACACCCTGCTGGGACTGTATATTATCACTATGATCCAGACACCTATCTCTTAAACAAGCCGGAAGTGCGTTTGACTACAACGTGCATCTGGATATATGCCAGGCTATAACACTCTTCTCCATAATTTGATCATTATTTGATGAATTACTTCTGATATGATCAGTTAAAAAAGGTTCACAATCATCTCTTTTAAATAAAATTAATTTTAACACCTACTTTCATTCGCTGTAATAACATAATCGAAATTGCACCAGGCAATTTTTTTGAATGAAGTGCAATCTACAATGAGCCTAATTTACATAGAAAGGAGGAAATAATTTCTGCATAAATAAATGACAATTAATGTTGGTGATTTTGATTCATTTCAGTGACTCGATACTTTGATTCTGTTCATCAAAAATATACAATCAGATTTGTTCATTGATTCATTCGTTGACCATTTCCGCAAGTTACACCTTTGCGCCTGTAGATGGTGCCAAATGACCATCTTATAAATAATTGCAATGAATCAAAAGTAGTCATTCATGACCATAATAAGTGTAATTATCCTTAATTACAATTTGTATCTACAATTCCACTAAGAGACTTTAGCACTGAGTGTTTAAGCATCATAAGGGTTTCCCCACAAACGACAACAAAGCATATCTATCAAACTGTGAACTGCTGAGCACAACTTTTTACCAAGCTATACAATATATATATATATATATATATATATATATATATATATACAACAATACTAGCCTACAAAACAATTATGAGTTTCAATAAAGTTTGTATGTCATTGTAATGTGTGGTCATCACTCACTTTTATTCACAATTAATCCAACCCCTTTTCTTGTTGAATGAGATTGGCAAATTGAATGAACACATACAGCTCATCATCTCATTCAGTCGAAGAGCAGATCCTCATTCATGAATGAGATGACTGATTTATTCATTTTGTTCACGGACAAGTGTATCAGTACATTCAGTTCGTTCATGAATGAGATGACCAACTGGTTCAGTGAGGAGTGTATTCGTTAAGTGGGTCAAACCATTGATATGCTCCACAGCTTAGAGGTCTTCAACCCAACCCGGGCCCGACGGGTTTCAGGCGGGGTTTGGTCAGCTTTTCAAGTTTTTGTAATTTGTAAGGGTTTGTAATTAATGAAAAAAATAAACAGTCCTACTGAACTTGTTTTGCGCAATCACTCTTACTCACAGACACGCACGAACGGACGAGTTCACACCAAACTTTTTTTTACACGCATCTGTTCTGTTTCCCCATTGTTTTCCTATGTAAACACATGCTGGAGGCGTGTCTCACACAGGACCAGCACATTTTAAACACCATGTCAAGTTAAAAAGAACTTCAAATTTTAAAAAACGCATGTTGAGGGGCCTGGGTAGCTCTGTGGTAAAATACGCTGGCTACCACCCCTGGAGTTCGCTAGTTCGCTAGTTCAAATCCCAGGGCGTGCTGAGTGACTCCAGCCAGGTCTCCTAAGCAACCAAATTGGCCCGGTTGCTAGGGAGGGTAGAGTCACATGGGGTAACTATAATGTGGTTTGTTCTCGGTGGGGCGCATGGTGAATTGAGCGTGGTTGCTGCGGTGGATGGCGTGAAGCCTCCACACGTGCTATGTCTCCGTGGCAACACGCTCAACAAGCCACGTGATGAGATACGCGGATTGACTGTCTTAGACGTGGAGGCAACTGGGATTTGTCCTCCGCCACCCGGACTGAGGTGAATCACTACACCACCACGAGGACTTAGAGCACATAGGGAATTGGGCATTCCAAATTGGGAGAAAAAGGGGAAAAATCCCCCCCCCCCCAAAAAAAAAAAAAAAAAAACGCATGTTGAGACACCAGCACTCTGTTTCATTTGTTGCGCAGCATCTAGATTGTTTTTAGCGCAGGTGTCACCAAGATTCAACATTCTAAACAAGTTTAAGCTGCAAAGAAGGGACTGTTGCATTGTTCCATATTATTCCCAATTGTTCTGCACCAAGCAAAGTTTCAGCGCATAAACGGTAAGGCAATGTTTTTTTCTCTTCTGCTGTAGTGTACTGAGGGGTTGCCGTGCCTTGTTAAAACTGTTTTCAATAGGCTACTTTTATGAACGTTGCCTATTGTTATATAAAATACAGCTTATTGCAACAGTACTTTCTAGGAGAAGAAATTCTAAAGAGAGTGAGTGATTTCGGGTTCAGATCAGGTTTGGATTTAAAATCTGACGGGTAGGGTCGGGCCACACAGTCTCGGGTACAGGTCAGGTTCGGTTTTATTTTAAGGCCCGTGCAGACCTCTATCACAGCCCACACTCGAATGTTATTGGCTCGCGCCAAAATCAGTCTTTAAAAGCAACACAAACGGAATTTGCATGTTTACAAATGTACAAAGCCACTTAAAAATGTTTGTTTAAACACAATAACCATTTTCACATAAATGACAAGTCTTATTTTCCTATATTATGTCAAATGTTGGGGTTAACTTTTACCAAGACATTGAAAAAGTTCAAGAAAATTCTAAATATATTACACTGTGCACCAAAAGCGCAATATTTCCATTTTTTATTCATGTTCTTTTAACTGTATTGTTCAGTTTAGTGATTTTTACACATTCATAATTTGGGGATTGTGTCTTGTGCATACCTTTACTTGGTGCATTTCACCCCTTTATCTTCTTGTTATAGGTGACTGACTCACATGCCAAACTGACAAACAACATGCCTGCTCTCGTTCAGTCGCTCAGCAGATTTGCACGAACAAGATGACTGAGTACATTCAGTTTGTTCATGAACGAGACGTCTCATCTCGTTCAGACTCAAATGACCGACTTGACTGGTTCAGTGGTTCAGCGGGTGAAACCAATGATATACTGCCTCACAGCCTGCACTCCAATGCTATTGGCTCGCAATATAGTCAGTCTTTACAGGCATGAAAATAAGTAGAGCTCATTGGCTTCGAAAGGGAGAGACATCAGTGAATGAGATATATGAGTCAGTGTATGGAGGTGAACGAGAACAAGTCGTTCACTTAAAAGATCTTAAAATTTCCATTCTTTGTTAATGCTACCCCACTACCTAAGCAATAAAATAGATTTGCCACTGAAAAGCTACTTCATGTAAAAGCTAGCAAAGCTACTACCTTGCTACCAAGAAATGTAGTTAAGCTAATAGTTTCGCTGTTTGTAGGAAAGCTACTACACATCACTGAAAATTACTATTGCTCTTCCTTAGGGATTTTTTAAAACCCCTGAGGCCAGTTTTATACTGTACACATAAGTAAAAGTGGAGCAGAAGTGTTGCAGAAATATTGACCTTCAGCCTATTTTCGCTATGCGTAGCACGTTAAAATCAGCAGGAAATATGGAGGAAATGCACAGTAAACCTATTTATCAACACAATCTTTTGCAGTACAGGCTTTTTTGAAGCAACATAAAAATAGTAGTTGAGCAAACAGGGGCGCAGACAGGGGCAAAGCAGGGGCGCAGATTTTCCTTCTGTGTAAGATTTGTTGTGTTCTCTCTAACACTCTCTGGGGGCGGGGGGGTTTCTTTAGAAACATTTCCTTTTAGAAGAATTCGTAAATTACTAAAATGACTTAGATCAAATGTTCTAATATGTATACATTCTTTATTATATTGATATTTCTATTAAATGCATAAATTATTTTATTTGAATAAACTTCAGACCTAAATTTGTTTTAGTGTCTATTATTGAATGTGCAATCATGCTTATGTTTGAAAAAATGATTATGTTATGTAAAAAGAAATGTTAAGGGTTGCCTTGAGATATGTGGCCCATAATACAAAGGTGGCAGGGGGCCCAAACATTATAACAGTGCTCCTGCTCACCGGTACGCCACACCGGCATTAACACGCTCTGCTTTTCACAGAACTGGAAATTCTTTTTGTGAGTAAACTGACAGCACTCTTCTATCCCTTCTCTTGTTTACTTGTAAACATGGTCTACTTCTGCCTCAAACAGAGGTTTTAAAGGGATAGTTCACACAAAAATGTACTCTTTAGCCATTTACTCAACCTCATGTCATTCTAGATGTGTATGACTTTCTTTATTCTGCAGAACACAAACAAAGATTTTTAGAAGAATATCTCAACTCTGTAGGTCAATAAAATGCAACTCAAGAGGGTCCAAAAATCTGAAGCTCAAAAAAGCCCATAAAGGCAGAATTAAAGTAATCCATACATGCAATGCACGTTATGTGTAAACCCTGAATTTTTTTTTTTATGATGTTATGGAGCTTGCTGTTTCTCTTCTGACTGAGTTTCAAATATGGCTGTATTTGAAGGGATGCACGATGTTAGCCAATCATAACAATGGGAGATTAAGTTTAAGTTATTTTTTAGCGCTTAAACTGCAAAAACTGAGCGTTTCAGACAGAGGGGCATAGACAGGTTGGAAAATGATCATATATTACTAAATTATGACTGTTAACATAATAAGTGGACCTCAGGGAAGACAATAAAGCTAATTTCATTTCATGAACACTTTAATGTAATAATATGCTTCTGTTAACGACAACATAATTGAAACACCATGTTTGCAGCACGTAGTCCTCTTATTTTAGCACAATGTATAATATATGCATTGGTGTGAAAAGTTGGTAATACTACTGTTACAACCAGCCAGCTTGACTCCCTCAAGCGCCACTAGAGGGCTCCCTCATCCGAGTACTGACTGTTTATTCACCTGAAGCTAGTTAGCCATCACTGCTGGCTATATAAGTGGAAAGCACACAGTACTCAAATGCGAAGAATTGTTTTGCCATGTTTATCTATACTGAGCGTTCTAGTATTCTTCCTGCTTCCCTGTGTATTGATCTTTTGCTTCTTCACCGATTAGGATTATTCTGTGTTCTGTTACCCTGTATCTAATGTATCTAATGATAATGTTCGACAACGATCATTTTATCAGTTGCAAGCTCGTTTTCGAGAAGTGTTTGAACATCCAGCAATAGGCCAAACTCCTGATGAACTACTACTCTCACTCAAATATCATAATCACACTGCTGCAGATTACGCTTTAGATTTCTACACTCTAGCTGCTCAAACAACCTGGACAGATGATCCGCTGAAGTTGATGTTTCGTAAGGGACTAAACGCTGAGCTGCAAAACAAACTTGCCTATCGTGATGAAAGTTGAACTTTAGCTCAGTATATCAATCTTGCCATCTACATGGACAGCTTGTTAAATGCTCGCAGACTTCTCAGTATGAGAGCAGCCATGGTGCCCCCAATGCCTGGAACTTGCTATGTGGAGGACATGCAAATAGGACACCCTAAACTCTCCTCTGAGGAAAGAAATCATTGCATCCGGGTCCAGATGGAGAACCTATGGATAATTCTAAGGTCAAGGATGCACTCGACTGGCCTCACCTAAAGACTGTTAAAGATCTTCAGCGGTTCCTCGGCTTTGCCAATTTTTACAGACGATTTTTTCGTAATTTCAGCTCTGTGGCCGCACCTCTTACGTCTCTTCTCAGGGGAACAACCAACCGTCTACAGTGGAATACAGCAGCCCACTCTGCGTTCAAAGACCTCAAGAGACATGTCACGAGTGTGCCCATTATCTGTCATCCTGACCCATCTTTGCCTTTCATCCTCAAAGTAGATGACTCAGAAACTGGAATCGGGCAGTACTCTCACAAAGACATGACAATCCTTCTGATTGCCTAAGGATATAGTGTCTGATCGAGGCCCTCAGTTTACTTCCCAAGTCTGGTCAGCATTCCTCAAGCAACTCAATATCAATGTCAGTCTGACATCAGGGTATCATCCCCAGTCTAATGGACAAACGGAACATCTAAATCAGGAATTGGAATGTTTTTTACACACATATTGCCAGACCAATCAATTTGACTGGAGCCATTATTTGCCATGGGCAGAGTATGCTCAGAAATCTTTAATCAAACCTTCCACTGGCATTACACCCTTTAAATGTGTCCTAGGCTTCCAACCCCCATTATTCCCCTGGCCTGGTGAGCTTTCGGATGTCCCTGCTGTCGATGATTGGATGCGGAGGAGTGAACAAGTGTGGGAACAAGCCCATGTACATCTCCAAAGAGCTATCCATAGACAAAAGGAAGAAGCTGATCGTCATTGCCATCCAGCACCCTCATACCAACCCAGACAGTGGGTTTGGTTATCCACAAGGGATTTACATCTCCGGTTACCCTGCAAGAAACTCAGCCCCAGGTATGTTGGCCATTCAAAGTAAACAAGTTACTCCTGTGTCAGTTAAGCTCTTGCTCCCCACTAATTACCGCATCTCCCCTACCTTCCCGAGAAGAGATGACACATCTGGCAACCGAAGACCACCCCCCTTGATGGTGGAGGGTGAGGAGGCCTATTCTGTCAACAAACTCTTGGACTCCCAACGTCGGGGTCGCATTATCCATTATCTGGTGGATTGGGAGGGATACGGACCTGAGGAACGTTCTTATGTGAGCTCGGAGGACATCCTTAATCCAACTCACATCGCGGATTTCCACAGGGATCACCCTGAATGCCCCGCACCAAATGGCTGGAGAAGACCCCGACGTAGACTGCCTCCTCTTGTCAGGAGCCGCTCACAGGTAGGAGGGTTTCTGTTACACCAACCAGCCTGGCTGACTCCCTCGAGCGCCACCAGTGGGCACCCTCGCCCGAGTACTGACTGTTTATTCACCTGAAGCTAGTTAGCAATCACTGCTAGCTATATAAGCGGCAAGCACACAGTGCTCAGACGCGAAGTATTGTTTTGCAGTGTTTATCTATTCTGAGCGTTCTAGTTTTCTACATGCTTCCCTGTGTATTGACATTTTGCCTGTTCCCCGATTAGGAATATTCTCTGTTCTGTTACCCTGTATCTAGCTTTGTGTGGACTACTGTTGGTACTGATTTACTGTGCACTGACCTCTGCATGTTTTTTGGATTACGAGACTGTAGTTTACCCCTTTACATGTCGCACATCACCTTTATAATAAAAACGCATATGGATCCAAACACAACTCCCTTATTACAACTATTTTGTGACCCAAATATCATGGTGGTGATTTTTGCATGGGCGTGTACCATTAACATTTAACATTTACCATGTGCTGAGGTTGAACATTGGGAGTGGATGCAGTTTTTGATTTTCAAAGCTAATGCTCCAGTTAGAAAAGAGGCTTAGCCTGGCCAGAAAGGTGAGTAGGAAATCAATTCTCAAACTTTCTCTGGTCCATTTTATCATTACATTCAAAAACATATGTTTCAGGAGCAGTGCCAGGACAATTTAATGAATCTGTCTTCATTTTTATTTTTTTAATTTTTTTATTTTTTTTACTGGACAGGGACACTATAGAGTAAAATAATATTACTGTAGAGAGAGAGGAGTACAATTGGGAGTTTTTGCAGGGTGGACTCAAACAACATCACCCGCAAGAGCACAACAGCTCAATGTATCAGGAGCACATGCACTAACCGTTACACTGTCAATAAATGAATTATATTTTATTCAGATTATGGGAGGGTTTAGAGTCACAGATACAAATGTGAATTACTTTGCATTTACATTTAAACACATTTTAGACTAACAATATTGACCGAATGTTGTCCAAATTAACATAACTGCTTGTTCAATGAACCATAAACAATTAATGAACATGCACCTGTGGAAAGGTTGTTAAGACACTAACAGCTTACAGACGGTAAGCAATTAAGGTCACAGTTATGTATAAAAACTTAGAACACTAAAGAGACCTTTCTACTGACTCTGAAATACACCAAAAGAAAGATGCCCAGAGTCCCTGCTCATCTGTGTGAACATGCCTTAGGCATGCTGCATGGAGGCATGAGGACTGCAGATGTGGCCAGGGCAATAAATTGCAATGTCTGTACTGTGAGATGCCTGCACAGGATTGGTACAACCGAATATCACACCTGCGGGACAGGTACAGGATGGCAACAACAACTGCCCAAGTTAGACCAGGAATTTACAATCCCTCCATCAGTGCTCAGACTGTCCGCAATAGGCTGAGAGAGGCTGGACTGAGGGCTTGTAGGCCTGTTGTAAGGCAGGTCCTTACCAGACATCACCGGCAACAACGTCGCCTATGGGCACAAACCCACCTTCGTTGGACCAGTCAGGACTGGCAAAAAGTGCTCTTCACTGACGAGTCGTGGTTTTGTCTCACCAGGGGTGATGGTCGGAATTGCATTTATCGTCGAAGGAATGAGCGTTACACCGAGGCCTGTACTCTGGAGCAGGATCGATTTGGAGGTGGAGAGTCCACCATGGTCTGGGGAGGTGTGTCACAGCATCATCGGACTGAGCTTGTTGTCATTGCAGGCAATCTCAGTGCTGTGCGTTACAGGGAAGACATCCTCCTCCCTCATGTGGTACCCTTCCTGCAGGCTCATCCAGATATGACCCTCCAGCATGACAATGCCACCAGCCATACTGCTCGTTCTGTGCATGATTTCCTGCAAGACAGGAATGTCAGTGTTCTGCCATGGCCAGCGAAGAGCCCGGATCTCAGTCCCATTGAGCACGTCTGGGACCTGTTGGATCAGAGGGTGAGGGCTAGGGCCATTACCCCCAGAAATGTCCGGGAAATTGTAAGTGCCTTGGGGGAAGAGTGGGGTAACATCTGACAGCAAGAACTGGCAAATCTGGTGCAGTCCATGAGGAGGAGATGCACTGCAGTACTTAATGCAGCTGGTGGCCACACCAGATACTGACTGTTACTTTTGCTATTTTGACCCCCTCTTTGTTCAGGGACACATTATTCCATTTCTGTTAGTCACATGTCTGTGAAACTTGTTTAGTTTATGTCTTAGTTGTTTAATCTTTTTATGTTCATACAAATATTAACACATGTTAAGTTTGCTGAACATATAAACAGTTAAAAGTGAGAGGACGTTTATTGTTTTGCTGATTTTATATATATATATATATATATATATATATATATATATATATATATATATATATATATATATATACACACACACACACACACAGTGGCAGAAAATGTATGTGAACCCTTTAGAAATAGCTGATTTTCTGCATTCATTGGTCATAACATGTGATCTCATCTTCATCAAAGTCACAAGTATAGACAAAGCTATACTTAAGCTAACAACACAAACAATTATAATCTTTCATGACTACATTGAACACATCACATTAAACCTTCACATTGATGTGGAAAAAGTAAGTGATCCCTTGGATTTAATAACTGGTCGATCCTCCTTTGGCAGCAATATCCTTAACCAATCGTTTCCGGTAGCTCTGGATTAGACCTGCACAATGTTTAGAAGGAATTTTGGACCATTCTTATTTACAGAACTGCTTCAGTTCAGCCATATTCTTAGGATGTCTGGTGTAAACGGCTCTCTTGAGGTCATTCCACAGCATCTCTCTTGGGCTCTAACTGGGCCACTCCAAGAGGTGGATTTTCTTTTTTTGAAGCCATTCTGTAATGGATTCACTTCAATGTTTATGGTTATTGTCCTGCTGCGTCACTCAACTTCTACTGATCTTCAGCTGGCGCACAGCAATTTTGACATTATTCTGTAGGATATCTTGATAAACTTGGGAATTAATTTTTCCCTCAATGATGGCAAGTGGCAAAGCAGCTCCAAATCATGATTCTCCCTCCACCGTACTTTTCCGTTGGGATAATGTTTTCATGTTGGTATGCAGTGCCCTTTTTACGCCATAGATAGTGCTGTGTTCTTCCCAAAATATTCAACCTTAGATTCATCAATCCACAAAACATTTTCTCAGTAGCATTGTGGAGTGTCAAGGTGGTCTTTGACAAACTTCAGGTGTGCAACAATGTTTTTGTTGGAAAGCAGCAGCTTCCTTGGTGGTGTCCTGCCATGGACACCATGCCTGTTTAATGCTGTTTGTACAGTAAACTCATGAACAGAGATGTTAACCAGTTCCAGTGATTCATTCAAGTATTTAGCTGTCACTCTATGATTCTTTTTTTTTTTACCTCATTGAGCATTCTGCGGTGTGCCCTTTCAGTCACCTTGGCTGGACGGCCACTTTTAGGAAGAGTAGCCACAGTAATAAATCGTCTCCATTTATATACAATGGTTAACTCTGGACAGATGAATATGCTCTTCAAGATAACTTTGTAACCCTTTACAGCTTTATGCAAAGCAACAATTCTTGATCGTAGGTCTTCTGAAATCTCTTTTTTGTGAGTATTGATCCACATCAGCAGATACTTCTTGTTAATAGCAAACTCAAAATGTTTGAGTGTACAATCTACTTGCCATTTGCCATCGATATTCTCACAAATGTACTGTAGATCTGTTGCTCTGTTTTCCTTTGAGAGTTCAGTGCCACCTCTCTGGGGAGGAGACTGTTCTGTAGCTCTCACTGTTGCACTGCTTGGTTTTATTACACTATAATGTGTTTGTTTACAGTATGTATTGTACGATACGTATGGTATTGTATAGTGAGCGTCGTATTGTAAAATACAACACGATACATTCTTTTTTTACACCCGTAATGAAAGATTCTATTTTTTTTATTTTGTTAGCTTAAGCACATTGTACATTTTCTATATTTGTGACTCTAATGAAGATAAGATCACATTTTATGACCAATTAATTTTGAAAACCAGCTAATTCCAAAGGGTTCACATACTTGTTCTTGCCACTGTGTGTGTGTGTGTGTATATACAGTATATATATATATATATATATATATATATATATATATATATATATATATATATATATATATATATACACGGTTGTGCTCAAAAGTTTGCATACCCTTGGAGAATTGGTAATATATGTACCATTTTTAAAGAAAACATGAGTGAGCAGGCAAAACACATTTCTTTTGTTTCTTATGGGATTCATATTCAACTGTAGGTTATAACAGAATGGCACAAAGAAAAAAATGAAATGACCCCTGTTCAAAAGTCTGCATACCCTTAGTTCTTAATACTGTGTATTGTCCCCTTTAGCATAGCGTGCAGTCATTTGTAATAGTTGTCTATAAGGCCCCAAATTCTTGCAGGTGGTATAGCTGCCCATTCGTCTTGGCAAAATGCCTCCAGGTCATGTAAAATCTTTGGTCGTCTTGCATGAACCGCACGTTTGAGATCTCCCCAGAGTGGCTCAATGATATTAAGGTCAGGAGACTGTGATAGCCACACCAGAACCTTCACCTTTTTCTGCTGTAACCACTGGAGGGTCAACTTGGCCTTGTGCTTAGGGTCACTGTCGTGCTGGAAATTCCAAGAGCGTCCCATGCGCAGCTTTCATGCAGAAGAATGCAAATTGTCTGCCAGTATTTTCTGATAACATGCTGCATTCATCTTGCCATCAATTTTCACAAGATTCCCCGTGCCTTTAGAGCTCACACCCCCCCCCAAAACATCAGTGAGCCACCACCATGCTTCACATTGGGGATGTTATTCTTTTCACTATAGGCCATGTTGACCCCTCTCCAAACATAGCGCTTATGGTTGTGACCATAGAGCTCTATTTTGGTCTCGTCACTCCAAATTAGAGTGTGCCAGAAGCTGAGAGGCATGTCAAGGTGTTGTCGGGCATATTGTAACCGGCGCAGTAAAGGTTTCTTTCTGGCAACTCGACCATGCAGCTCATTTTTGTTCAAGTATCGTCATATTGTGCTCCTTGAAACAACCACACCATCTTTTTCCAGAGCAGCCTGTATTTCTCCTGAGGTTACCTGTGGGTTTTTCTTTGTATCCCGAACAATTCTTCTGGCAGTTGTGGCTGAAATCTTTCTTGGTCTAACTGACCTTGGCTTGGTATCAGAGATCCCTGAATTTTCCACTTCTTAATAAGTGATTGAACAGTACTGACTGGCATTTTCAAGGCTTTGGATATCTTTTTATATCCTTTTCCATCTTTATAAAGTTCCATTACCTTGTTACGCAGGTCTTTTGACAGTTTTTTCCTGCTCCCCATGGTTCAGTATTTAGCCTGCTCAGTGCATCCATGTGAGAGCTAACAAACTCATTGACTATTTATACACAGACTCTAATTACAATTTAAAAAGCCACAGGTGTGGGAAATTAACCTTTAATTGCCATTTAAACCTGTGTGTGTCACCTTGTGTGTCTGTAACAAGGCCAAACATTCAAGGGTATGTAAACTTTTGATCAGGGCCATTTGGGAGATTTCTGTTATCATAATGATTTAAAAAGGAGCCAAACAACTATGTGATAATAAATGGCTTCATGTGATCACTATCCTTAAATAAAAGACAGTATTTTTGCATGATCAGTCATATTTTCAAAATCAATGCTAAAATTTCACAATTTCTGCCAGGGTATGCAAACTTTTGAGCACAACTGTATATATATATATATATATATATATATATATATATATATATATATATATATATATATATAGTTTAAGTCAGAAGTTTACATACACTTAGGTTGAAGTCATTAAAAGTAATTTTTTAACCACTCCACAGATATCATATTAGCAAACTATAGTTTTGGCAAGTCATTTAGGACATCTACTTTGTGCATGACATGAGTAATTTTTCCAACAATTGTTTACGGACAGATTGTTTCACTTTTAATTGACTATATCACAATTCCAGTGGGTCAGAAGTTTACATACACTAAGTTAACTGTGCCTTTAAGCAGCTTGGTAAATTCGGGCTGGTTTGAGTATTTCTGTAACTGATTTCCTGGGATTTTCACACACAACAGTCTCTAGAATTTACTCAGACTGATGCCAAAAACAAAATGGCACCATTCTTAGTAAATCGTTGTGTGTGAAAATCCCAGGCAATCAGCAGTTACAGAAATACTCAAACCAGCCCATCTGGCACCAGCAATCATGCCATGGTCCAAATCACTGAGATGGCATTTTTCCCCATTCTGATGGTTGATGTAAACATTAACTGAAGCTCCTGACCTGTATCTGAATGATTGGGTAGTGAGGGGCAGTTCTGCGGATGGAAATGCCTTTTTGATGAGAGAGGTCAACAGAGAATGGCCAGACTGGTTCGAACTGACAAAGTCTATGGTAACTCAGATAACCGCGCTGTACAATTGTGGTGAGAAGAATATAATCTCAGAATGCTATTCTGAGATGTGGCATCGTGCTGTTTTGGCAGCACGAGGGGGACCTACACAATATTAGGCAGGTGGTTTCAATGTTGTGGCTGATTGTTGTATATATGCACTGTTATTTGCTCTAATACTTCTAACACCTGCCAGGTGCTGTGGAGAACATCAGTCATTACATTTTTAAATCAGTGTGGCAACTTTCAGGTTGCACTACAAATAATTATCCATCATTTTGATGGAATGGAAAGATTAAAGCATTAAAATTATGGATGACTGTAAAGCATGAGTAAATAATGAAAAATGTTCAGTTCTGACAAAAAAATGTTTAAACTAGAATGGACTGTCAAGTACTTTTTCACGTTACTGAAAGCAACTAGTTCTTAACCACTGTGGTTTTAATCAACAAGACTGTAACCGTAGTGAAAAAGTATGTGAAGAGGCACTATCCACCTTTTTCCTGAATGCGGAACTGTTCCACGATTGTGTTTCACTCACTTCAGCATATGTTTTTAGTGGATAATGTCATGTTAAGCATATTAAATTTGTAAAACTTGTAAAAAAAACAAAACAAAAAAAAACATATGCAGCCCCAAAATGTCGATGCTTTACAGAGTTGTGATGACAGTCTTTTGACTGTGCCTCAACTGAGTGGTCGATGACATAAAGCGATAGCCTGAGGCTAGTTACGTTAATATCGTTAACCACTGAGTTATGACATCCAACAACTACAGTTGAGCCTGAACTCATTTTAACTCAAACTAACACTTAAAATGGTTGTTGTTCTCCATCTGGATAGCAAATTTTTTTTACCTTGCTTTTTATGGAGACCGGAACCAGAAAACAGTCCAGCGGTGATCAGAATCATCAGTGGTTGCTCAGGAATACTGTGTATATGACAATGCAATGTTCTTGCATCAGTACTTGCCATTAGTCTGATTTACTTGGGCTGTTAAGGACCAATTTGAAAAGCATTTTGTATTATTTATTTTTACTTCATTTTTTTGTCTCAAGAAGCTTTTTGTTGACAAAATATTCTGGCTTAGCTCGCAATCCCCCAGTGGTGAGGTTGGTTAGCACCTTGGACAGCTCTCCAACCGACAATAGAAAGAAAAGGCTTGCTTCCTGAACAGAGCTTGTGAGATTCGGCAAACTCGTTTTTGGCCAGGTTCAGATCAGATTTTCACGTATAACCTCGAAACAGTCAGTAAATCATCAATCAAAGTGACTACGAATTCCATTGTACATGCGCATATGACTATAATGTACTTTCCCCTCTACTTTGTAATAAATGGAGAAATAAATTACTTTTATAAATATCTTATGTTATAATTTTCACATAATGAACATTTAGTGCACACATACACTCTTTCTTCACTGAGTTTGTTAGAGAATGTTTGTTCTCTAGAGGAAATATAGAGAGTGACTGATTTTGATTTAGAAGTTCTTGGGTAAAAAAATGTGACATTAACGGTTGGTTAAGGTTACAAGGTCTAGTTTATGGGCAGGGTTTGGGCTACTTCAGCCAAAAATTTAAATTCTGTCATTTACTTAACTTCATGTGGCTCCAACCTTCTATGGATTTATTTTGTAGGACACAACAGTTTTCTTAAGCCATATGATAGCTTTGAATGGGGAACAGACAGAAATTTATCGTTATTCTTTGAAAATCATGCTGTAGCTTTTCAATCTCAATTTTTCTTGCACGCAAAATAAAAATAAAAAACATAAGCCATTTGACAGGAGTAGATGCTTTTAAGAGAAAAGCTCTCAAAAGCTTTGTGTGCATTGATGTTTACAACTGGCATGCTATCTTTGCGAAGAAAATGCGAGTCAGAAAGCTGGAAAGTGTTTCTTCTTCCTGTTTTCTGTTGGGTCTATGCAACACATTTTCTTTTTTTTTTTTTCAGATGAAATAAAAAAACACTCGAAAGGCCAACATTGATAAAGCAAAATGAGAGGTTGTATAGCATGATTCAGTGAATGCAGAGGTTGAGCACAAGGTCAAACCAACGTCAACATCTCTCCAGAGCTTTAATCACTCCAACCACCCTTACTCAATTTTCTTGCATGGTGTTAAAGTCTTCTTATTTCATTCTCTTTCTACTTTTCTCTCTTTGACCTTTCTGTCGTTGATCTTGCTTTTTACCTTCATTCTCTGCCAACCTGCCAGACCTTGGCTTGCACTCGTTGAACCAGAATATTTTGCTCTTTCTCTTTCATGTTTCCAAGAGCAGTTAGAACCAAAAGCTCGACTGAATCATTAGATGGAGTAAAGCTTAATCATTAGACCAGGGTTGCTGTCAGGCTCTATCTCATGCTACCCAAGTAAATCTCACGCCAAATGACAAGACAGCATTATTCAACATTAAGTATTTTTCTGTCGGCATGGGGCTTGGAATTTCGGGCTGCGAAGCAAATTTAGTTACATTCATCTCGCGTTCGGCCCTTTATAAGTGCTAAATATTCATTCCAACTTATATGCGCATCTGGTTTCTTGTGAGAGTCGTGTGAAAACCATAGCGCAAACACCAGTGCAGGGCTGCAGGTAGGAAATACTGATGCTGGTACAAAATGCGTTCAGTGCAGACAGTTATCCCATCAACATGCGCTACTCAGATGGCTTTCGTGGTTCTCTGTGTTTATATCCGCGTCTCCTGCTGAATGTGTTTAGATGCGCTCTACAATATGGAATAGCCTTTCTGTGGACCTCCCCCCACTCCGGGCCCCCCTCAAGCCCCGGACTACAGGTCCAGTTGTACCCCCTTATCGGCGGCCCTGCACCAGTGTGCTTCAGAGATAGGATAGCATGGATCTGTTGAGCGAGTCCTATTCACTGTGATCCAGTTGAATTCAACAGAGAATGTTCTACTTTTAAAAGCGCTTTAGAGGATGTAAAACCTTTCAAATGGCCAGATAACTTCAACATTGTTATTAGTAGGCCTACTGTTGAGGAAAAAAGGAGACAACCATGTGCCATGCATCAACATCAATTACAAGGCTTAATTAAATAATTAAATAATTAAAATGTATCATAATTTCACTATAGTTACAGTAACTGATATTATAACAGAAATGTTATAGTTTTTCATTAGGGCAAACTATTAGACTTTATTTTTAATATAACTGTGACATTTGTAGTTAAATGTGTTTAAGGTACAACTGTGTTTTAACTGTGTATACTTTTCTCATAACAAATACTAGTTTATTTTTTAGAATGACTACTTGACATAACCATGGTAATGAGGATGCTGGCCTTATTAAAAGCCACCGTTAGACCATGGAAGAACTATGGTAAACTTTAACCAGGGCAAGTGCAATAAAAGAAGGTGTTTAAAGTCTGGACCTTCTGCTCTAATAATGTCTGATATCCAGCAATCTGACCAGGTTTGCATTCAGATATTTCAAGAGATGATTTAAATCACTAAGCCAGATTAAAGGAAAACAAACTTTTCACTAGAAGCACAGTCAGTATTGGTTTACATATTTGTACACTCAGAATATTATAACTAGCCCTAAATAAATTAAAATTAAATTTAGTAGTTTGATTAGTACACTGAAAACAGTTGACTCTACTCAATAAATTGAGCAATGGCGTCTCCAAAACTTGTGTAATTAAGTTCACTTAACTTGGTGTTCATATAGAATGAACTTAACTATTTAAGTTAAGGTAACTAGATGCAAGTAGACTCAACTCAGATTCGCTATTAAGACATTGCTGTTTCAACTTAATAATTTTAATTGAGCAGACTCAAATTTAGATCATACAATAACACATTTTAAATAATGAAGATTATAACTTATTCCAGGGCAATCATTAAATAAACTTATTTCTTTACAGAAATGCATAGATATCTGTACTTCAGATGTGCACAAAGAGAACTAAATTAGTATTAACAGGGTTCAACTTGACCAAAGGGGACACAGATCACCCTAATGGTGACATCACATGAAACAACTATTTGCAGCAAAACAACATAAATAATAGCCTACTACAAAAGAGCTAAAACCTCAATGAATTCTTAATAACATTTAAATTCCCCTATATGCTCCCTTTGACCAAGGAATCATAATTAAATAATTCAGACATAAAACATTGTGGGTACCATACCTCACTGGTAGAATGACTTTCCGAATTCCATCCGATTAGCTGTTTTTTTAGTTTTTTTAACTACTTTCAAGAAACATCTAAAGACACATTTCTTGCGTGAGCACTTGACCCAGTAAAATCCCTTCTCCTTCTTCCTAAAAACATATAAATACAAAATATTACTGCAGTCTTTCACCGCTGTCTCTCTCTTGCCTCCCTACTTGTCCTTCTCTGAGCAATTTGAAATTTGTTATTGCACTTCTAAATGATTAAAGAACTCCATTATATCCAATGTAAACATGCAATGAACTTATTTTGTTAGTTATTAAATAATTGCAATTATGTAATCAACCAACTTCGAGCATGTGGAATGGATCATGTAGGTCAACTACCATTGAAGACCATTTTTGACCCAGGAAAAAACTTTATGTCATTGCGTATGTGTGTCTTATGAAACTGTCAATGCCAGGTTTATCGGTGTGTGCATACAAACTGATCATTATTTTCATTGTAGGGTTTCATTAGGTCATGTTTGTTGTTACAAATTTAAGATTCAGCCCATCATCAAAATCTCACTCCAACCAGGTAGCTAAAGTTGGCAACCCATCATTAGACTCAGCACTCTGACAGCCCACACGCATTTGCCCAGTGGTTTTCAACCTGGGGTCCATTCATAGAGGTGGCAAGTGAACTCATATGCTTTGAGGTCAAATATAGATGCATAAAATGTGTTCCACTTATCATTTGATAATAAAATATTAAATATTTCTAAATATTACATGCTTGCAATGCCAAGATAGGCCAATCCAACACTTAACTAAATTAATTATCACACAATCTTGCTTTATCACTCTTTCAGCATCCTCATCAACGTGATAGGGCAAAATCACAACAGAAAAATGGCAGAGAAATGTAAAAGTGGTAATTGTTTCCTAAGGATTCTATTAAAAAGGTTAGGTTATATCTCGAAAGCTACCCAAATTTTGTCTTTGTGGTAGGACAAGACATATTTCAGCTAGAATGTGTCTTTTGTGGTGAAAAACTGGAAGAGAACAAAAGCATGAAACCAAGCAAAAAGAAAATACATCAGTAAACTAAGCATCAGGAGACAATTGGTAAAGATCAGAACTTTTTTAAGAGAAAAAAAAGAGATGTCTCTATCAAAAAGACCAACAGACATCAGAAAAGCATATGAAAGTGTCGGCAGTTGTTAACAGAAGGCCACCAAAGCTTCTTTTGAGTGTTTGCTATTGATTGCCAAGGCTAAAAAGCTGCATAATATTGGAGAGGAGCTAATCAAATCCGCCTGCATTAAAACAAGGGAGAGTTTGTGTGGCCTGCAAGAGATGGAAGTCTGTTCCACTTTCCAACAACACAAAATGACAGTAAATTGCAAAAATCAGTTGCACAAAAAGCTCAGAAAAGTACAGCTGGACGCAATCTACCCTGGATGAATCCATATACAATCTGCCCTTTTTGAATCTTGTCACCTGCAGCATGGATAAGGCTGCTGCAGTGATTGGTTGAAGTAAGGGCTGTTTGAAGAAAAAGGCTCCAGAGAGAGTAATCTTTCACGGTATGATTCATCAACAGGCACTCGCCAGTAAAACACTGAAGACCTTAGTGACACACTGTCAACAGTTGTAAAAGATGTAAACTTCATTAAAGGTTGTCCTTCCAACCTGAGAATATTTGCACAAACTATGTGAGGATGAAAAGCACCAAACTCTACTACTACACATGGAGGTAAGCTGGTTTTCATATGGCAAAGTGCTTGTGCGTCTTTTGGTACTTAATGAGAAAATGCTGGAATTTCTGCAAAACAACAATCAGAGCAGCTGACTGGTGCTTTCCTGGATAAAAACTGCATACCTTTGTGACACATTCATCCTTTATAATGAGACCAACCTGAGACTGCAGAGTCAAATATTATGGGGTGCAAAGAGGCAATTGATGCTTTTGCATGAAAGCTTGAGTACAGTGCTGTAAAAATGAAACAAGGGCAGTTACAACAATTTCCACTGCTGCTTAAATACTCTAGCGGCACCGTGAGTGCGTCATTGTGCACAGACATTTCCCGTCACATGAATTTGCCTTGAGAGGAATTGAAGTCCTGCTTTGCTGATGCTGACGTGTTATCCAAGGAGTCATGGGTCATGGGGCCTTTCATTTCCAGGCTTGAGGATGTGGAATACCTTGGCTGTGAAGATAAGATGATTAATTTCAAGCTAATTCTATATCAAAGAAATACTTCCAGGTGCATGGATTCTACAAGATTTTGATAGTCAGACTGGCTGTCACTGGCATTACACCTGACATTTCATCCCTGGTCAGAGGCATGCAAGCCCAAGATGAACAAAATGTGCAATTGATATTCAATATCTTGGAAAGTACATGTTTAAAAACTGTTCATGCTGCATTCATAATTCTGATATTAAATATCTTGGAAAGTAAATGTGTTAACAAACACTTTACAATAAGGTTCTATTACAATGAAAAAGGGAACCATTGCATTAGCCAGCATGATCACACAGGAAGACTGCATGTTGTTTCCGAGAGTTCCAGTACCTGTAGGATCGGACACATTATGTCGACTCTCTGACAAGCGACATCTCCTATCAGATATTTTTGTCGCGACTCCAGTGAGTTTACCTTTCCTTTGTGGCGTGACCAGAAGTGCATTGCATCTGCAGCGGTAGAGACCCGGGTTCGGATGCTGCGTTAAAACCAGGAAGTAATCACATTCACATAGTCAGTAATGAGTGCGAATCAGCGGTTGCATTTGTCCCACTAACATTACATTTTTACCCCACTGATAGTAAGGTTTAGGTTAGGGTTTGAGTTGGGGGGTACAGTTTATAAAATATGCAAGCTTCTTCACTGTATTACAGTCTGTACAGCTAAAACAAAACACTTGCTTTACAACTTGCATTTACACATATAAAATGGAGCTCACATGTGCCCACTCTCCCAACAACACTTACCATTTTGGCCACTGGGAGCAGTGTTTCGATTTTCAGTAAAGAAAGACCGATTTTACTTAAAGAAAAGTCAACCTACTGTTTCTGATTTCACAGTGAGATCAGTCTGCATTAGCAGCATCAAATCAGTATGTTACATGTCAGAGAGATTCTGCTCATCCGTGTAGCTGAAAATGAGTATTATTGCTGAGTTGCACTACCTGCAACATTTTCCTATGGGGAACAGTGTGCAAGCAGACCTTGGCCACATAGATTCTGCCGTGTTACTGTGGCAACATTTCATCTGGATGTGAGAGCATCATTTTCAGGTATCTGGATGCTATCCACCTTATTTTGCAACGTGGGAGCAAGCGGTTGCATTTCCGGCAAGTATGTCAAAGTTCTGTTGTCATTAGCCACAATGTAAATAACTAGAAGGATTATATCACCAGAATTTAGTGGTGTGGGCTCATAAACTATCACACAACCTCAGGATGTACAGCAGAATGATATGCTAATGTAGGAACATTTTCTAACATCAGAATTTATATTTAAAGAGTAAGTAGATCATTCACTTTTTGCTGTGAGTTGTATTGAAGAGACTTTAGGTTAAAATCTGCTTCTTATTTTACTGACAGCGTGACGATGCCGTATTTTTAAGTCTCCACAAACAGCTATCTCCAGAAAACTCCCTGCAATTTTCAGTTTAGAGGTCATGTGTGAACATGATCTGTATGAAAATACCTGTAAATTTTACATAGGTTCTCATTTCCCTGAATGAGAATTTGTAACATTACATGAAAAGTTCTGTTTTGATGCTGTGTGTGAGTCATAAGATTAACGGTCAAACCCCACTGATGGTTAGGTTTAGGTTAGGGTTGGGGGGTACAGTTTATAAAATATGCAGTCTTCTTCACTGTATTACAACCTGTACAGCTAAAAAAACACTCGCTTTACAACTTGCTATTACACATATAAAATGGAGTGTGGGGGGCGGCACAAGGCACCCACACAGGCAACTTTGGGGGCGTGTTGAAGTGAGTTTCGCCCAGGACGCCCTACAAGCTAGAACCGCTACTGCCTCCATTCATATGTATCTGCATAACCTCTGATGGTGCCTTTATTTATTTCCCAAGGCGATATTTCATTAGCCATGCTGAATGCCTGATCTGTTTGTCTATTTACTATATGCTGTAAAGAAAGAGAAAATGCTCTCTGGCAAGAAATTATCATTCATTAATAGTTCCCACAGTCATCTGCCTGTGCAACACTGGCTATGTTAACATGCACTAATTTTCTTAAATCCAAATATATTAAATCCGATTGCAGATTCTGAAAATTCGATTGCAGATTATGGAGAAAGGCTGAGAAAGTGAGAATGGCACCCAAAGTCCGTAACTGATGTTTTTGCTTTGTTGCGATATCTAAAAAAACATCCCAGAAAAGCTTTCTTCTTATGTTACTCACTCTACTCGGCAAACGAAGAATTAGAGGCAGTGTCTAATACCCTGCCTGACTTTTCCATATATTGCCTCATGCCCATTCCTCCTCCAGTCTAACCGCAGGCATCTCTAGATGCAGGTATTTAAGACAGGTGGGTGAGAGATGTCCTTAAAGAAGTTTATAGATGTGGAATGGAAACAAAATAATAGGGACTTTAAGCAACAGCTGTGGATGGGACACTATGCAAGAAATCACTAAGCAATAATGACGGCGGAACAGAGCATTTAATCAATCAAGAAAAAGAAAAAAGGTAGGCTATTTAAAACAGCAAGAGAAGTGAGGCTCGCAGTGTTAAATAACTGTCAGAAGAAGAGTTTTACTCTTGTACGATATAAATTTCCTACGTCTAAAACCTAGATATTATTATTAACAGGGCCGGTCAACCCATTAGGCAATATAGGCGAGCGCCTATGGCATAGCTTCGGGGGCACTGATCTACCGAGCACTTATTGGCTCAATCTGTGTCAAACAAAATGCACCCTGTATTTTTCGATGATGTGTTGTGGCGATATGCTACTAATACTGACTGCAGTCTCACAATCTCAATCAATTAATCTCTGAAATCCTCTTCCCTAGCAGTGCAGAATGATAATAGCAAAATTATTTTTTGTCACAAAATAACAGAATACTTAAAGTAAATGAATACAGATGCAACAGCACGACACGGTACGAAAATAATGGGACTTTACAGCTCTCAAAAGATTAAACTCAACGAAACAAACTGCACAGAGTGCCTTCAATGTTGTATAATGGGATTAAACATTCTTAAAGAGACAGTAAGCATTTTGCCTTTGTTCTGAACATTTACAGTCCAAGTAAAAGAAAAGTACAAATGTGTTATTTTTAGTCTTTTATTTCACTCTTATCATTGTAAATTGGCTCGTTTTTGAATGGCGTGTAAAAAAGTAAAAACAATCACTCAACCTTAATTGTTTCACTGGATCTGTTGCTATTTTAATTATCTAAAATATAAAGCACTGACCATTTAAAGTGTGAGCCTGTACATCTTGAAAGAGTTATAAACATTTACAGTTCTATAGTGTTATTATGTGCCTAGATAGTCTTTAAAATAAACTTAGTTTACCCAAAAATTTAATTTCTCTCATCATTTACTCACCCTCATGCCATCCTAGATGTGTATGATTTTCTGTCTTCTGCTGAACACAAATTAAGCTTTTTAGAAGAATTTCTCAGTTCTGTTGGTCCTTTCAGTGCAAGTGAATGGTGATCAGAACTCAGAAGGTACAAAAATCTCATAAATGCAGCATAAAAGTAATCCATACAACTCCAGTGGTTTAATCTATGTCTTCAGAAGCGATATGATAGGTGTGGGTGAGAAACAGATCAATATTTAAGTTTTTTTTTTTTTTACTATAAATTCTCCTCCCTGCCCAGTAGGGGGCGATATGCTTATGTAAATCACCATAAACAGAAGAAGAACTCTTAAGAGAGAAGATTTATAGTAAAAAAAAATATTTAATTATTGATCTGATTCTCACCGCTTCTCATTTACTTGCATTGAATGGACCAACAGTTCTTCTAAACATCTTCATTCATGTTCTGCAAAAGAAAGTCATACACATCTGGGATGGCATGAGGGTGAGGAAATGATCAGATATCCCTTTAACATTCACTTATTTTTACAACACATACAATATTGTCTTATGACAAAGTGAAAATCTTAGTGAATGCCGTATGTGGTATAATGACATGGAGAGCTTAAATAATTTTCAAGTAATTACATATATTGCATATTTTTGCTGTGATCTTGTTTTATTGTTATCATCTTCACCTCCAACCCCCCTTTTGGGTGTGGGCTGACTTGGACATGACATCCCGGGCTGAATATAAATCCCACTCTGGCCCTGGTGCAGGCTGAATTGTTTGAAGCTCTTTGTTACACAGTAAAACAGTAAATGGGATGCTTTAGAAGACAGAGAACAAAAACAATGCTGAATAAAGTGAATACAGTATTTACTTACAATTAATTGAAACAAAAGCTGCAGCTGCATTCAATCATTTGCCAGTGATGAAGATCATGTGCGAGTGCAGCCTGTGAACGATTGTCTACTGCAGGTAAAGATACTTTCTAAATAAAAGTGTATCAAAATATGTACATTACATGAAAGCGCTTAAAAGTACCAAAACCAAACCAATAGCATGTTTTTGGACATGTTCTTTGGAGTAGCCTTCCATATAAATACCATGATATAGGCCTACTGTACATAATAAAAATACCAAGGTTTTACCATATTGTACCATCACTGCACCATGATACTGCCACAGCAGGCATTAGAGAAAGGTATCTTTGATAAACTTTATCTTATGCTGTGTAATGTGCTACTGAAGAAAATGTTCAAATGATGCTCCTAAAATCACCAGAAATGAATGCTTAGGTGCTGTTTTTGCTAAATGAATAAATAAAATATAATTTTAAACCACCCTACAACATCATAGTACAATAGATTGTGTACTTGATGGTCCCCAGTAATGATGAAAGCCTATAAATGTGCCTGTACACAAAGTACTGGAGGGTCTCGCCTAGGGTGCCAAATGGGGTAGGACAGACACTGATTTTTAATAGTCTACCGATATTTTTGAGGTTTTTTATTCAAAGCCTATAACCGTTTATAATTTACCATAAGTTTTCAGGAGGATGATTAGGCTATTTACTGTGTTCACTTTGCATCATCTCTTGTAAAACATATTCTAACATTTACTTTCCTAATCTGCAATGTACGATTGACTGTCACAATGGCAAAGAAGAAATGCTTTAGAAATTATAATTTGTCAGGAAGTGAGTGAAGTCGCATACACGCAATGGAACACAGAACGCCTTAACCGCACCTGCTGCTTAAAGTCCCTATAAAGAATGACACAGCGTTTTTTTTTTGCTTTATGTGATGTCATGAAAGAACATAAGTGCCCTGCAGAATATTCAGTGGGAACCTACATACCCTTAATAATGTTTTGTCATTGCTTTGTAGGTTCCAACGAAGAGTATCATGTATAAGATATGCACAGGGTTGGGAGGATTACTTTTGAAATGTATTCCACTACATATTACAGAATACATGCTGTAAAATGTAATTTGTAACATATTCCGTTAGATTACTCAAGGTCAGTAATGTAATCTAAATACTTTGGATTACTTTTAGATTTTTTCACTTGTTTTGCCTATAATAACTCTGCCAGTACAGTAAGACAAAATACACATGTTAAAAATACATTCTCTGAAAAAACTAAATATCTTACTGTATGCAGTGTTGTTTCTAAAACAAGATGAATCAAATTGATCTTGTTTTAAGGATTTTTTATATATATTTTTACAGGAAAACAATACAAAAATAATTATCAAGAATACGATTTTTGCCCTAATAACAGAGGTTATTATGATCCAACGTGAATTTTCTTGATTAAAAAAATATGATCGTGCCTGGTAACGTGCATGTAAAATGGCTAGAAACAGCATTTTAGCTTAGCGTGAAGCTGACAATTTATACAAGGTTTATTTCTATTTATCTACTTCAAACTCACTTCTTTGTCTGCTCGCATGAATGTAACACATCATAAGAAAGTGTTTCACCGCTGTTCAAATGCACTTTGGATCACATCATTTATAAACTCAGCAAAAAAGAAACGTCCCTTTTTCAGGACACTGTATTTTAGAGATAATTTTGTAAAAATCCAAATAACTTTACAGATCTTTATTGTAAAGGGCTTAAACAATGTTTTCAATGCTTGTTCAATGAACCATAAACAATTAATGAACATGCACTTGTGGAACGGTCGTTAAGACACTAACAGCTTACAGACGGTAGGCAATTAATGTCACAGTTATAAAAACTAAGGACACTAAAGAGACCTTTATACTGACTCTGAAAAACACCAAAAGAAAGATGCCCAGGGTCCCTGCTCATCTGCGTGAACATGCCTTAGACATGCTGCATGGAGGCATGAGGACTGCAGATGTCGCCAGGGCAATAAATTGCGATGTCCTTACTGTGAGACGCCTAAGACAGCACTACAGGGAGACAGGAAGGACAGCTGATCGTCCTCGCAGTGGCAGATCATGTGAAAAAACACCTGCACAGGATCGGTACATCCGAATATCACACCTGCGGGACAGGTACAGGATGGCAACAACAACTGCCCGAGTTACACCAGGAACGCACAATCCCTCCATCAGTGCTCAGACTGTCCGCAATAGGCCGAGAGAGGCTGGACTGAGGGCTTGTAGGCCTGCTGTAAGGCAGGTCCTTACCAGACATCACCGGCAACAACGTCGCCTATGGGCACAAACCCACCTTTGCTGGACCAGACAGGACTGGCAAAAAGTGCTCTTCACTGACGAGTCATGGTTTTGTCTCACCAGGGGTGATGGTTGGACTCATGTTTATCGCCGAAGGAATGAGCGTTACACCGAGGCCTGTACTCTGGAGCGGGATCGATTTGGAGGTGGAGGGTTCGTCATGGTCTGGGGCGGTGTGTCACAGCATCATCAGACTGAGCTTGTTGTCATTGCAGGCAATCTCATCGCTGTGCGTTACAGGGAAGACATCCTCCTCCCTCATCTGGTACCCTGGTATTTGAATACGACTGAGAAAGCAGTGGGATTCAAACGTTTACATAGCTAATATTTTTATTTTAATCTGATTATTTTAGGTCTACACCACTCCCTTCAATCGAATGGAAATTTAATTCGGATCCAGCTCAGTAGGATCAATTTTGTGTTTACATGAAGGCTTTTCAATCCAACTGAGCTATCAGTCAGATTCAAAACGGATTATTTGGTTGCATGTAAACGTCGCCACTGTGTGAGGAAAAGTTTGCAAAGAGTAATAAACGGTAAAACTATATTGGGTCTGAACCATGTGCTTATGAATATAATAATGAACGATAATTATAAGATGACATATTTTTCCAGCCTGCAGTATAAAGCAGCATCATTTTGTATTTTTGTATGGCTAAAATAGCTGAAAGTGCAATATACCCGAAGAAGTCCACATTCAAGGTTGATAATGGCTGCACCCAAGATAGGTTGAAAAATAAGGTGGACATTACAATGAAGTGAAGAGTCAGCTTCAGTGTCTGTTCTCGTCTGTTTGTAATCTTGCATTTTGTGTAGTCAGTACAACACAAAACATTGGATGAGGGGCTTTCAACAGAGATAGAGAGAGAGAGAGAGAGAGAGAGAGAGAGAGAGAGAGAGAGAGAGAGAGAGAGCTCCACACATTCATCCACAACAGTCTGACTTGAATAACTCACAGTAGACTGTTGAATAACTCAGAGTAGACTGATGAAACTCCAGAGGATGTTAGAAGCTTCTTAGTGCTTTAACAGGTGGCGGGTTGAGGGTTTCAGTCTCGGGCAGCATGAGCGCTGACTGCGAGGCATATTATAACGCGGAGAATGTGTTTGTTAGTGCCTTCACGTGCCCGAAACCCGACAACGATGTGCACGCGATCTATTGCTGCGGGTTCAATGATGTCAAATACTGCTGCGACGATCCCAATAGCTTTTTCCCTTACGAGTATGGATACATGTGGTGGCTCAGGTAAATAAAACAATATACTGCATATTTGTGATTTATGCTTCACGAAAACTTACCATGGTCCAGATCAGTTTTACAGACTGTCATCAAAATATTAAATAAATTGATATTAAAATAAACACAATGACAGGAAAACATGTATTTCATTGCATTATTTTTATACTGTAGTAACTGAAGTAAATAGTATTTTGGAACTACCATAGTAGAGTTTCCAATAAGGAGAACTGTTAAAAACCTGTACCATTTGATTGATTGATTATATCATTAAACAGATCAATAACTTGAAGAAATTCATATACTTACTTTCATGTTTATCCAAACCTATGATTTTCATTTTCTGTGGAAGAAAATGAGATATTTTGCATAAGATGTTTTTTTGTTTGTTTGTTTGTTTGTTTGTTTTTCTGATTGGATGGTGATTTATACTGTCTTGCTCCAAAATGGACAAAAGGTAGCCCATATGACTTGTGCACTTTCTCAAGTCTTGCTAAAACCATATGATAGAAATTTGAGTTGATATTCGCAAAAACTCTCAGCTGTAGCTATCAAATCTCATTCGTAATGTGTAAAACATAAAACATTCAAATGCACCTAGTAGTGAACAGTGATGTTTGTTGTCAAACTTAGCACAACGTGTCTCAAGTTGCCATGCTTGATGCATGATTTTCAGTAAAAACAACTTGAATTTTCATCTGCTCCTATTATTGTATGACTTTAGAAGACATAGGCTCCGAATGTAGTGCGAGTCAAGAGAAGTTCAGACAATCTACCTAACATTTGCTATTGTATTACACTGAAGAAAAAAAATGATACAGGTTTGGAATGACATCACGTTTATCACGTGTGAAACCAGCAAAAATATAATTGTCAAACAGCCTCTTTTAAATGCTGAACTTTATACTATGTGAGGCTTAAGTTAAAATGAAAATCACTGCTAAAATTATATCCATGTCCATTGTGAATTTTCAGTGTAGCTGTGTACCAAGCACCGCCCAAACATAGGTCACTGCCAAACCAAACATCTTCTAATTGGTCAACGCAATGAATTCAAAAGTTTAGCACACTTGAACTCCACGTGAAATCCGTGAAGGGAAATTATTTTCACAACTGTGCGGATTCCCATTAAATTGACTGTATTTCGCCTGTGGAATGTGTGACCATGCCTTTATGCCATTTGAACGATTCCCACAAATTTAGTCATGTATCATCTAGAGACCTTCCTGACCAAAAGATGTTTTCAGATTTTTGATTTGTCAGTCCGTTTGGCAGATATGAGCTGATAACATTTTTGGGTGTGGCCCATTTTAACCAAATGGCCTATATCTCCTGAACCAGAAGTCCAATTTGCATGAAACTTGGTGCGTATTAACAACAGGACATTCTGAGGACGCACACAAAATTTCGCAGAATTCCGCTAATAGGTATTGCTTTAGCTAAAAAATGCTTTTAAATCTGCAACTGTTTGATTGAGGAAGTTGAAATGTGGTGTGTTGCTTCTTTGGTACAAGAGCTGCCATATCCTAAAATATCAAGTGGACAAATCAACAAACATGGCAGCAAACAGACAATCAAATTTCAGCTGCCATTAATTTCAATTGTGAATGCCAATCATAATGTATCATCTAGAAACCCCCATGACAAAATTAGTTTTTTGATTTATCAATTCGTTTAGCAGATATAAGCCAATACAATTTTCGGGGGTGTCCCATAAAAACTTCACAAATTCTTACACTGATTATGCTTAAGCCGACAATGTTTGTGGTCAAGGAAACAGTGACGAGTGGTCAAGTGGCTTTCCTTTATTTGTGTAAGGTCATAAACGGCTTGAGAATAAACCGATCGACATTTATGCCATTTGAACGATTCCCACAAATGTAGTCATGTATCATCTAGAGACCTTCCTGACCAAAAGATGTTTTCAGATTTTTGATTTGTCAGTCCGTTTGGCAGATATGAGCGGATAACATTTTCTTGCCCATTACGCCGATTTTGCGTTGCATGTAAACACTTTAATTTAGTTTAATGGCTAATCCAATGTTCGCATGTGTTGTGCACAAGCCTCTTCATGGTTTGACGTCAAAAGCAGAGAATAATGTGACTATTTCAAATGTCATTTAAACACGGATATCTAGATTTGTCAGATTTTTTAAAAACTAGCTGATTTTTGGGAGTAATCTGCGTATTTGTGTGCATGTAATCGCGCTTATTGTCACCAGGACAGTCAAAGGATGCATGCCAAATTTAATCCATTTATGATAGTAGGGGGTGCTAAAATTAAATAAAATCAAATTAGGGTTGGTTTTGGGTTTAGTGCTAGGACTAACTGGCCCATGTCTTGAAATGTCTAAATGTCTAAACTTCACAAAACTTGGAACACAAAGGAACCAGGGCAATCCGTATCAAATGTAATTAATTTACAATGTTAGGGAATGCTATAACTTAAGACAATCTTCCAAACTGCTCCAACAATTATATTCAAATGTATCTAAAGCATTCAAGGATCTTTTCTTTTAAACTTGGCAATTTAGGTCAAATTTAACCATAAATTTCCACTTTTACTTCCACATTCTTCTCCTTTTGTTTTTGGCTATTCACATTCTTCATGCATATTGCCACCTACTGGGCAGGGAGAAGAATTTATAGTAAAAAGGACTTAAATATTGATCTGTTTCTCACCCACAGGTTATGTGCTTTTTGACCTTCAAAGTTCTGGCCACTATCCACTTGCATTGTATGGACCTACAGAGCTGAGATATTCTTCTAAAAATCTTAGATTGTGTTTAGCAGAAGAAAGTAACACATCTAGGATAGCATGAGGGTGAATAAATCACGAGATAATTTTCATTGTTGGGTGAACTATGCATTTAATTTGAACCTTATTGGTGCAACCCACCCTATGTTCAAAGTCATAGTAGTATATTGTCATCCAGCAAGTCGAGTCAAGTAATCCTTATTGCTGCAACCCACCCTTAAAGGGATAATTCACCCAAAAATGAAAATTTGCTGACAATTTACTCACCCTCATGCCATCTGAGGTGTGTATGACTTTCTTTCTACTGCAAAACACTTTTGAAGATTTGTAGAAAAATATCCAGGCTCAGCAGGTCCTTAGAATGTGAGAGGATGGTGATTAGAAATGTGCAGGTCCAAAAAGCACAGATAGTCAGCATGAGAGTAATCCATCCTATCTCCAGCATTGACATTAATGTCTTCTAAAGTGAATCAATCACCTTGTGTGCGAAAAAGAATGATATTAAAGCACTTTTTAACAATAAAAGATCGCTTCCAGTCAGGAAGCGATCTTTTATAGTGTTTTGCAGAAGAAATAAAGTCATACACATTTCAGATGGCATGAGGGTGAGTAAATTATCAGAGAATTTTCATTTTTTGATAAACTATTCCTTTAATGTTTTTGTCTTTATACCCCAGTGAGCAAGCCCAGGCTGACTGTGGCAAGGAAAGAAAAACCCCATAATATGATAGTGGAGGAAAAAAAAAAAACTTTGAGAAACCAAGCCTGTCCCCTCTACAGCATGAATATATTTTCCAATATCAGTTAGCTATATGTAATACAAGTCGTATAATAATTGTGTAAACAGTAGTGTTTTTGGTAGGCAATGTTTAAAACTAAACAATATTGATTGAATTGTAACATTTATGAAAATGTGTCTTTTTTTTATTAAGTCCTTCCTGAATTGACTGCTGAGGTGCACATAGATGTAGTGTCCTTTGCTGTTTGGATGGTAGATGCTTTTTTTTTTTTTGCATTAGTAATTTATTGTCTATGCATTCCATTTTAAGAGAGAATGAAGTGATGCAAGCAGTGGTCAGTAAAGTTACTCGCTGGCAAGTACTGTGGTTGATAGCAGATTATTCTCTGTGAAGTCTATCCAAAGACCGAGATGATGCAATCAGTGGCCAGTGAAGTATCCCTTGCTGCCTGGCTGGAAGTTGACAGCAGTTCATCCTCTGTAATTTAAATCTCCAGCATGTTTGGAAAATAAATAAATTAATGCTACAGTGTCTTCAGGAACCACCTAACAAAAGACAACAGATTTTTAAAAGACATTTGTACTAATATATATATATATATATATATATATATATATATATATATATATATATATATATATATATATATATACAAATTTCTATCGGATTGAGGTCAGGGCTTTGTGATGGCCACTCCAATTCCTTGCCTTTGTTGTCCTTAAACCATTTTGCCACAATTTTGGAGGTGTGCTTGGGGTCATTGTCCATTTGGAAGACCCATTTGCGACCAAGCTTTAACTTCCTAGCTGATGTCTTGAGATGTTGCTTCAATATATCCACATAATTTTCCTTCCTCATGATGCCATCTATTTTGTGAAGTGCACCAGTCCCTCCTGAAGCAAAACATCACCACAACATGATGCTGCCACACCCATGCTTTACAGTTGGGATGGTGTTTTTTGGCTTGCTAGCCTCACCCTTTTTCCTCCAAACATAACGATGGTCATTATGGCAAAACAGTTTTTTTCATCAGACCAGAGGACATTTCTCCAAAAAGTAAGATCGTTGTCCCCATGTGCACTTGCAAACTGTAGTCTGGCTTTTTTATGGCAGTTTTGGAGCAGTGGCTTCTTCCTTGCTTAGCAGCCTTTCAGGTTATGTTGATATGGGACTCATTTTACTGTTTATAAAGATACTTTACTTACAAAGGTCCTTTGCTGTTCTTCTGGGATTGATTAGCACTTTTCGCACCAAACTATGTTAATCTCTTGGAGACAGAAGGCTTCTCCTTTCTGAGCTGTATGATGGCTGCGTGGTCCCTTGGTTTTTATACTTGCGTACTATTGTTTGTACAGATGAATGTGGTACCTTCAGGCGTTGGAAATTGCTCCCAAGGATGAACCAGACTTGTGGATGTCCCACTTTTTTTTCTCCTCTCTCTCTCTCTCTCTCTCTCTCTCTCTCTCTCTCTCTCTCTCTCTCTCTCTCTCTGAAGTCTTGGCTGATTTCTTTTGATTTTCCCATGATGTCAAGCAAAGAGGCACTGAGTGTGGCACTGAAGGTAGGCCTTAAAATACATCCACAGGTGCACCTCCAGTTGACTCAGATTAGCCAATTAGCCTATCAGAAGGTAATTTTCCAAGCTGCTTAAAGGCATAGTTAATTTAGTGTATGTAAACTTCTGACCCACCGGAATTGTGGTATAGTCAATTAAAAGTGAAACAATCTGTCTGTAAACAATTGTTGGAAAAAATACTCATGTAATGCACATACACTACCGGTCAAAAGTTTTGAAACACTTACTCATTCTTTATTTTATATATATATATATATATATATATATATATATATATATATATATATATATATATATATATATATATATATATTTTTTTTTTTTTTTTTTTTTTCACATTTAGAATAATAGTAAAGTCATCAAAACTATGAAATAACATAAATGGAAAGACTATGGGAATTATGTTGTGACTAAACAAAATCCAAAATAAATCAAAACTGTGTTATATTTTAGCATCTTCAAAGTAGTCACCCTTTGCCTAGAATTTACAGACATGTACTCTTGACATTTTCTCAACCAACTTCTTGAGGTATCACCCTGGGATGCTTTTTAAACAGTATTGAAGGAGTTCCCATCTATGTTGGGCACTTATTGGCTGCTTTTCTTTATTATTTGGTACAAGTCATCAATTTCAAAAAGTTTTTTTTTTTTAATTAAATTTTAGTTTTATAATGAAATAAATTAATATGGTGGCACAATTATATTTTTGTCTACAAAACTAATTTCAAACATTTAAGCATACGCCTTCAGATCAAAAGATTTTTAAGATCATGAGAAACATTTCAGTCAAGTGTTTCAAAACTTTTGACCGGTAGTGTATATATACACTGGCAGCCCAAGGTTTGGATTAATATAAAGATTTTGCTCTTATGGAAAGAAATTGGTACTTTTATTCACCAAAGTGGCATTCAGCTAATCACAATGTATAGTCAGGACATTAATAACGTGAAAAATTACTATTACAATTTGAAAAAAAAATTCAGAACTTCTTAAACAACTTCAAAGAGTTCTCATAAAAAAACAATAAATAAAAAAAAATCCTCCACGTGCAGCAATGACAGATTTGCAGATCCTTGACATTCCAGCTGTCAGTTTGTCCAGATACTCAGGTGACATTTCACCCCACACTTCCTGTAGCACTTGCCATAGATGTGGCTGTCTTGTCGGGCACTTCTCACGTACCTTACAGTCTAGCTGATCCCACAAAAACTCAATAGTGTTAAGATCCATAACACTCTTTTCCAATTATCTGTTGTCCAGTGTCTGTGTTTCTTTGCCCACTCTAACCTTTTCTTTTTGTTTTTCTGTTTCAAAAGTGGCTTTTTCTTTGCAATTCTTCCCATAAGGCCTGCACCCCTGAGTCTTCTCTTTACTGTTGTACATGAAACTGGTGTTGAGCGGGTAGAATTCAATGAAGCTGTCAGCTGAGGACATGTGAGGTGTCTATTTCTCAAACTAAAGACTCTGATGTACTTCTCCTTTTTAGTTGTACATCTGGCCTTCCACATCTCTTTCTGTCCTTGTTAGTGCCAGTTGTCCTTTGTCTTTGAAGACTGTAGTGTACACCTTTGTATGAAATCTTCAGTTTGTTTGGCAGTTTCAAGCATTGTATAGCCTTCATTTCTCAAAACAATGATTGACTGATGAGTTTCTAGAGAAAGCTGTTTCTTTTTTTTGCCATTTTTGACCTAATATTGACCTTAAGACATGCCAGTCTTGCATACTGTGGCAACTCAAAAACAAACACAAAGACAATTTTAAGCTTCATTTAATGAACCAAAAAGCTTTCAGCAGTGTTTGATATAATGACAAGTGATTTTCTAGTACCAAATTAGCAATTTATCATGATTACTCAAGGATAAGGTGTTGGAGTGATGGCTGCTGGAAATGGGGCCTGTCGAGGTTTGATCAAAAATGACTTTTTTCAAGTAGTGATGGTGCTGTTTTTACATCAGTAATGTCCTGACTATACTTTGTGATCAGTTGAATGCTACATTGTTGAATTAAAGTACCAATTTCCTTCCGAAACAGCTAAATCTGTACATTATTCCAAACTTTTGACCGCCAGTGTATATATATATATATATATATATATATATATATATATATATATATATATATACACATATACAGTAAATACAAACACTTTTTTTTACAAATTAACATATAGTGACAGAGCAATGTTGCACAGAGGTACTGTAGAAACATGCTAATACAGCGGTTCTTAACCTTGCAAGTGCGACCCCTTTTTAAGAATGACAATGTCCCCACCCCACAACTCTGTGAACCTCTGCTTCAGGACCATTTCTGTTGCCATGTCAACCAGTGACTTTTCCAATTCAACTGACATTCCTGTCAGTGGTCTTTGCCAAAGGGTTTCTAATCCATTCTTCTGTTACAGACACGGCTTGATTTTCAGGGAAATACTCACGGAAATGCATTAGCATTTTTTTGACACGGTGCTCTCATTCAGAAAATCGTACAGTAAGGGGAAGCATCAAAGTTATCAATGTTTTCTGATCTATTCCTCAATTTCTTTCAGAAAGAGTGAAGGGCGACGTATTTTTACCCTGAAGTCCTACGTTCAGATCATTAAGTCAGCTGAAAATGTCAACTAGGTAGGCCTGAAGGGCAAGCCAGTTTTCATCGGAAAATGTTGGAGCTAGCGGGGAGTTTTTCTCCAAAAGAAAGATCCTCACCTCCTCTCGGAGCTCATAGAGTCGACTGAGAACTTTTCCTCTGGAAAGCCACCGTACTTCACTATGAAGCAGCAGCTGCTGGTGTTCTCTTGACAAAGAACTTTGAAAAGTTGCTGTGCGTTGACTGTGCGGACAGCTTCATCCATCACTTGTTTTAGATCAGGTGGCATTTTCTTTGCCGCAAGGGCTTGTCTTTGTATCAAGCAGTGTATCCACACTGCAAGTGGAGCAACGGCCTGTTCTTTTGTCACCAATTCACTGTGTTTACCTGTCATTGCCCGTGCACCGTCGGAGCAAATTCCCACACAGTTCTTCCATTCAATGTCATGTTCACATACAAATTAATCCAGTGTGGCAAAAAGTTGATCACCTGTTGCATGTTCAAGACGAGAGCGACAGAACAAAAAATCCTCCTTAAATTTTCCTTATTCAACAAATCTGACAATACGTGCGCTTCTCCGGCAATATCAGTGCTCTCATCAAGTTGGAGAGAAAAAAAATGTGCTTGATTTAATTTTCATGATTATCTGCTCTTTCACATCTGTTGCCATTCGCCCAATACGATTAGCCACAGTATCGTTTGACACTGGAATCAATGCTAATTGATAAGCATCACTTTGTCCACACATAACAGAAACAGTCTCTTTAGCACAGGGTAAGAAAAAAATCTCACCTAAATTGTATGGCTTCCCAGTTTTGGCAAGAGCCCTCTCATTCACTGTAACAGCTTTCTGCAGGAGTGATTTTTGACCACGTAGCTCCAGTAGTTTTTGCTGGAGAAACTCAAGTGGCTTTGTCTGCAGCGATTCAAGTGTAGTTTTCAAGTGCCTTAGCATCTTGGAAGGTTTGAGGCTCTCCTTCACTAACACGTTGCCACAAATCACACACTGTGGTTGAGGATCCCCCCATCGCTGGTCTGAATGAAGCCATATTCCAAGTACTTATCATCATATTTCCTGCATTTGGCCTTCTTTCCTTTTGACTCATTCTCGGCTGGACACTTTTTTAGTGTCAGCACCAATTAGAAATCGCTCCATGTCTAATCAGCAGTCCAACTATGATGGGAATGAACCACAAATTGCTAAGCCCATGTGACTTCTTCCAATCAGCAGTTAGCTTATTTCATGTCGCCAGTAGGTGGTGCCATTAGGCGCGTATTTTATCCTTCAAAATAAAAGATTTCCCGCGACCCCCCTGCAACTGCTTTGTGACCCCCAGGTTAAGAACCGCTGTGCTAGTGCAAATTGTAGGTTTAGAAAAAGCAGCAATACAGGACACAATATGTAGGTTGCCACAGCTCAGTGAATGTCTAAATATTGTGCGGTGTATAGTTGTGTAAGATCTTAATCACAAAGTTGTTCTTGCTTTCTAGTAAAACATCCTAAAACAAGATAAATGTACTCAATAAGCAAAATTGTACAATATATTTAGAGCAGTTGTGTTTTGTCTTGTTCTATTTTGCTTCACAAATGAATTTATCTTGTTTTAAGGATGTTTAAATTATTATTATTGTTTGTTTGTTTGTTTGTTTGTTTTTGTACTTCACAACCATTCACACAAAGATATTCATTAAGAATCAGAGTTTCTAATGTAGAACAGACAATATGAACACAAACATTACGACAGAATTGAAACTGAACATTGATGTCTGTTGTCCGCCAAGGGAACAGGCTTGATGGATCTGTTCTTAACCTTGCATTATAATTGATTGGAAAGGAGGATCACAGGGGAAAAGGATAATTCTTCATTACGGTTCTTCATTATGGTTCTTCGTTGATTATTTAAGTGTGCCATTACCACAGTAAATAGTTTCAGTTCAGTAGTATAATTATGCTCTCTGTTCTTAATCAAGTCTTAAATGGATGAACACCATCTGCACAGTGACTTGAATTAACATGAGTCAATGATTGAGAAAATAGTGGCAGAAGATCTGCTTTGGAAACACATCGTGTTGCCACCAGTTGTTTTGATTAAAATGTCCTGCAGGTTGTCGTAGCCAATTTTTTGCATTTAAGTGGCAACATTCTTGTATATATCCTGCTTGATTAAGAAATAATTAAGAAAAATGTTTTGCTAAAAGAAAAAAGAAGCCTACTTTAGGACCTTTAAGATTGTATATGCATTTTTTAATGACGTAAAATGACTGTTGTGGGGTCATTTTGTAATTTATTTTCAAATTGTCACAGTGTCAATTAAAATCTTTCCCGGTGTTCACCGTAATATCCACTTCTTGTTCTAACAGGGAAGTCAATGGTGATTGTATTCTGAACCAGCCACCATAACATGACATTTTAGAGAGCTCTGTGGACAATCTAATAATAGTGAGTCAGACACACCGTGGGTTAAATTCTGAGATTGTCTGCTTTCTTCTAAAGCTGGGCGATATGGCCAAAAATATTATCAGGACATTATTTTTCATATCGGTTGATATGAATATTTATCACAATATACATTCACATTTGCAAATTGCACATTCTTTGGAATTTCCAAGTTGGCAGAAGAAAAGAAGAAGAAAAAAAATCCTAAACAATCATAATAGTCTATACAAAACTGCATTGGGGGCCCAGAGACAGCCAAAGCAGTGGTGTCTGAGGGATCTTCTACCAAATTATTTAAATATTTTATAGAGTTTATCAATCGAGTGCAGTTGGATATGAATGTTAAAAGATCATCTGTTTGTTTTGAAGCATAATGACAGCATATAATTTTCACATTCAAATTATTTTTATATTTCATTACAATCAGATACCCAAGTATGGGGGCATAGAAGCCCTTGTAACTGAGGAATGATACTGTATGGGGGGGTTCAGGCATATCCTCTGAGAGAATTTTTTTTTTTAGAAAATGTAAAGATTTACCATTTTTATATTTTCATTAAAGTGAGAAAGACTAGGCTACAAACTAGTAACTAGTAGTCTTTCCATGTCATGCCAGAAATGATGACATCTGATTAATTTCACAAAATTAGAACAGAAATCTATTTGTTTATTATTAAAGGCTTGTAACATGCTGATTAATAAAGCTACATTTAGAAGGAAAAAAACGTTATGGTCTAAAGGCGCTCTGGAACTGTTTTTACTTATGCGGCACCTCATGTCTACTTACACACAAGGAAAAGAGACAAAGCGTGCAGAGCGGGACAGGGCATAAATGAAGCGTGTTCGATGTTAGGGAAAAATATTCAAGAATACAGTGCAGAAAGATCAGGCATACACAGCACTGTTGTTTTGTCGCACTGCTCACTAGAGACGATGAGAGAGCGCAACCGTCGTCATGATGTTTTGCGCTAGTCACCACGGTCTGGGTCCGGACCCTGGATTGATTCCACCCTGACCGCGGTGACTGGCGTAGCCTAATCGTTAGCAAGGCAGTTTGCGTTAGCATTTTCATACAGTCTGAGAAACCCAAACTGCTTGTGTTTTCAGAGACACGCACCTGATCGTTTAGATGTAGAACAGATATAGAAAATTACTCCAAAGCTTATCATCGATATCGTGGATTTTTTTAATCGTGATAAATATCAAGATCGTTTAGGTGTTTTAGAACCTTCAGTGTAAAACTTTGCATCTCCACAATATCAGATGCTTCTCACATTTAGATGAGATCTGCATGTCACATTCTGTGAGGCATGGCTGATACTGGTGGTTAGTTTTGAAGAGAGATTTGTAAATATCTAGTTCATGTATTTTTTGCTATTCTGTTTTGCGCTGTTAGTGGCGGAGAAATTACACACTTCATCTTCAATGAGAGAAGTGCTATTAGTTTGTCACTTAACATATACTTGTAAAGTACTAAACTACAATAACCCATGATGGCTATTCAAATGCATTTCTCTATTGATGGTCCACTGCTTTTAGTGCCTCTTGAAACTCGCAGTCTTACATTCGAAACTAGAATGAGAATTCATCAATTAACATTGATTTATATAAGAACTCATTTTCTTTTTCAAAGCTGGTTTGAATTTGTTTTTTTCTTAGAAGTATGAAGGCATCCTTTGATCTTCTGAAACAAAGTCATTTGAGCTTTCATTAATGATCATGTTGGGCAGGCGAAGTACATTTTAAATGAGATTGGCATTAAATAAACCAAAACAATATCTAACTAAATAATTGAATTATGAAAGTGATAGTCCAATTATCCTTATCACATAATGAATTTCATGGACTGTAAGAACACCATTTGAATATAGATATATATTCAAATATGTGGGTTTTCTTGCAAATCTACTTGCCTTCTGAAAGTCCCAATGGAATTCAAAGGAGAAGTTTTATGGCATTTGGTCACTGTTTCTTAGCCATGAAGCCATCTAAATGCTAGAGTACTCTCTAAAAGTTGACAAAAGTAACTCTTAGAAAACATTTCAAATTTACAGTCTTTCTCTTCCAGGAAAAAGGGTCAAAAATATGAATGACTTATCTTGTTCTCTAAAATGAGAATGACCCCTTCATCTTTATTATACTGTGAATACCACCTCCCTCTGACTACCAATAGCCAGTACCAAATTGTGCTTCATTGGTGTGTCTTTAGTTGCATAAAAACACTCATACCTTATGTCCTTTCCCAACCATCAACAGGTCATTTCTAGAATTTGAGCACAACTTTCGTGTATGGTACAAGCGGTCAAATGTGTTTTTGATGGGCTGTGATGTAATTAAAGGCTATTGGCTTTTTAAGGATATAGAGAGAAGCCCATGTTTACTGTTTCAAAAGGAAATATGTTAACACAGGAACAAAAATAGGAAGTGTGCCTCAATCTTGGAAAGTCTCACGTGAGTCTTATTTACTCTGGGATGGGAATTGTAAGGAATTTAACAATTCAGATTCCTCTTAACAATTCCAGTTCCTTAATGGTTCCTGTAATGATTATTTTAGTACTTTTAAGGAAGAATTATTAAAAAAATAAGAAATGTCATTTTTATTGCATGCCTGTTGCCAAATTATTCAGATTTCTACAAAGGAGATATAAAAAATACATTGAATTCTTGTAGGCATGTTTTCACTGATTAAAAACAAAACTTATATGTATCTTTAACTGCACATTGTCCTTTGAACAAACAGTCAGTAACTCCACTGCCTGAGTCTCTTAGGTCTGAAGTACATTACATAACAGTTAAATTTCTAGAGACAGTTTAGACTGTGTTTTGTAGCCAAATGTTAATGTTTGTGAGACTTCAACATTTCTTATTTCATTACGAGTTGGACATTCATAATTGCACATTAGTACAATATGAATTCAGTAACCGCTCCGACTGATGAATTAGTGTTTTTGATTAACTAAAAAGAGGCAGTTCCTACGAGTCTTTGTTCGAAAATCGAACACACTGGAAGCAAAACATGTTTCATCCTGTACTCTAATTGCATATTAACAGAACCGAAAGTCACAAAAATCATACGGTTCTGGCATTTAAAAAAATAAAAATAACTGGTTCTGAACAAGAACTGGTTCTCGGTTACCAACCCTACTGCTACCAAGGTTAGATTTAGGATTAGGGGTAAGGTTAGAGATTTTAGAGTAAGGGTAAAATTTAGAAGTAGGTGTAGATTTTCTAATAAATCTCATAAAGACTCCAAATAAACAGTGTCGCATACGACTCTCATGAGACTTTGCGATAAGCAAGGGATGCCTTTAAGACACCACCAAAAAACAGTGCTCATCATATCATTTTATGGGGTGTTTAATATTGCTTTAAGACAACATACATGCAAAACTGTTTAATCTCTCTCTGCTCTCTCTCTCTCTCTTTAGTTTGGGGGCTCTAGTTGGTTTGTCTATAGCTGCTGTGGTGTTATTAGCCTTCATCATCACACTATGTGTGCTATGCTACCTGTTTATTGCCACTAAACCCCGGGGTTTGGACAACGGACTGCCTCTACAAGCGGCAGGTAAGGGTTTAAACCAGGAATACACGCACCTAAATAACACCCCCGTGTTTGCTCATGCACAAACCAACTGTCAGGATCGTGTCACCATTGTCAGTCAAGTTTATTGTGGTGACAGGATCCTGACACGTATGTTCTACATCTCTGTATGAGCGCACGGCTCTGGTTGTTTTCCTGGCCGTGTGCTCTTCTGTCTAGTCTGTGTCTTATGTTCAGAGCATGGTGTCCGAATCCTGACACTTCGGCCTGGTTCGGTCTTGTTTCTGAGTCAGGATCCGGACACTCATGATCCATGTCTTGTCTTTTTGTTTGAGCACATGGCTAATGATGGCTTCATTGCCATGTGCTCTTTCTGTCTGGTTTGTTGTGAGCACATGGTTCTTGTTAGTCGTTTGCCATGTTTTCTCCTGTCTCTCGTCCTGACCCTGCCCTCTTGTTACCTCATTATTATTCATTTGCTTCACCTGATTTCCTGATTTCCCTCCTCGTTTTCTTTTACTATTTAACCCCATTGTGTTTTTTGTTTTGTGCCAGTTTGTTGTGGTTTATCACTCTGTTAGGTTCCTGTCCTCTCCTGTCCTGCCCTGCCCTGCCCTGCCCTGCCCTTTCCTGTGTGACCGTTCCAGCCCTGAGCATTGAACCCAGTCTGTCCTGTAGTGTTCTGCCTTAGACCTTGGAGTTTTCCACTTTGGGGTTGTTTCGGTTTGTTTTATTTTTTGAATTAAATAAAGCCCATCATCTCACCTCGCTACGAGTTCTCACCCTCTTTTCAACTGAACCTTGACACCAACGCTTAATTTATTAATTTAATATCTTCTTAATCTAAATCTACTGGCTAAAATTAGGTTTTTTTTGTTTTTTGTTTTTAAATACTGAACAATAAATTCTACCAATAGACATGAGCTGAACTCACTACTGTGTGCATAAATGTTAACGATGCAAACAAATGCATTTGTTAAATATTGTTCTTTTGTGAGTAATCTTTCCATGTGGGGATGTGATCAATTCATTTACAATAATTTGCTAGATTTTCTTTCTAAAGTGCAAAAACAATTTAGTCTGATGGAATATAGGTTAATATGAAGCTTACCAATTTATGCAAAAATTTAACAACATCACTAATTTTAGCCTTTAACCTAAAGCGGTTCAAAACCCGAAGAGTTTAAAACCCTTGTTTCGGCACAATGGTTGATTGACCAATGAGTAGGCAGTCTTTCACTCTTGTCCATTAAAGGGGACATGATATATTCTCTTTTTATTTATTTTTATTTGTGTTATTATTATTATTATTTTATAATCTTCCCTGACGTCCACTTATAATGTTAGTAAAGTCTATTTGTACCAAACAGTCATAATTTAGTCATATATAATACTTTTCTGGCCCTCTGTCTGAAACACTTAGTTTTAAAGGGGCATTCAGTAGTTCTCTAGCTAGCGTTAGCATTGCTCTTCTTCGTGTACTTTAAGTACCGATACGACAGTGGTGTTAGACGCTGTACTGCCATCTATCGATGTGGATCAGCATGCTCGTCTCTGCTGCCCCCGCCAGCTCTGGAATAACATTTGCATCTGGAAAATATCGGGAGTTTGAGGTAATTTCTAAAGTTATTACTACTATAATATAATTGCTTTGCCTAAAAACAACGTTAGAATTCAAGGAAACAGACAACTACAGTTAAGGACAGATTATCATTGTCCATCATATCAATAGTCTTTGGAGACCGTCTACATTTCACGTTATTTCTAAAGACAGTTGTTACCTTTATTAGAGAACTGCTTAGCATAAAATAAACCTAAGCTATCTAACGATACAGAATGACATGGAAAATGAAAGATTAGAATTGTTTTTGATGATCAAATTTAGCATGTCCATGAATATTGTATTTGATGAACTTGTTTTGTTTCCAAGCAACCAAAGTCATGGTTTACCCAAAATCCACAACAATCGCTACTGAATCTCCTGTTGTCTCTGCTTCTAAAGCACGATAATTAATATGTTCCATTGTGTTCTTTTCGCATCGCCAAACAACACTGTTCTAAGCATAGCCAAGCGTATCTACATAGGCGGCAGCCAATGAGCGCGAGGATTCTCTTCTTTGACGTTTAGTGAAACAGCGGGTCATGTGATTTCACCCCACCATGTATGATAAAAACACTTTTTATAGAAAACTATTATGAGTAAAGTCTTTATCTCAAGTGAGTGTACACCATTCAGATTACTCTTCACAAAAACACAATTCATTCGTTAATGTGTAAAACTTTTTAAATTAGCCCCAAATTACTGAATGCACCTTTAAGCTGTCTAGCTGTCAATGTTAACACCCACTGTTGTGATTGTCTAACTTTATGCAGCCCTTCCAATACAGCCATATATGAAATTGAATCTGAAGAAAATTAACAAACTCCACACAACATTGTGAAACTACATTTCAGGGTTAGCACATAACGTACACCCAACAAATTTCATCTGAATGTATCAAACTGTTCACTCAAGCACAGCATAAACGATCAAACAGTCATGACATTTAAAAAGCATTCGTGAATAAAATTGGTTACTTATGGTTATTCGTCCAATAGTCCAATTTTAATCACCAAATCTTTCCATAAACGTTCCTTTACGAAGCTTGAAACATACTGTGACTGTTTCACAAGCAATCCACACTGAAATCTTCTGAATACGCAAACGTTATAAAATCCTCGGTGATGTTGGGTGTTTTTGTCTCACATTTTCCCATTTTTTTTACACACAGGACTGCATGTGTTTCTCCCAGTCAGTGGCAGCAGCAGAATAAGACGCATTTTTTAAACTTTTGTTGAGCTTGTACTGCTCTTAAAATGCAGCGCACATCGCCGGAAGCACATAAAAATGATCAAAGACGTCCATTGAATGCATGTTTACAAAATACCAACAGCTAAAAATAGCACAGATGGGTGCAAATATGGTCTAGGACACCTTAAAAACAGCACAACAGCAAGACAGCGCAGCTGAATGAAACACAATGGGGGATCCTTTTTAGAGTTATAACTTGACGTCGCATCTTTTAAAAGTGGTGCAAGATGTATGATAACGGTCACGTTTATGTTGAAAGACATTTAAACCCAGACAGGCACATGAAGGTGTCCTGTGTAAGTCCACTTTGGATGAATTTCCCACGACAGACCCATCTCTCTCCCCTTCACCTGTGTGACTGACTGAGCACCAGTGGGCGGGGCCAAGGGTGCAATGACGAAAAATAGACATTGATGTCTTGGCAGGGGCACCGGAACCGCCTCTTTTAGCCTACACCTCAACTGAACTTCGGCTGACATAAAAATATGCACGTTTTTCGTGCACACGCAGGGTCCGAAATTAACACCCCCCCCAAGTGCCAAATGTGGGTAAATTTTCTATTTGGCTGGTGAATTTCACAGTGTCACATGCCATTCTGGCAGGTGCTTGCAAAATAATGTAACATGTTCCAGTTTTGTCCTTAAGGGGGCTCTGTAGGCCTACAACCAGTAATGTTGCAGGCGTTGACATAAATGGCTCTCATTAGATAGTACCGCTGTTCATCGATAGTCACAGTTAGCTGTAAATCTAGAAGCAAGATAATGGCAATGTTCAGGAGCGTTCGTGCCATCGGGGTGAAGGGAAGACCATTTTTGGATTTCCAGTGGGTTAGTTTTAATAACCCAACACCACACATAAAAATTATCTGGTAATGATTGCATTATAATACAGGAACCGAACGATTTTCATTACATTCGGTTTCATTAATGGTTCTGGAACGTGCATTCTTCTGGCGATGCGGACAGAAAACCGGAATAAAGTACTCACAGTGTTTCTTGTACTATCATTAAGCGCCGCAGCAACCCTAACTGCTTTCTGTTTATCTTCAGCACGAGACATAAAGCTCATACTAGAGTAGACCGATTTCTAACCAAATGCCTCGTTTGAGCAGATTATTTTGAATCTACAGCATGAGACATAACATGCGACAGTAGTCTGATTCCCAAAGAAAGTATTCCTTTGAGCAGGTTCTTTTTAGTGAATCAACAACTACAGCGCTACCAGTGTTGATGAAATGAACGACTCTATGAGCCGGCTGTTTTTAGTGAATCAAAGAATCAGTTGGAGCTGACTGAATTAATACACTCCAAATAAACGTGTATCAAACTGATCAAGTCACGTGATTTCACTAGTGGACGATTTGTAAAAAAAAAAAAAATCAAGGGGGGTGGTGGTGTCAAACATTTTTATTTTATTTATTTTTTGGGGGGTAATGCTTATGGGTCATTGACAAATAAGGCTGTTCGATGTGTTAAAAATAAGAAGTCTTTTCAAAATCCAGTTTAAAACACTTGTGCAGTGCTCCAGACAAAAAAAAAAAAAAAAAAAAAAAATGACTTAGGAGCCATTGGCTCCTAAACTGATACATTAAGGAGCCAAATGGCTGTTTTAGTCACCAAATCATATAATTGCTCTATTTAGAATGTTGTTCAGAAACAAGATAGTAAGCAGAAGAAAAGGAAGACAGCTGATAACCCATTAATCAGAAGTTTAATAAACAGTATATATAGTTGAGAAGATACATAAGTTTGCATTCACCTTTTGTCTCATCAATGTTCACACCCCTTTCATAATTTATACAAATATAAGAGATAAAAGATATTTTGTATTTAGTACTGCCCTTCAGAATCTACATAACAGATATTTACATAAAGCATAGTATGCATATAGTAGTGTTTCCTTCTTGAGCATCAATGAATGTTTGCTCCTTGTGTAATAGTTGTGTATGAGTCCATCAAGTGTCAAAAGCTGGATCTCATATATATGTACACCGATCAGCCACAACATTAAAACCACCTGCCTAATACTGTGTAGGTCCCCCTCATGCCGCCATTTTGGCCACCATTCTGAGTAAATCGTTGTGCGTCCGAGGCAATCAGCAGTAACAGAAATACTCAAACCAGCCCATCTGGCACCAGCAATCATGCCATGGTCCAAATCACTGAGATCACATTTGTTCCCCATTCTGATGGTTGATGTGAACATTAACTGAAGCTCCTGACCCATATCTGAATGATTGGGTAGTGAGGGGCAGTCCTGCAGATGGAAAACCCTTGTTGAAGAGAGAGGTCAACAGAGAATGGCCAGACTGGTTCAAACTGACAAAGTCTACGGTAACTCAGATAACCGCTCTGTACAATTGTGGTGAGAAGAATATCAGTGCTATTCTGAGATGCGGGCTGGTGCTGTTTTGGTGGCACAAGGGGGACATACACATTATTAGGCAGGTTTTAATGTTGTGGCTGATCGGTGTATATATACACTTCTAATATATATATATGTCAATAAATAACTAGTCAGTCACCGTGATTTTGACAATCTTGGAACTGGTCTGGTATAAACTGTTTGAGAAACAAACCGAAATCTGATGTATTATTAAGTGAAACTCTTCACTGTCCGTTGATCTCCTGTGTGCATTTATGAGACGGACTGCTTTAGAGCTACTGGCACGAGAGTAAACCCTTTAATATGGTGTGTTGCTTTATCTATGATTAATGACTGTTTGTGTAATAATTGTTCAAGAGTCCCTGCTTTGTCCTGAGCTGTGAAGCTGCCCACTTTTCTTAAGAAAAATACTATACATTATTTGGTTTCCCAGCATCTTCTGCACATTTGAGTTCTTCCCAACAGTGGCTAAATGATATAGACATCCAACTTTTGACATTTAGGTCAACTGATGGATACATACACAACTATTATAAAAGGTGCAAACATTCATTGATGTTCAAGAAGGCAACACAAGAACCAAGGGGATGCAAACTTTTGAACAGGATGACTTGTGTAAATTACAGTACATTTTGTGTAATGTAGCTTTTGAAGGGTAGTACTACATAAAATACATAATCTTTTATCTCTTATATTTGCATTCATTCTGAAAGGGGTGTGAAAACATATGGGCCTAAAACAAAAGGGGTATGCAAACTTCTGCAATATATAGTTTGTGAAAATGTATATTTTATTTTTTTTAATTTTGTTCACTAATGTATAAAAAGCACATTTTAGCTTTTTTAATTTACAAATTCCATGTAGTCTGTTCTATCCATATAATTTCATATTGCATGTGTAATTATGAGTAGACTTGTCATGTCAGGTACACATTTTAACACAAAATTCACAACATTGGAACCTAAAATAATTGACATTATATCATCATGGCAAAGCAGTTGTAATATTGGATATAACATTACACAGGAAAGGTTAGTAAGTGATTTTATCACGCTAAAATCATGTTTACACGCATATCCTTTATGTCTTGTGGCTAAACTTTTGAAACAGTGAGTATTTTAACGTTACATATTTGCCACATTCACTTCCATTTTAAGTGCCTCACTGGAACCAAGATTTTTGCTCTTTTTAAAGAAAAGGAGGGACAAGTCAAAATAATGTTTTGTTGTCGTCAACATTATGCCACAAATGCTGTTGATTGAGCTTAACTTGTACTGAACCCGGAATATTCCTTTAAGTGCTTGCACTATGTAAAAAGTGCAATGTAGCTGTCTGAACGTGACACTTGTCTGATTTACCTCCTACATTTTCACATGTTGCGCGACTACATGGAACGTCTGCTTTTAGCTCGTCGTTGAAAACGCATTTTTGCATTATTTTGGCCATTTGCGCTGACTGATAGGATGACATAGAGCGCAAAGCGCATGACGTCATTGCCATGGAAACTAGATACATTTACAGCTGATTTGCTGAAGACTAGAATGAGTGACAGACAGACAGACAGATAGATGACAGACAGACAGGCAGACAGACAGATAGATAGACAGACAGACAGTCAGCGAACGATACCAGAGACAATAGCGAGAAGGACAATGAAGAGATTTAATTTAGAAGAAAAAAATCAGAGACCCTACCAAAAACCGGGACTGTCCTGTGTAATAAACCGGCACGTCTGGTCACCCAATCTATAATTAAATTATAAACAAAACATTTCACTGCCCAAAATAACTTCATATTTCTTTGTGCATTTTATGGTGAAAAAAGCTTGTCAATGCTTTTAAAATAGAAATACAATAAATAGGTGCTGTTTATCTGTTTTTTTAGAGTTGCAGTCTGCTTTAGCAATAAAAAAATAAAAAAAGTCCTGACTATTTAAAAGGTTACAGTTAATTCATCAAGGACAGGTTTAAGTTGACAACACTTAGTGGACCACAGTAGACTACAGATGCCTACATGTGTGGATACATTACATCTAAAAAGACTTAATATCCAATATTAATAATATTTTTCTGAATTTTTATTTAGTGTGATGAGGAGGAGGGCAGAGCTGGGCCGTGAGTGTGCACAGCCGGCTTCCAATCGGCCTAGTCAGCCGAGGAGGTGGATAAAGCCGGATGCGGCAGTTCGGGAGAGAGAGAGCCACACGCAGTTTGTGTTTATGTTTGTGTCTTTTTAAGTGTTCATTAAACATTATTTTGATGGTTCGTCCGGTTCCCGCCTCCTCCTTGCCCATTTTAAACCCTGTTACATTGGTCCCAAAACCCAGGAAGTCGCTCCGCCTCGCTCATTCCCTCTCCCCTTTTCCCTCCCCTTGTCTCCCTCCCAAGATGGGGAAAGCCTGCCGGCAGGCGCAGCCAGTAAGGTGACACCCCCCTCCTCACAAAGGGAGGGGGGTGGGGGGGGTGTACGTCATGCCGGGGGTTCCCCAGCCTGAGGCAAAGGAGGGAGGAGTGTGATGAGGAGGAGGGCGGGGCCGTGCCATGAATGCGCACGCCCCCAATTGGGCTAATCAGCCGAGGAGAGAGATAAAGACGAGCTGGATGCGGCAGTTCAGGAGAAAGAGAGAGAGAGAGAGCCACACGCAGCTGCCGTGTTAAAGTTTTTGTTAAACATTATTTTGATGGTTCGTCCAGTTCCCACCGCCTCCTTGCCCATTTTAAACCTTGTTACATTTTGATATGTTGTTGACTTGACTTTATGAAGTTCTTAACCACGACGAAACCATGATGCGAGCACCATCTTGGCTGCACAAACGGCGTGTGCGATTTTACCAGTTGTCAGGTCCCGTGCCATGTGAAACTGCCTTGTAATTTCTAGTACATTGGCTACATACCTGTCTTTATGCGTTCGTCATGCCAGCCACCTTGGTAATCGAGGAATACATAAGTAAGGCATTCGTAATTTTATAGTCATTTCAGCTATGAGGGTTGGTGAATTAGTCTGTCAATGAGGCAGTTTTTTTTCTCTATGAAGTGAACTAATGACTCGCTGTACACTGAAAACCTCCAGAGACCAATCCGGTGCCAGGGCATATCAGGGAACTATATACAGTATATCTCTAGACGTAAAATGCATGGGCCGCCACTGGGATAGATGGATACATGGAGTGCATTTACAACTTTCCTGTTATGTAAACTGTCCATTTTAATTTACGCAAGAATGATTTTAAGACTGATTTAGACCATTTTTGTCTGCTCTTGTTAAATTATTGAAGCACAGTGTGCAGACATATTCTTTGAAATAATTTTTTCTCACCATCTGACCGTGATTACTTCAGCAGAAAAGAAAATGTATTTCAGAGGAGAGAAATGTATTACATTTTGATTAAGAACGATTCGTAATCTTCTAAGAATAACACACGAATATCTAGGAACAATTTATAAGAAAGTAAATGGGGTCAATTTTGATTTCTTGTTGACATTAACTGCACTTACAAAGTATCCTATTAGAGTCTTGTTGTCACACTGAGATGAAGAGCTCAGACTACATGAACTGACTGAGAGCAACAGAGTGATGAACGATTGGTTTAATGAGACGATCAGAGGGTTTAGTCACAGATGAAGCAGAACATTCAGCTCTTTGTTGAGTGCTAATGTCCTCTAGAGAGCTGAAGGGTCATAATTACTGCTGTTAAGATTTTAGCATATGCATGATCGCCTGTTTGTTTCTCCACTTGTTAAAATTAAGTGTCTTTCATGGTAACTACAAAAATTAACAGAGTGGGAGAGAGACCAACATTTAAAAATGAACACTGTAGGATGGTTGAGTACATTAACAGTAAGTGGGGTGCAATTTGTCACCTACAGTACTAGTGATCCATCAACCTTTTAAACCATTAGATGTTCCGAGACTGCTTCCTAGAAGAACCCTATAGAATTAATCTGGTGCTGAAACAGGCACTTTTGACATACATGTTTTTCTAAAGCACTTTTACAAAAAGTATTGCCTTACAATCCCCCAGTGAACAAGCCAAAGGTGACAAAGAAAAATCCCTAAGGGGCTGTTCAGACCAAACGCATTCTTATGCTAAAAGCTGGAAAAACAGCTGAACTCGGCACACCAGACAATAATGTCCGTCTAGCGTAGTGGTTTCCAACTCTTTTCCTGGAGGCCCCCCAACACTACACATTTTGGATATCTCCCTAATTAAACACACCTGATTCACACCTGAACTCATCAGCTCATTAGTGGAGACTCCAAGGCCTGAATTGGGTGTGTCAGAAAAGAGAGATATACAAAATGTGCATGTTGGGGGGCCTCCAGGAACATGGTTGGGAACCACTGGTCTAGCACATAGAAAAACAATGGAAAGGGGCACATAAAACAAAAATGCGTTCAGTGTGAACATTTCTAGGTCATATTTCACCCCAAAATTAAGTGAAATTAAAAAAAAATGGTAATTTTGCATAATAACATGATTTTGCATTGTGACATTATTTGAGATCTAAATAAGCCTGTCTCACTGCATTACTGGTCCTCCACTGTGATTTATTGTTGATTATGTGAAATGGTTTATTTTCTGTATAATTCTTTTTACCACATCTAGTGTTTGTTGCCAAAAAGCTCGTCCAACCATACATCCCAGTTCCAATTAGGCTAATGTTTATTGAACACCAGATTCTAATGTTTGTACATTGGGGATGAGCTTCACTACTAATTGTAATTTGAGGAACTTCCAGTTGTAGTTAAGGGTGTAAATATCATATCGCATTGTATCGTACAATATGACGCTCACATTTGATATCATATGTATCGTACAATACATAAATAAATATATAAGTGTGATTAAAACCAAGCAATGCAACATTGGGAGCTGTGAAACAGTCTCCTCCCTGGAAAGGCAGTGCTGAGCACTCACAGGAAAACAGAGCAACTAGTCTACATAGGCGAGTTAAGAGCTCAAAGACGGATGGAAAACGGCAAGTATATTGTAGTGTTACAGCTTGTCGAATTTTCCAAACAAAGGTATCATGTCCCAGTGCTACAGTACATCAAACATGTCATTTTATTTATGCCGACATTACTGCAAAAATCGGTGGAATTGCAAGGCAGTAGAGTTGCGCAGTATACTGGTACTAACGAAATATCACAATACCAAAAAATTTATACTGTACAATATCATCTTGTTCTTAATTCCATTACCATATTAAAGTATGCTGTCATTAGCAAAATGTAAAGTAATGTGAGAGTTTTGAGATGAAATCAAAGACCATCTGAAAATATTAATAAAAATGCTTCTATATATGGCCAAGTGTGATCATTAAACAGCAGAAGGATGTCATTTAATGAAATAAATATAGTCACATGCGCTGCGCACCACAGTAAGAATTAGAGGTGCCTCTCTGCTCTGTCATCTTCTTCAGGCAGACACACTACTAATGCTTGATTTTCATGCAGTTTGTCCAGTAGTATCCATCTGTAGAGCCACAGATCAGTGTGAGTGTATAAACAGCTGTGAACTCTATAATGAACTCTTTCTCTGTTACAGCTCGGAGATTTCAGCTTGCGAGTCACGGGAAGCTTTATATAACAAACTCTTCACAAAAAGGAAGAACTTCAAAGATCTTTCAAAATAAAAGTCCCACTGAAATGAGAGCCAAATTCAACTGATTGCGTGAAATTGAAGACATTACGACAGAAAAATATTACTACTGTATAAAAGTGTAATATTCAAAGCAGTCGCAATAATACTCATTGTAACAATAATATAATATTAAATGGTTATATTATTAGTAGTATTATCTGTAAGCAATATCACATCAGGAAGTGTACTGAATATCAGCATGTTGTGATTCAGCCATAGCAGTCTTTTGCCTCAGGTAATCAGATTGTTTTCATTTAGTGTTTTCATTAATACTGTAAAGCTCTGTTGTGCATTTTTTTTTTAAACAAAAATAATATATATATATATTTGTTGTAAAGTATTATATTTTCATTTGAATAAAGCTGTACAGTATGTACAATTTGATCATAACATTTAATTTAATTAATGCAGTTCTTATAGACAAGTAATTTTCTGTGCAATTTCATCAAAAATCTGAGTTTTTTTATTTGTTGCCTAAATATCAAGTTTATTTGTTGCCTAAGTATTGATACCGAGGTACCAGGGCTGGTATCGTACCAAAGCCAAAATTTTGGCATCGAAGCAACACTACAAGGCAGAAACAGCAGCAGAAAGTTGCACTTAACAGCCAGCCTCTCCCAGCCAACCCTGAACATGATCACATGCACAGCAAGACGAGCATAACTATTCCGCAATTACATGAGACTTATTATTCTCTACTTTTGACATCGAAATGTAAATGGCTATGAGCACAACACTTGTGCACACTGGATTAGCCTGGCCTTCTAAAAATTTTTGTTTGTGTTCAACAGAAGGAAGAATTGGACACTAAAGGGATGGCACAAGGATGAGTAAAGGATGAGAGAACTTTCATTTATTTGGTGAACTATCCCTTTAAGAGTTTAACAGCATTCCAAACTTTTAAACAGCACATACTGTATTTTGTTTCAAGTGAGTCATTTTTTATTAATTACTCAGCATCTCCAGTTGGCTAGGTGCACAACATGGCACCTGTGAGCTTTCGCATTACGTGTGCGTGCATGCTTACTTCCGGTCGTATGAGTGCTCATTGAAACTGAGTGAAATTACACTGTGTGATCACGGTGTGAGCGGGGCTTTATTGTTGCTGTGAGACTTGCAAAGGAGACTTGTTAGAGATTTGGCTGAACCCAGCATGAGCGTGTTTTCAAGTAAAGAAAGAAAGGAGAGTGGTCTATTAGCAACAGGAGATCACATCCTCTTTACATTGTTGCATACTTCTGCCAGCCACAACGAGCTGACCAAAGGTATGAAAAAAAAGTATTAAAACTGTGGATAACACTTAACAATAAGGTTATATTCGTGAACATTAGTTTATGCAATAGCTATTGTAAAATAGCAACAAACAATATGTTTACAGCATTTATTAATCTTGTTTAATGTTCATTTCTATGTGTACTAAGAATTTTTTTACATTTTAAGTAGTATATGTTAACATTAGGCAATATACACTCATGAGCACTTTATTTGGAACACTATGGCCCTAATAAAGTAACCGACGTGGTCTTCTGCTGTTGTAGCCCATCCGCCCCAGGGTTCAACGTGTTTTGCATTCTGAGATGCTATTCTGCTCACTACAATTGTACAGAGTGGTTATCTGAGTTACCGTAGCTTTTCTGTCAGCTCGAACCAGTCTGACCATTCACGTTGACCTCTCTCATTAACAAGGCATTTCCATCTGCAGAACTGCCACTCACTGGATGTTATTTGTTTTGGCACCATTCTGAGTAAACTCTAGAGACTGTTGTGCAATCCCAGGAAATCAGCAGTTACAGAAATACTCAAACTAGCCTGTCTGGCACCAACAATCATGCTATGGTCGAAATCACTGAGATCACATTTTTTCCCCATTCTGATGGTTGATGTGAACATTAACTGAAGCTTCTGACCCATATCTGCATGATTTTATGCACTGCACTGCTGCCACATGATTGGCTGATTAAATAATAGCATGAATAAGGTGTACAGGTGTTCCTAATAAAGTGCTCAGTAGGGGAAAACAGCGTGAGCTGTGAAACGGTCCTTATTATTGTTCATGGCGGCAGCTTCTCAGGGCATAGGCATCTTAGAAATAATGCGAGTTACAAGATGTTGGTGTAATTCAAACATCTTTATTAAATATCTCCCGATTAAATGGCATTAACAATAGTCCAGAAACTTGTGCTCTTTCTCCACTTCCCTTTCATCTCTTGCCCTCATAAGAGAGCGTGTGTTCCCCTCATTAAAGTTCCAGCAGCAACAAAATGAAAAATGAACTATTAATACAATCTTCCAACTAAATGAAAAGGCAGGGAAGGAGTGTATAAATATAATAATTCTTTAAACAATATTAAGATACTATAATGTAATGTATTAAGTATAATGCAAAAATAAATTAGAAATACAATAAGAAATAATAATAATTATATGAAATAATGACAATAAATAAATTACCAAAAATGTCACATTAAGTTTAATTGCATCTATGGGTTATAAATCTTCAGTTTGACACTAAGCTTCATTTTTTTATAGGGCTATCTATCTTAATATAGAGAATATTTTGTTAGCCTATACTTGTGTTAATGTATAAAAAAAGTTTTTTTTAATAAGCCTTTTAAACCTTTTTTTTGTCAGCAAAAACTAGGCAAAGTGATATTACTGGGAAGAGGAAAATTAAATTAAAACTGACATTGTGCAGAAACCTTACATATAGCCAGTTTTGACTGAGATCCTAATAAAAGGTGAAATGTTAGTATCGGACGATCAGTTGACAATAAGATCGGTGATCGGTATCAGCTGTTAAAATCCTGATCGGAGCATTCCTAGTGCTCAGAGTGTAATATGAATGTACAGTAATGAACAATAAATAATAGTATATTTAAATGAAACATTGAGCCCGTTTACGTGCACATCAATACGCTGATTACTCTCTAAAATCAGCTTATTACAAAATCTGACAAGGCAAAAAATCCGCATTTACATGACATTTGAAATAATCACGTAATTCTCTACTTTTGACGTCAAACCGTGAAGAGGCATGCGCTCAACACGTGCACATTGGATGAGCCGGTAAGAACACCGGGTAAGATGTATACATGGCACACGAAATCGCCATAATGGCCTCCTTGTTTAAATATTTTATATATGTGTTTTGATACACATATTTAATCAATATATTAAATATAATATTTTGTTTACAAGAGATGCATGAAACTGTGAGTGAACTTCTGTTAAATTTATATACATTTAAACAATGAGTATAACATATATTTTGTATGTATTAAATGAGGTAAACATGGAGTAATTATATACAATTAAGACCAGTGTGAACATGTTACTGTGTATGGGACATGTCTGAACATGTTGTACAGACAAAATGTTGGACAGAGGAGAGAGAGAGTGTCAAGAGAGAAAATGGCTTAAAGAGTTCAATTTATGAGTCAGGTGCAAGCTGAAGGCTGCACAGAGTTGAAGTTGAGGTCAAAAATATAAGGTCGAGACTGTTTGGCTGTACAAGTATTTAATTTGACTAGAGAGAAATATGTGTATTAAGTTAGACCAACTTTATATATATGTAATATTATATTATATGTAGAAGTAAGAGAAAGATATATTTCCATAGATAGAGCGTAATGTTTTGCAGGCAAGGCGTCGTGGATGGCAGCAGAGAAAAACTCATCGTTATCACCAGAGGAGGCAAAGCGAAGACTATTTAAAGAGACTTTCGGAGGCGGATTTGAAGTTACAACCTACATCACCAATGGGGCCATTATTGATAGACAGGTCGTTTATAAAAGACTGATGTAAAGATCATTACATCAGACGTTGTTCGTTTGAACAGTATCTCCGTAGCTAGATGCCTTGCTGAAATTGCTTTTGATTGAAAAAACTTTTTTTTTTTTTTTTCACTTTGTGTTTACCTAGAACGTTTTGACTGCTAGAAAATAAATTGTAACTATTCAATTTAATTTGATTGATTACAAGAAATTCGTGGCTTTGATTTTTGATGTTTTAAGATTGTTAGCGAAGAGCATACCACAAAGTGGTCCTCTGTCCAGGTTGTAAGATTTTTTTTTTTTAAGATGCTTATAATTTAGGCCAGATTCGACATACTTTACCTAACCTGAGAATAATAAAAATAAGCTTAAAAGGTGTTAGATTATGCACCGAGTAACAGTTCCATTACCTTTCTATCGCGACCTGCAGCAGAATTGCGCTTCAATAGTGGGCTTTCCCTTTCACGGAAAACTCTGGGATTCCCTTGTGGCAGCGGGGGCATGGTCGGGCGTCCGTCCGGAGAGAGAGAGAGCAGTAAGGGCACTTGCACCTGAGCTAGATTATGTGTAACACCTGTCTCTAATTCCAGTGAGCATGGGGAGAGCGGCATATAAGCAGCCACACCACCAGCAGAGAGTGAGAGAGTCTGGCACAAGGAAGGCCACGGTGCTCCTGAAGCTGCTACGTTAAATCTGTTATGTTTGTGAAGCTGATGTGTTTAAGTTACTAATGCCTGTGAAGCTAATGAGTTTAAGTCTGCGTGCCTGTGAAGCTGACGAGTTTGTGAAGTTGTAAAGCATTGAAGTGGCCGATTAAAAGTCCTACCTGAGCCTGGAAAAACCTGCTTCCCTGTGTTCTCCTTCCCTTCTGTTTCTGAGCTGTTACATCCCTCAATGTACGAGTGTATATACGCGAACGCGAGGGACCATCGATATTTTACAGTGGTGCAGTTTATAGTATATGTGCTTTTCCCACTGTATTCCCAAAAATTTTATGTTGATTTATTGTTGGGCTCCACCCTATGACATAGGTGATCCTATGTTATTTGGTCTGTTCCACGCACATGTGCACTCTTCAAAAACCTGTTAGAATGCCACTTATGTGTTTATATGGATACATAAGCAGCTTTCTCCTGGAGAAACCTAAGGGGTGTCCCAAACCGCACACCTCTGCACTATTCTATGCTATTTTGCAGTGTAAGTAGTGCGAGTAGTATGTTAACACTAAAAATACAGCAAAAAGAAGTGTACATGTACGTTAAGTACCCGTATGATGCACTTTTTCAACCGTCAAAATGGAGTGTGGAATGTTGGACACTCCAAACTTTCCAAACAGCTTATGATGATGTAGATTGCAAATTTAAGTAAATTATCTAAAAATATGAAGTAAGTAAATACAGAAGCACTCTCGTTGTGAAATAAAGCGGAGCCGGAGCTGCCTTTCCGCTTCAGTAAAACTTGCGTGTCAAGCGGCTTTAAAGGAAATGCTATATCTTTAATGCATCCTTTATTAAAGTTCAAATAAGAAGGAAGCAGGTCATGTATTTAAGTTCAAACTCGGAAACTGCTGTTTCTCTGTGCAGTCAGTGCCGCTTCTATGAGTCGTGTGAAGTGACCTGATCTAAGGGGGGGAGATTGAAACTCCAACTGAGAATGTTGAATATAATATTAAATATTTTTAAAATATCTAAAAATCCTTAAAACAAGATACATTTACCTGAGATATCAGTATATCTTGAATATATTTTGTCTTTAATGCACTGGTAGAAGAATGAACAAGTGAAAAAATACATTTATATACAAAATAAACTTATATTCATAATACATTGTCTGAATGCAATTCTACAAATCTTCCGAGCCTCCCACAGCTCCGCCTTCCGCGCCTCCCACAGCAGTGCACACAGCCATCTGGAAGAGGAGGAGAAAAAGGGCTCCTATTCCCCTGTCACTGCCAGTGCTCACGGCCGCGAAGGCCATTCCTCTGTCACTGCCTGTGCCACGTCCACGGAGGTCGTCCCCCTGTCACTGCCCATATTTACGACCACTGAGGTCGTTTTCCTGTCACTGCCAGGGCCCATGGCCATGGAGGCCGTTTTCCAGTCACTACCAGCACTCCCAGCCATGGAGGCTGTGTCCCAATCGCTGCCAACGCTCCTGAACATGTCTTCCACATCTCTGCCCTCAGAGTCTTCCACGAAACTGCCCTCAGAGTCTTCCATGACTCTGCCCGCTCCTCCAGAGACTCCTCCTCCAGCGGTTCCATCCGCTTCTCCTGTGATTCCTCTTCCAGCGGCTTCGTCCGCCTCCTCCAGCGGCTTCCCTGAGGTCCACTGATATATGTTTTTTTTTGCACCAAAACAGTCATAATTTAGTAATATATGATCATTTTCCACCCTGTCTCTGGCCCACTGTCTGAAACACTCGGTTTTGGCCTAAGCGCCTCCTTAAAACTTCAATGTAAATGGCCACTGTTATGATTGGCTAACATCATACTGCCCCTCAAATACAGCCATATTTGAAACTCAAACAGAATTTAACCAGGTCCACAACAATAAAAAAAACTACATTTCAGGGTTTACACATAACACACCAAACATACTGCATCTGAATATATTATATTGGTTATCTCAAGCACAACTGTTAACACTCAGTTATCTAACAGTCATGACATTTGAAATATTCATGAATAGAACTGTTTACTTACTGTTTTGCTATCGGTTCCAAGTGTTTTTAACTTCCTTACCCATCAATAACAGTTCCTTTGCAAAGCTTGAATCGTTTTATGACTGGTTCACAAGTAATCCACACTGAAATATGCTGAAGACAAACCTGCATGTCGCACATCGCAAATGGGCGTGAGAATGCATCCACGTTTGTGCTCAAAACAACAAGAGGCAGCAGCTGAATGAAACCGAATGGCTTCTCCTTTTCAGAGTTGTAACTTGACACTGCGTCTTTTAAAAGCAGCCTGAGATAAATAACAATGGTCAAAGACATTGGTATAGTGCATGTTTATATACCAAAATAATTAAAAATAGTCCAGATGGGTTCCCTTTGGTGTTCAGGAATAGTGAGGACACACTAGGCCTGTGTGTCTTGCTCCCTCTCTCTCTCTCTCTCTCTCTCGGAGTACGAATTGAGCACCAGTGGGCGGGGCCAAGGGTGTGAGGATTTTAAGTAGGCGTTGACATTGTTGCTGTAGAGGCGGTCATGAATTAATGGGCCCCCTAATGACGTAGGGAAGTCACCGAAGAAGAGAACGAGGCGTCTTTGCAGCTTGGTTTCAATAAATGCTTTTATTGCATTGGGGATTATGTTTTCAGTTCTGAAATTAACAGTATGTTTTAATAAAAGAAAGACCACTTATTTGTCAAAATATCAAGGAAAATTTGATTCCTCATGACATGACCACTTTAAGTCTCTCCAATCACTCTGTGAACTTCTTCTCTGATAAGAAAATTGGTTAAACTTATAAACTTATACTATATTATTTCCATTTATGTGTTTATTTGGTAAGTAGCCATGTAATAAGTGGAATAATTTACAATCAGCCAGCCATAAGGAATGTAGTGATGATAACTGTACATTATCTCTGTACATGTTTGCAAGATTTAGAACTGTACAATTCCTAAACCTACATCCAAATCCATCTCAGAGGCCCACACTAATAAAGTCTGAGACTGATGCAGTCTAGAGGTGCCACCCCCATGGCTTTTACCACCTCGTCTATTCTTGTACTTGTGTTTAAACTCAGCGAGGAGAATCATTTTACAGAGATCCCATCTATTATGCTTTAGTTTTTTCTTTTTCTTTTGTACATGAAAGGAATTTCATAAGAGGTTTGGAGATCGATGTGTAAAGGTACCACAGCGAGTTGTTTTTCTTTTATTTTTCTCCTTTTAAAAAATCTAATTTCTGCCATCCTCTCTCCTCTCTTTGCCGCAATATACAGTTGCAATTGAAATTATTCAACCCCCCCAAAACAGTAAGGATTTACAAAGGTAAGCTTTTCTGATGATCCAGAATTTTTAAACTTTACATCTATATCAGTTGAGTGACACATTCAAAGTCATAGTGTGAATATATAACCTAATATTTGTAAATAGCAGGAGTTTTTTAAAAATACAGCCATGTCATAATTATTCAACCCCTATTGTATGTAGCTGTTTCTTAAATATGTAAGGCTACACAAGTAATTGTTTTTTGAAAAAAATTAAGTCATCAATCTGCAATGGCACTTATTTAAGTTTTAAAATGTAAGTTTAGCGTTGTAAGCAAAAATGTATTTCTATGCAAAAAATGCAATTAAAAATAAGCTGTCTCAGAAGCTAATAGAGGAGATTATTTCATTACACAAGAAAGGTCATGGCTAAAAGTACATTTCCAAGGCACTTTAATTTCCAGTAGACAAAGCTGGCAGCACCATTCATAATTTTTTTTTTTTTTTTGGGGGGGGGGATTTTTCCCCTTTTTCACCCAATTTGGAATGCTCAGTTCCCAATGTGCTTTTAAGTCCTCCTGGTCGCGTAGAGATTCGCCTCAATCCGGGTGGTGGAGGACGAATCCCAGCTGCCTCCACATCTGAGACCGCCAATCTGCACATCTTATCATGTGGCTTGTTGAGTGCATTGCCATGGAGAAATAGCACGTGTGGAGGCTTCACGCCACCCACCGCGGCATCCAAGCTCAACTCACCACGTGCTCCACTGAGAATGAACCACATTATAGCGACCACGAGGAGGTTACCCCATGTGACTCTACCCTCCCTTAAAACCGGGCAAATTTGGTTGCTTAGGAGACCTGGCTGGAGTCACTCAGCACACCCTGGGATTCAAACTAGCGAACTCCAGGGGTGGTAGCCAGCATCTTTTACAACTGAGCTACCCAGGCCCCTCCGTTCATACATTTTTTAAATACGGTACAACAGCAACCTTCTTGGGGTGTGGAAGAAAGCAAAACTTCAAGTGAAATGTTAACTTGAATATTCAAGAAGTAATAGGAAAGAAGTAGGAAAGACCTGTGGAGTCCTGGAAGAAGGTTTTATAGATGTATGACACTAAACTGAAAATGAGTTTTAGACCCATGGGTCAGCAGTACGTCTGGAGTAAGATGACAAGGTGATGACAAGAATGACATCATCCCCACAGTCAAGCATGGAGGTGGGTCAGTCCTGTTATGGGGGTGTTTTGCAGCTGCAGGAAATGGCTATCCTGACTATGTGACTGACACCATGGATTCTTTCAGGTATCAGGCCATTTTGGCATGAAAAATGTGATGCCTTCAGTGTGTAAATTGAAGCTCAGTGATCACTGGACTTTCCAGCAAGACAATAACACCAAGCATACATCCAAGTTGTCCAAAATCTGGTTCAGGGATAGGTCGTGGAATGTCCTTAAATGGCCCTTTCAGTCCATCATTAAAATCCCATTGCAAACCTTTGTTGGGATTTCAAGGAAGCAGTGGCAGCACAAAAACAAGAAACACAGATCAATGATCTGGAAGCTTTTGCTCATGAGAAATGTGTACAAATTCTAATAGAGAGGTGTCCGAAGCCTGAGAACACTTACATGAAACATTTATTTGCTGTTATAAAGGATAAAGGATGCTCCACAAATGATTGACTTTGGGGGTTGAATATATTTGACATGACATTTGTGGAGAGAATTAGTTATTTTTTATTTCAAAATTTGGGTAAACGGAACTCTTTGTTCTCAGAATTACTCAAATGTGTATTAAAAACTTACTTTGTTTACTGAGGTTTTAGTTGATGTGTTTTAATTCACATCACCAGAATGTATTGCTGGTCAGGGGGGTTGAATAATTTTGATTGCAACTGTATATATATATATATATATATATATATATATATATATATATATATATATATATATAGTTATTAGCCGATATTAGCCTTTCACAGATATATCGTATCGGTGTATATGTTTTCCGATATGCGCAGATATGAAAAAAAAATTTCAGAACATATAATGCAGAAACAATGCTTGGGGTGATTTAGAATTGGTGTCATAACGTAGTTTGTCCAGCAGAGCGCGCTCCTTCTCCATTGTTTGCTGAGCAGACATTGTTCTACAGACAGTGCGGAGTGAAGCGGTGTCTTCACGGTAAGTTGCTAACTAGTTTGTGAAATACATGCTGGAAAGTTAATGAACAATGACCTCATAATTTTCCCTTTTCAATATAACTAATATAACGTTAACCCTGTCCCTGACAACCATGTCACTCATGTTTATCACATCTGTTTGCTACGTTAGCCAGCTATAGTTTGTCAGTGCAGTCAGTAACATAGCAGATTGATAGGTAAGCATCAGAGCATCATTTTGCAACTCAGCAGACAACGGTGCGGGGGTGGATTGTGTCTGTTGAGTGATGATTTCATGCTACGTTGTTACCTTGTTGGTGAGATGCAATGCTGGAAAGTAAATAAATAATGTCCATCTTTTACTCTTCATGACAACAAGCTTATAGCTAACTAGCTAACCACGTAGCTACTTTCATACCTTGTCAGCTGAGTGGCAGCTAATGTGTAAACTTGTATTCATCAAACTGTTTTGTTCAGGATTCGCAGTTTGTTACCCCCTTCAACCGAACAATTCCAGTTGTTGCATTTACAAAATCTAATATTTAAAAGTCTGGTTTTCCACATTTGAAAGTTTTCCCTGAACTTGTATAGAAGAATACGGTGTAACACTGCTGCTGCTGTTTATCTCTTGACTTGGCAGGTGTAAATGCTTCTTGTTTTATAACCTGCCCCTAATTGACTGGCAGTATTAAAATAGTCAGCATTTGACTGATACTAAACAGTACTACTGATGTTTATTTAGCTATTTATTTTATTTTTATTTATTCTTTATTTAAATGGTCAGCCATTGATTGATCCTAAACATACAGTATTGATTTTTATTTAGCTATAATTTAATTTATTCTTTATTTAAATGGTCAGCAACTGACTGATACTGAACATACAGTACATGTTTATTTAGCTACTTATTGTATATTTATTTATTCATTATTTCCGCAGTGTTCATTTCTAGAATTTGTTGACAATGTATAATAATAATGTCAAATATTCTTTGATAAAAAATAGAAAGCAGCCTTCTGAGTACCTTTGCATAGTCATATCTGTGCAAAATTGGTGCACAATCCACATAGAAAAGGTCTGTTTTCATTCCAGCTCAAACATTTACTATATCGGCCACCATATCTGTAATCTGTGAATTTTCCCCCTCTAAAATCGGTATCGATCTCAAATATCCCATATCAGTCAGGCTCTTATATATACAGTTGTGCTCAAAAGTTTGCACACCCTTGGAGAATTGGTAATATATGTACCATTTTTAAAGAAAACATGAGTGAGCAGGCAAAACACATTTCTTTTATTTCTTATGGGATTCATATTCAACTGTAGGTTATAACAGAATGGCACAATCATAAAACAAAACATGGCAACAAAGAAAAAAATGAAATTACCCCTGTTCAAAAGTCTGCATACCCTTAGTTCTTAATACTGTGTATTGCACCCTTTAGCATCAATGACAGCGTGCAGTCTTTTGTAATAGTTGTCTATAAGGCCCCAAATTCTTGCAGGTGGTATAGCTGCCCATTCATCTTGGCAAAATGCCTCCAGGTCATGCAAAGTCTTTGGTCGTCTTGCATGAACCGCACGTTTGAGATCTCCCCAGAGTGGCTCGATGATATTAAGGTCAGGAGACTGTGATGGCCACTCCAGAACCTTCACCTTTTTCTGCTGTAACCACTGGAGGGTCAACTTGGCCTTGTGCTTAGGGTCATTGTCATGCTGGAAAGTCCAAGAGCGTCCCATGCACAGCTTTCGTGCAGAAGAACGCAAATTGTCTGCCAGTATTTTCTGATAACATGCTGCATTCATCTTGCCATCAATTTTCACAAGATTCCCCTTGCCTTTAGAGCTCACACACCCCCAAAACATCAGTGAGCCACCACCATGCTTCACAGTGGGGATGGTATTCTTTTCACTATAGGCCTTGTTCACCCCTCTCCAAACGTAACTCTCTATTTTGGTCTCGTCACTCCAAATTACAGTGTGCCAGAAGCTGTGAGGTGTGTCAAGGTGTTGTCAGGCATATTGTAACCGGGCTTTTTTGTGGCATTTGCGCAGTAAAGGCTTCTTTCTGGCAACTCGACCATGTAGCTCATTTTTGTTTAATTATTGTCCTATTGTGCTCCTTGAAACAACCACATCTTTTTCCAGAGCAGCCTGTATTTCTCCTGAGGTTACCTGTGGGTTTTTCTTTGTATTCCGAACAATTCTTCTGGCAGTTGTGGCTGAAATCTTTCTTGGTCTACCTGACCTTGGCTTGGTATCAGAGATCCCCGAATTTTCCACTTCTTAATAAGTGATTGAACAGTACTGACTGGCATTTTCAAGGCTTTGGATATCGTTTTATATCCTTTTCCATCTTTATAAAGTTCCATTACCTTGTTACGCCGGTCTTTTGACAGATTTTTTCTGCTCTCCATGGCTCAGTATCTAGCCTGCTCAGTGCATCCAAGTGAGAGCTAATAAACTCATTGACTATTTATACACAGACATTAATTGCAATTTAAAAAGCCACAGGTGTGGGAAATTAACCTTTAATTGCCATTTAAACCTGTGTGTGTCACCTTGTGCCTGTAACAAGGCCAAACATTCAAGGGTAACTTTTGATCAGGGCCATTTGGGTGATTTCTGTTATCATTATGATTTAAAAAGGAGCCAAACAACTATGTGATAATAAATGGCTTCATATGATCACTATCCTTAAATAAAAGACAGTTTTTTTTTTTTTGCATGATCAGTCATATTTTCAAAATCAATGCCAAAATTTCAGTTTCTGCTAGGGTATGCAAACCTTTGAGCACAACTGTATATATATATATATATATATATATATATATATATATATATATATATATATATATATATATATATACCACACAGATTTATTATTTGCAAACTATAGTTTTGGCAAGTCATTTAGGACATCTACTTTGTGTATGACATGAGTACTTTTTCCAACAATTGTTTACAGACAGATTGTTTTACTTTTAATTGACTATATCACAATTCCAGTGGGTCGGAAGTTTACATACACTAAGTTAACTGTGCCTTTTAAGCAGCTTGGAAAATTCCAGAAAATTATGTCAAGCCTTCAGACAATTAGTCAATTAGCTTCTGATAGGAGGTGTACTGAATTGGAGGTGTACCTGTGGGTGTATTTTAAGGCCTACCTTCAAACTCAGTTCCTCTTTGCTTGACATGGGAAAATCAAAAGAATTCAGCCAAGACCTCAGAAAAAAATATTGTGGACCTCAACAAGTCTGGTTCATCCTTGGGAGCAATTTCCAAATACCTGAAGGTACCACATTCATCTGTACAAACAATAGTACACAAATATAAACTCCATGGGACCACATAGCCATCATACCGCTCAGGAAGGAGACTCATTCTGTCACCTAGAGATGAACGTAGTTTGGTGCGAAAAGTGCAAATCAATCCCAGAACAACATCAAAGGACCTTGTGACGATGCTGGAGAAAACAGGTAGACAAGTATCTATATCCACATTAAAACCTATATTGACATAACCTGAAAGGCTGCTCAGCAAGGAAGAAGCAACTGCTCCAAAACCACCATAAAAAAGCCAGACTACAGTTTGCAAGTGCACATGGGGACAAAGATGTTACTTTTTGGAGAAATGTCCTCTGGTCTAATGAAACAAAAATTGAACTGTTTGGCCATAATGACCATTGTTATGTTTGGAGGAAAAATGGTGAGGTTTGCAAGCCGAAGAACACCATCACAACCATGAAGCATGGGGGTGGCAGCATCATGTTGTGGAGGGTGCTTTGCTGCAGGAGGGACTGGTGCACTTCACAAAATAGATGGCATCATGAGGAAGGAAACTTTATGTGGATATATTGAAGCAACATCTCAAGACACCAGTCAGGAAGTTAAAGCTTGGTCTCAAATGGGTCTTCCAAATGGACAGTGACCACAAGCATACCTCCAAAGTTGTGGCAAAATGGCTTAAGGACAACAAAGTCAAGGTATTGGAGTGGCCATCACAAAGCCCTGACCTCAATCCAATAGAAAATGTGTAGGTAGAACTGAAAAAGTGTGTGCGAGATAGGAGGCCTACAAACCTGACTTAGTTACACCAGTTCTGTCTGGAGGAATGGGCCAAAATTCCAGCAACTTATTGTGAGAAGCTTGTGGAAGGCTACCCAAAATGTTTGACCCAAGGTAAACAATTTAAAGGCAATGCTACCGAATACTAACAAAGTGTATGTAAACTTCTGACCCACTGGGAATGTGATGAAAGAAATAAATGCTGAAATAAATAATTTTCCCTACTATTATTCTGACATTTCACATTCTTAAAATAAAGTAGTGATCCTAACTGACCTAAGACAGGGAATGTTTTCTCAGATTAAATGTCAGGAATTGTGAAAAACTGAGTTTAAATGTATGTGGCTAAGGTGTATGTAAACTTTTGACTTCAACTAATATATATACAGGTGCATCTCAATAAATTAGAATGTCGTGGAAAAGTTCATTTATTTCAGTAATTCAACTCAAATTGTGAAACTCGTGTATTAAATAAATTCAATGCACACAGACTGAAGTAGTTTAAGTCTTTGGTTCTTTTAATTGTGATGATTTTGGCTCACATTTAACAAAAACCCACCAATTCACTATCTCAAAAAATTAGAATATGGTGACATGCCAATCAGCTAATCAACTCAAAACACCTGCAAAGGTTTCTTGAGCCTTCAAAATGGTCTCTCAGTTTGGTTCACTAGGCTACACAATCATGGGGAAGACTGCTGATCTGACAGTTGTCCAGAAGACAATCATTGACACTGTTCACAAGGAGGGTAAGCCACAAACATTCATTGCCAAAGAAGCTGGCTGTTCACAGAGTGCTGTATCCAAGAATGTTAACAGAAAGTTGAGTGGAAGGAAAAAGTGTGGAAGAAAAAGATGCACAACCAACCGAGAGAACCGCAGCCTTATGAGGATTGTCAAGCAAAATCGATTCAAGAATTTGGGTGAACTTCACAAGGAATTGACTGAGGCTGGGGTCAAGGCATCAAGAGCCACCACACACAGACATGTCAAGGAATTTGGCTACAGTTGTCGTATTCCTCTTGTTAAGCCACTCCTGAACCACAGACAACGTCAGAGGCGTCTTACCTGGGCTGAGGAGAAGAAGAACTGGACTGTTGCCCAGTGTTCCAAAGTCCTCTTTTCAGATGAGAGCAAGTTTTGTATTTCATTTGGATACCAAGGTCCTAGAGTCTGGAGGAAGGGTGGAGAAGCTCATAGCCCAAGTTGCTTGAAGTCCAGTGTTAAGTTTCCACAGTCTGTGATGATTTGGGGTGCAATGTCATCTGCTGGTGTTGGTCCATTGTGTTTTTTGAAAACCAAAGTCACTGCACCCGTTTACCAAGAAATTTTGAAGCACTTCATGCTTCCTTCTGCTGACCAGCTTTTTAAAGATGCTGATTTCATTTTCCAGCAGGATTTGGCACCTGCCCACACTGCCAAAAGCACCAAAAGTTGGTTAAATGACCATGGTGTTGGTGTGCTTGACTGGCCAGTAAACTCACCAGACCTGAACCCCATAGAGAATCTATGGGGTATTGTCAAGAGGAAAATGAGAAACAAGAGACCAAAAAATGCAGATGAGCTGAAGGCCACTGTCAAAGAAACCTGGGCTTCCATACCACCTCAGCAGTGTCACAAACTGATCACCTCCATGCCACGCCGAATTGAGGCAGTAATTAAAGCAAAAGGAGCCCCTACCAAGTATTGAGTACATATACAGTAAATGAACATACTTTCCAGAAGGCCAACAATTCACTAAATTTTTTTTTATTGGTCTTCTGATGTATTCTAATTTTTTGAGATAGTGAATTGGTGGGTTTTTGTTAAATGTGAGCCAAAATCATCACAATTAAAAGAACCAAAGACTTGAACTACTTCAGTCTGTGTGCACTGAATTTATTTAATACACGAGTTTCACAATTTGAGTTGAATTACTGAAATAAATGAACTTTTCCATGACATTCTAATTTATTGAGATGCACCTGTGTGTGTATATATATATGAAAAATCTAATTTTTCTTGGTATTTTCAGATAAATATTTTATTGGACTATGAAAACACACTGTACCTTACAAAACTCATAATGTCCTTGCTAGTCAAAAAATACCATTTATTGAAATTAAAGGAATACTTCACCCAAAAATTAAAATTCTTTCAGCATGTACTCAACCATATGTCATCTTAAACTCAAATTACATTCTTTCTTCAGCAGAAAACAAAGAAAGATATTTTAATGGAGGTGCTGTATGATGTCTGTTTTTCCATACAATGAAAGTGAATGTTGACCAAATTTCCAAACTTCAAAAATGTCATAAAGGCAATCCATAAGACTCCAGTGGTTTAATCCATGTCTTCTGAAGAGATCCAATAATTTTTTGGGTGAGAACAGACCAAAATGTAACTAATTTTTCACTATGAATTTTGAAATATTGAGCTTGAAAATTTGGTCACCATTTACTTGCATTTTATGGACAAGCAGACATCATATGTCCATTAAAATATCTTCGTTTTTGTTCCACGGAAGAAAGAAAATCATACTGCTTTGAAATGACATAAGGGTTTGTTAATGAATTGGGTGAAAGATTTCTTTAAGCTAAAAAAATAATTTTGTTCTTGTCACTTTGGATAAAAGCGTCTTCTAAAAGACTAAATGTAATCATCAGCTATTCTGTGTTCAGATACTTGGCCTGCCCATTCACAGAGCGCTTTTATAGTACATGTACACCAGTATGCTGATAACTACCAAAAAACATTATATTCATAATTTGTAGTGAGGTAACATAAGTACCTTAAGTGCTGTTATTTGTGCTATTATTTGTTAATCACCAGAAAAACTAACGATAAGTGTAATATGTGGAAAGGACATAAACAATAAATTGCTTGTAAAGAAACTTTTTGCATTGTCTTATGAATGCTTGTCTTGTCTGCTACAGTAATGTAATGCATTTTGATTATTTGACTTATATTTATTTTATTTATATTTTATATATTTATTTAAATATAATTATATATTGAATTATTGTTATTTGGTGGACTTTCTGGCGAAGAATTGTGATTAATCCGATTAATTAATCGGCATGTCATGTAATTAATTTGATCACAAATTTTAATGGATTGACAGCCATGATAAAAATGCATGATATAACCCCTTTAAGAGGATAATGAAAATCTTTGGAGAAATCGTTAGTTTCACCATGTTAATAAATGAAGATCATTGTATCCGTTCAGAAATAGAATAATCAACATGCCACTTTTGCCTCAAGAGTTTGTTTGAGAGAACAAATTACATTCATTTGATTAGAAACATATACGCCTCTTCTTACATCTTTTTTTCCCTATCTGTCTGTCCTTCTATAATGTCAACACAAAAGCACCACTTTTATAATGATCTGATGATGGAATAGATTGAGGATGAATAGGCACTGATCTTTAAATATTTGTTAGAATACTCAAAATTCTTGTTCTGTGTGATGGATTGTTATACTCAATATGGTCGTGCTGAGATTGCAAGGTGGTGACTGTGTTTAGAGGATTTTTTTGAGCTTGACTGAATAAACCACCATTCAAATCAAATCAAATCACTTTATTGTCACACAGCCATATACACAAGTGTAATGGTGTGTGAAATTCTTGGGTGCAGTTCCGATCAACATAGCAGTCGTGACAGTGATGAGACATATACCAATTTACAATAACATCAAATTAACACAGCACAATTTAAATGTCTGATATACACAGAATTACACACAACAATATACAAATAATAACATACACTGTACAGTATACAATACGCACAATATAGATACACATTATTCAATAAAAATAAAAATATATAAAAAAGTATATATAGTAGTATATATAGAATGAACAGTAGGTTGTATTGTACTGTATTGACATTCAGGCTGTCGGTTGATAGTGAGTTGTTAAGAGAGAATATAATATATAATAATCTAATTTATGACAGTCCGGTGTGAGATATAAGAGTAGTAAAGTGCAGTGCTGATGTATTTTGATCGTGGGAGATCAAGAGTTCAAAAGTCTGATTGCTTGGGGGAAGAAGCTGTTATGGAGTCGGCTGGTGCGGGTCCTGATGCTGCGATATTGCCTGCCTAATGGTAGCAGTGAGAACAGCCCATGGCTCGGGTGGCTGGAGTCTCTGATGATCTTCCAAGCTTTTTTCACACACCGCCTGGTATATATTTCCTGGAGGGAGGGAAGCTCACCTCCGATGATGTGTCTGGCAGTTCGCACCACCCTTTGCAGTGCTTTGCGGTTGTGGGTGGTACTATTGCCGTACCAGGCTTTGCGGTTGTGGGCGGTACTATTGCCGTACCAGGCGGAGATGCAGCCAGTCAGGATGCTCTCTACAGTGCAGGTGTAGAACCGTGTGAGGATGTGGCGGTTCATTCCAAACTTCCTCAGCTGTCTCAGGAAGAAGAGGCGCTGATGAGCCTTCTTCACAATGACTTAAGTGTGGATGGACCATGTGAGTTCCTCAGTGATGTGGACATCCAGGAACTTGAAGCTGCTGACTCTCTCCACTGGTGCTCCATTGATGGTGATGGGACTGTGTTCTCTGTCTTTTCTTCTGAAGTCCACCACAAGCTCCTTTGTCTTACTGACGTTGAGGGAGAGGTTGTGCTCCTGACACCAGTGTGTCAGAGTGTGCACCTCCTCTCTGTAGGCTGTTCCATCATTGTCAGTGATCAGACCTACCACTGTCGTGTCATCAGCAAACTTAATGATGGCATTGGAGCTATGTGTTGCCACACAGTCATGTGTGTACAAGGAATACAAGAGTGGGCTGAGAACACAGCCCTGTGGGGCTCCAGTGTTGAGGGTCAGTGATGAGGAGATGTTGCTGCCTATTCTAACCACCTGGCGTCTGCTTGACAGGAAGTCCAGGATCCAGCTGCACAGCGAGCTGTTTAAGCCCAGAGCCCGGAGTTTCTCATCTAGCTTGGAGGGCACTATGGTGTTGACTGCTGAACTGTAGTCTACAAACAGCATTCTCACATAAGTGTTCTTTTTTTCCAGGTGGGAGAGAGCAGTGTGTATTGTAGATGCAATGGCATCATCAGTGGAGCGGTTGTTGCGGTAAGCAAACTGCAATGGGTCAAGAGAGAGAGGCAGCACAGAGCAGATGTAATCTCTGTGATTAGTCTCTCAAAGCATTTGCTGATGATGGGGGTCAGAGCAACAGGACGCCAGTCATTTAAGCAAGTTATTTTTGATTGCTTTGGAACAGGCACAATGGTGGATGTTTTAAAGCATGTGGGGACTACAGACAAAGAGAGGGAAAGGTTGAAAATGTCTGTAAAAACACCAGCCAGCTGGTTCGCACACGCTCTGATGACGCGGCCCGGAATGCTGTCTGGGCCCACGGCTTTGCGGATATTCACCTGTCGGAAGGATCGGGTTACATCCACTACAGAGACGGAGAGTGAACTAACCTCTGTAGCTTCAGCCGCGAGAGCTCTCTCCGCGAAGACGGTGTTATTTCCCTCGAAACGAGCATAAAAAGTATTTAGCTCATCCGGGAGAGAGGCAGGGGTGTTCATGGCGGAGTTTTTATTCCCTTTAAAGTCCGTGATGATGTTAATTCCCTGCCATGTGGTTCTAGAGTTGGTGGTGTTAAACTGTCCTTCAATCCTGCTCCTGTACTGGCGTTTTGCTGTTCTGATAGTTTTTCGGAGGGCATAACTGGCTTGTTTATGCTCCTCCGCGTTCCCGGAATTAAAAGCGGAGGTCCGCACATTAAGTGCCGCGCAAACATCGCTATTTATCCATGGTTTCTGGTTCGGATAGATCCGGGTTGTTCTGGTCGGAACCACGTCCTCCACGCATTTTTTGATGAAACACATTACTCTATCAGCGTAAAGCTCGATGTCGTCAACAGAGGCGGACCGGAACATCTCCCAGTCCTTGTGATCAAAACAGTCCTGTAGCGTAGAGTCTGATTGGTCCGACCAGCACTGGATCGTTCTGAGGGTGGGTGCTTCCTGTTTCAGTTTCTGCTTGTAAGCGGGCAGAAGCAGAATGGAAGAGTGGTCCGATTTGCCAAATGGTGGGCGGGGGAGGGATTTGTAGCCATCCCGGAAGGGAGAGTAGCAATGGTCCAAAACCCGGTCCCCTCGTGTGTTGAAACTGATGTGTTGGTGGTATTTTGGTGCGACTGATTTGAAACTCGCTTTATTAAAGTCCCCGGTCACAATGAACGCGGCCTCAGGGTGCGCAGTTTCCTGCTCACTTATAATCCCATACAGTTCCTTGAGTGCCCTGTCTGTGTCGGCTTGTGGCGGGTTGTACACAGCAGTGATAGTGACCGCTGTGAATTCCCTCGGTAGCCAGAATGGTCGATACAGAAGCATGAGAAATTCCAGATCAGGAGAGCAGAAAGACTTGATAGAATGTACGTTCCTCTGATCACACCAGGATTTGTTGATCATAAAACATACACCACTACCTCTGCTTTTACCTGAGAGGTCTTCCGCTCTGTCCGCTCGGTGCATGGAGAACCCTGCGGGTTCAATGGCTGAGTCTGGAATCTCCGCAGACATCCAAGTTTCTGTAAGGCAGATAATGCAGCAGTCCCTCGTCTCTCGTTGGAAAGAGATCCGCGCTTTCAGCTCGCAGAGCTTGTTATCCAGAGACTGAACATTTGCCAGTAGAATACTGGGTAGCGGGGGTCGATTTGCGCAGCGTCTTACTCTGATGAGAACGCCAGCTCTGTTTCCCATTTTCCTCCTGCGTTTCCGCGGCCATGCAGCCCAGACAAAGGGCTCCGCTTGCGTGTTTGTAAACAGCGGGTCGACATTGAAGAATTTGAAGTCCGGTTTACGGTGTGAAATTGCTGAACCAATGTCCAAAAGTGTTTGTCTGTCGTAGACAATAAGGCAGACAACATCCAAGACAAAAAACATAAGAATTGTGAACAAAACAAACAAAACACTACTATGTTGTGTCGGAGCTCGCAACGCAGCAGCCATACTCGGCGCCATCTTGAGTTACACTACTTGAGTTACTACATTCATTGTTGTTGTTTGAGGAACAGCACACTGCAAAATGTATCCTTTTTTGCTACACTGAAGAAACAAAGTCATATGGGTTTGGAACAACACGAAGATGAGCGAACAATGACAGAACTTTTATTTTTCGATGAACAATCCCTTTAATTCTTCTTCTCATTTGAGGTCACTTTTGATACACTCGCTGCTTCATTACAGCAAAGCAAACTGTCATTGGTTAACTGACGATAGCAGTGTCCTTTTTCCAGCCTGACTAAAATCGACCCTCAAAGCTTTTACTGAAGTAAAAACTTTACAAGATGCACTGTTTAACTCCAAGACATAAATGTTGAGAAACATTATAATTGGTCTTGGGATCGATGCCATTTTCACGCATCGATAATTGGAAGATTTTCCTGATGATTGATTATTGATAGAGGGCTGCTCGTTGCACAATAGTCTTAGTGTTTTCTAACATATTTCTCAGCACAACTTTGGTAAAGTGTGAGCGGCAGGGTTAATTAAAATTGGGTTGTGCACCGGACGTGTCTGACGACGACATGGCATGTTCTAAAATTCAAAATAATTATTTTCTATAAAGGCACATACACACCCCGGGCTTGGCGTCTCTGGGGGCTGTTAAAAAAATTCTGCAACACCACAGAGCTGAACTCGCACAGTTTTCCATTAAATTCGACCCAAATCATTATTAAACAGATTATTTACTCTAGTCATTACTGGATGATATTGCATATAAGCATCTTTCATAAAGCCTACACAATATATTTTCAGTTACAAGTACTGTATGGTCTTTTGGTGGTTTGACAGCTTAAATGAAGCCTATTCAAGGTTTCATTAAGAGAAATTGCTAAATAAACATCGCCATTTCTGATTGTTCAGTTAGCACATTTACACCAGTTTCATACACTAAACTGCAAACTCATCATGTCTCTTTGTTAATTCTTGAAGTACAAAAACCTTTGTAACTTTGGACTGCCATCAGCATGTAATGTGTGTGTAATAGTTGTGCCTTGTTCATGCCACGACTGGCTTCAGTAAATGTTATGTCACCCCCTTGTGGGCTCCCAATGTATTACGTCAGACATTTAATGGAATGCAACTGGCAGTGAATTGAAAGCACACAAATTTCTAAAGGCTTCTAATTAAAATGTTGGCTGATGTTAATATCAATGCCTCAAGAATGTATTGATAAAATAACATAATAATGATATTTTATGACATCCCTAGTTATGATGAATATAAACAGAAGGTTATACATATGTGTGTTTGTTGGGTTGTGAGAGATGAACCAAAAGATGAATTATGCCATAAAAGGGGTCTTTATGTAACTCACGAGAGGAGGAGAACAGAACACTTTGATCTCTGTGTGTGTGTTTGTCAGAGAGAAAAATTTAGATTAAACCCAACTGCAAAACACCCTAAACAGTTTTCCACTAGCTAAATGTTTAGTCTCGGAGGAATACTGCTTTTTGCTTAACATACAGAATACTGCTTAATATTTTTTACATTTAATATATACTTTTTTTTATTATTTAGCAGATGCTTTTATTCATAAGCAACTTACAAATGATAATTAATCAAGCAGAGGTGATTAATCAAAGGAAGAAAACAAATAGTACAAATAGTGCTAGCATAACAAATTTCAATACTCGAATAGTTCAGCATGTTTTAAACAGTATGTAAAATACTTAACAGTATAATAAACATTCTGAACAGTAATAGGCTACATTAATGGCACATGATGTTATTGCAGCAAATGATGTTCAGTTGTTATCACTGAAATAAAAAATGGTTACTTTGCATTTTAAGAGTAGTTTAAAAATACTTTGCATGACTTTACTTGTATATGTTAAATATTCCTAAGAGTGAGCTCAGGTTGTATACTTATATTTTTGAGCAGTGCAATAGAGCACAATAGCCTAGTTCCAGAAATAAATATCTCATTCATTTTCTTCATAAACTAAATACATTTTAACTTAAAAACCTTTAACCCTAGAAAGCATATGTGGGTCAAATATGGCCCAGCATCCAGTTTTTAAGGCATAATTTTTACATGAAAATTGGTCTTTTGAACTGCCACTCCAGGTATTGCTTAATTAAGCTGTCTTCTATCATGTGAACTGAATATTTTTTCTGAATTATAAGAGAATTTTCATCACTACCCCTAGAAGGCATGTGGTTTGCTAGTATGTGTTTCCAATGGTATCCAATTAATTTAACTCTGGGATTATTTTTTGTATGTTTTCAGTTTCAATTTGTTATGTAATTAAATGTATGTTTAATACCATGTTCACTGTGGTCAAGTTGACTTTCAGCTGATGCATTTATCCAAAGTGCTTTAAATTATACCTATTTCAGCAACAGTCCTCATGGAGCAACCTGCGGTTAGATGCCTTGTTCATGGCAAGGGCACAATTTTAATAGATACTGGACCACTTCTTAATATATTTGAACCTGCATCTTTTCTTTTTTTCAGTATGCCTCACCAAACTTCCTAATAAAGTGTTAGGTGAGTGTATATGTATATTTTTGTGTGGGTAGTGTTGGTAAGGCATTTCATATTTTACCAACATACATGGAAATTGCCCATATTTCTGTAATAAAGACTTTTTTTACACTGTCACCCAAAACTCCTACTTCATTTCAACCTTCCACCCATCCCTGAGCCCTCGCGGCTTGACGATTGGTTCCTGGGTTCGGGGCGCCACTCATGGCCCCTGAGACGGACGACCCGAGGAGGAAGATGTCCGCCGGAACCCTGGAGCTGTGTCCAGAGAACTCCGTCCCCCGGTGGAGGGCCAGGAGGAAAATCTTTTGTTCACTTTTGTCTTGCGTTCGCTGCACCCCGGACGGGCTGCGGTACCCACATTGTCAAAAAAAGAGCGGTTTCCTCTCTCCTTGGGTCACACAGCCAGCGTTCATGGCCGCCATTATCACGGCGACCGGACACCGAGCATTTGCGGCCAGGGCACTACAAACGCGGGCCCCCACCTCCAGTCAGTGCTGAACTGCCTGAAGTCATTCAAGCGGAGAACAGCGATTCCACTGAAACACTTTCAGAGGCTCCTGGGGCATATGGCATCCTCGGCGGCGGTCAAGCCACTCGGGTTGATGCATACGAGACCGCTTCAGCACTGGCTTCAGACTCGAGTCCCAAGATGGGCATGGCGCTGCGGCACACATCGCATGGCCATCACGCCAATCTGCCGCCATTTGTTCAGCCCTTGGACAGACCTTGCATTTCTGCGGGCAGGGGTTCCCCTACAGCAAGTGTCCAGGCGCATCGTGGTCATGACCGACGCCTCTAAGCTAGGCTGGGGTGCCGTGTGCAATGGGCATGCAGCTGCCGGTTCCTGGACAGGACCACAACTTTGTTGGCATATCAATTGCCTCGAGTTGCTGGCAGTACTGCTTACCCTGCGGAGGCTTTTGCCGTTGATCCAGGGCAAGCACGTGTTAGTCCGTATGGACAACACAGCGACGGTAGCGTATATAAACCACCAAGGCGGCTTACGCTCACGTTGCATGTCGCAACTTGCCCGCTGTCTCTGACTGAGGTCGCTGCGGGCCACTCACATCCCTGGCAACCTCAACACCACAGCAGACATGCTGTCGCAGCAGGTGATGCTCAGAGGAGAGTGGAGACTCCACCCCCAGGTGGTCCAGCTGATTTGGAGTCGATTCGGCAAGGCACAGGTAGACCTGTTTGCTTCCCGGGAATCCTCCCACTGCCCACTCTGGTATTCCCTGACGGGGGCTCCCCTTGGGACAGACGCGTTGGCACACAGCTGGCCCCGGGGGCTGCGCAAGTATGTGTTCCCCCCCCCGTGAGCCTATTTGCCCAGACCTTGTGCAAGGTCAGGTAGGATGAGGAAAAGGTCATCCTCGTGGCACCGTACTGGCCCACCCAGATCTGGTTCTCGGACCTCATGCTCCTCGCAACAGCCCCTCCCTGGCGAATTCCCCTCAGGAAGGACCTTCTTTCTCAGGGACGGGGCACCGTCTGGCACCCACACCCAGACCTCTGGAACCTCCATGTCTGGCCCTTGAACGGGATGCGGAAGACCTAAGTGGTCTACCACCGGCGGTGGTGGACACGATCACTCAGGCCAGGGCTCCCTCTACGAGGCAGCTATATGCCCTGAAGTGGCATTTGTTCGTGAATTGGTGTTCTTCCCGAGGTGAAGACCCCCAGAGATGCGCAGTCGGGTCAGTGCTTTCCTTCCTGCAGGAAAGGCTGGAGGGGCGGTTGTCCCTTTCCACCTTGAAGGTGTATGTGGCTGCCATCATCAGGTTCCTGAGAGGCGCCAGGAGACTGAATCCCCCTAGGCCACGCCTCTTCCCCTCATGGGATCTCTCCGTGGTCCTTCTGGGCCTTCGGAGAGCCCCGTTTGAGCCTCTAGAGTCAGTCGAGCTGAAAGCCCTCTCCTTGAAGACGGCCCTCCTGACTGCGCTCACCTCCATCAAGAGGGTTGGGGACCTGCAGGCGTTCTCTGTCAGTGACACCTACCTGGAGTTTGGTCTGGAGGACTCTCATGTGGTCCTGAGACCCCGACCGGGCTATGTGCCCAAAGTTCCCACGACCCCTTTTAGGGATCAGGTGGTGAGCCTGCAAGCGCTGCCCCGGGAGGAGGCAGACCCAGCCTTATCATTGCTGTGTACGGTGCGTGCTTTGCGCACCTACTTGGATCGCACGCAGAGCTTTAGACGCTCTGAGCAGCTCTTTGTCTGCTTTGGCAGACAGTGGAAAGGGAACGCTGTCTCCAAACAGAGGCTTGCCCACTGGATCGTGGATGCCATCGTGCTGGCATACCAGGCCCAGGCTGTGCCCGCCCCTTTGGGAATATGAGCACACTTTATGAGGAGTGTGGCATCCTCATGGGCACTGGCCAGTGGCACCTCTCTAGCAGACATCTGCATGGCAGCAGGCTGGGCAACACCCAATACCTTCGTGAGATTTTGTAATCTCCGGGTTGAGCCGGTTTTGTCCCGTATATTGTCAGGTACGAACAGGTAAGTGTGCGGGACAGCTGGCAGGGTGTATCACTTGCGTACAGCACCTTTCCCCTCCGTGAGGCGAAGACGTGCACTCTTTTCTCCCATGTGAGTTCACGAGTCCGTGAACCCTGGATGTCTTTCCTCCCTAGCCCTGTGGCTGGCGAATTCGGTGAAGGGTTTCCTAGCCAGACCCAGTATGTGTGCTAGCGTGCCCTGTACTGGGGTAGGTGCTCCACAGGTGCCGGTTACCTCCAGTAGCCCCCTGTGATGTATTTTCTGCGGTATGGTCTCCCTATCGGTCCACCCACGTCTCCCTTGGGCAGAGCCCTCTCTGCCTCCGGTCGCTGTGTTTGTAGAGCTCCTCTCCTTCCGGCAGGACCTACCACTGCACCTCTTCCGAATGCAGCTCGTGAACCCACATGACGTATTTGCCACATGATAACCTCCCATTCAGGCAGGATGTGGTCTTTTCCCCCTGAAAGAATAGGAAGCAAAAAGAACACCTTCCCCGGCATGAATAATAGCGTTAGATGGCCCCAGCCAAATCTAGATACTCTGTGGAGAAATAAAACATAGAGAGAAAAGGCCGCAGCTGGTGCGGCCTGCTCCCATACTAGTTACGTCCCCCCCCCCCAGGGATGTGGGGAACTACACGACGTCTTTTGGGGCATTGGGGGAGGCTACATGCAGACCGGTGCACCTGCTATTACGCTCGCAGCAGCTTGCTTGCACCTGCATCGGCAGTCCACGTAACACAGTTAAGCTAGTTGTGGCATTTTGTATAGGGTCCCCTAGTGTCACTACATCAACACAACGTCGAGTGAGTGACAGATAGGGAACGTCTTGGTTACTGTTGTAACTTCCGTTCCCTGATGGAAGGAACGAGACATTGTGTCCCTCTTGCCACAACACTGTACTACCTGCTGAAATGTCTGGGACCCTGTCTCGGCACCTCAGCACAAAACCTGAATGAGTGGTTGCGAGCCAGCTCCTTTTATACCCGTATGTGGCATGCAAATTCCACTCGCCAATTCTCATTGGCCTTTTCTCAAAGATCAGAGGTGTCTCGGGCTCCCAAGAGTGACCCCTAGTGTCACTACATCGACACAACGTCTCATCCCTCCATCAGTGAACGGAGGTTACAACAGTAACCAAAACGTTTTCAAAGGTGCTGCTTAAATTGCAAAGTAGGCCCATGGCACCATCATGTGCTTGACCAAAATACTTTACTCCATGAATAAAAGCAGCAACCAAATAGCTATTTAATTAGCCAATTAGTTCATTGCTAACTCTAAAACTCACCCAATATCATGAACTGTTTTAAGACATGGTAAGCACGCCTTTCCCTAAAATGTGGCTATGACGAGTTTAATGTACAAATAATCTACAGTACATAAATTACATTTTGTTTTTTGTGCATTTTAATATTTTAATGAATGAAAGTGTCAGATATCACACATCACAATATCCGTTCAAGTAAAGCAATCCGCTTTTTTCTACACACTGTAAATACTGTACAAGTCACTGAACGCACGGCCCTTAGAGTGCTAGGGCAGGTTATTGATACAGATTATTCTATTCCATTCCAGTTCACAAACGTCCGATTCGATATCGATTCAAATGGATACATTTCTTTTACAATGTCCATTTAGCATACATAAAAGAGAAATTCTCTCTCAGCTAATGCTCTTAATTATAAAATAACCTTCTAGGCAACCCTTCTAGGAACAATTCAAAAATAATAAATTTTCCAAATTATATTTTATAATTAGTTTTTGGTCACATTTTAGCACAATTCATTTCAAGATTGATTCCATCTTGAAATTGCATATATAATGTTGCATATATATTTTTGTTAAATTTGTATTGTATACTTGCATAATTTGTACTATTTACAAGTATTTACATTGATATGTAGACCACCTGCTTAATCAGGCACTGTCTCTTTAAGACTAGCGTCATCAGCCAGTAAGCACATATAACAAGAGAAGACTTGCGTGGTTTCTTTAGCACAACCCTAAATGTGCCATGTTGGGGGGCCTCCAGGAACAGGGATGAGAACCACTGCTTTAGCACATCCATGTGTGATTAGAATTAAATGTTTCTTTTTTTGTTGTTGTTTTTAAAACAACAACTGACAGTAAAAAACGGAAGGGGTTTTAAAGAGACATTATTTAGTAACATATGGATCCATGGATCTCATCTTTGGACACACAGAATGAGATAAACCAAACTTTTAATCTCAACACGCAGATAAAGAATCTCTGGGCTAATAACGTTTCCTCGGCTATACTACTCAATCACTGGTGAGTAAAATCTGAACATTTACTAGCCAGTGGTTAAACTTAGACATTTTTAGTCACATACTGTGAGATTTGATTGCACATGTGAGTAATTTACTTGTATTATAAAGTGCTACATAAAGTGAAAGATCAATCTTGGGATTTAAGAATCAATATCGAGATAATTCAAACGAAGATCGCGATGCATGGGAAAATCGATATTTTACCCAGCCCTATAGAGCTTTACTGAAGTCATGCTTCAATGGCAGAGGCCTGTACCATTCAAATCAATAGCGAAAAGATCGATGTTCATTGGACGAGAGGCTCTAAACATGTCATTTTGGGTCCAGAGTTTTCGGCGGCTCGGAGATACACGTACAGTGATTTACAAGTTGACTAAATGCATTTATTTCAGCTTTCATAATCAGATATTTTGTTGCATTTTTGACCTTAGTTAATTATTTTTGTGAAGACACTTCATTGAGTAGTAGTTTGAGCACCAACAACAATTGTCAGTGCTTCCCCACTTTTGAAAAGCACCAGCCGCCACTGTGATGGAGACGCGCATATTTATGTATAGTTCTCTAGGTATATTAATCTATGTTAAGTCGCATCTTTATGTGTCTTTTATGTGTTTCTCATTTCTAGGGATCGAGCCGAGTCCTCAGGAGGGTCCGAGCCAACCCAGTGTGCCATCAGGACCACAAGGGTTCCGCAAACATTTCCTAAGGGCAAAACTAGACTGTGACAACCAGCCACCTGATCCAGACCGCCTGTTCCAGCGCTGCTTCATGGCTACGGTCACCACAATCAATGTAGAGGGACCTTCATAAACACTGGAACTTGTGAATTATCCAGTCTTTTTAATTGTTTTATCCAATTATCATGTTACTGTCGCAACATTGTTAGCCTAGCAAATATGATCTGGGATGGAAATTTCTGCAGCCAAAACAAAACTTTCGATTCCATCATCTACAATTATCTTGCGTTTTACATTTACACTGTTCTCCAAAGTGACTTGCAGTGTATACAATCTAACCCATGACCTTGGGTCTGCTAGAGCCATGCTCTGCCAGTTGAGCTACAGGAACTATAAGTTGAGTGATATCAATGCCGAATTGTCTCAACATCACAGATGAAGCAGCTTGCCTTTGAACTAACTGAATAAAAAGCTCTATTGTTTTGTTTAAACAAACATCACACTTTTTACTACTCATTACAGTTGGTGCGCAGTCTCAGCTGTAATGTTTTTGAACCAAGAATCAAATTCAACCTTTTACAATGATCAGCACTTGAGCATTTGTGACTCTCTGAAGGCAAACTCACTTAAAAATTGTGCCACTTTTGCGGTCGGTTATTTCTGCGCAAGATCCTATGGATTATGCACTGAATACCCACAATCTAGTTTAACTGTGGGCTATCTGTGTTGGTTTACCACTGTATTTAATGTATTTAAGTATTAAAATAAATTAAGAATGTAACAATTCCGGTTCCTTAATGGTTCCATTAATGATTCTTTTAGAAATTGAGGAAGAAATATTTGGAAATAAGAAATGCAGTTCTTATTGGATTTACTGCCCTCAGCAGAATGTTACCAAATGACGAGATAATTTAGGATTTTAACAGAAGAGATTCTTGTATCGCACTGCTGATTCAAAAGAACCGACTCTTCAAAAGAACCGTAATGTAAGCATCATTCGTTAGAGAATTGTGCTACGCTGGTTGCACTGTATGTTTCGCACTGCTGATTCAAAAGCGGTGTTGCAGTGCTGCTGAATGGTAGTGCAGGAAACACTGTCAGAGTATCTTAGTATGATGGCGGAATAATGCACGTTCGAGAACCGCTAATGGAACCGCAAATCATTCGGTTTTTGAATGAATAGGAACCGGTTCTCAGTTCCCAACACAATGGTTCTCAGTTCCCAAAGGATAGATTGCACCTTATTTGCAAAAGTTTTAATGCTCTTGGCTTTATCTGTAAAGCATTTCATTGTTATCCATGAAACTGAGCCGTGCTTTGTTTGGGTGCCACTACGGCTGAGCCAAAGAACTCAATTTAAATCAGTGAAAGACTTTCCTTGTGTTGTTTCACAGTTGTGAGAATTATAGTGTTTCAGACACAGGGTTTACAAAGCCGATTACACCAGCACGTCCGCTGTGGCCTCTGTCTTATTTGTTTCAATGTCTTCAATATAGCTTTGAGCACAGTCTGAAAAAAATCTAAAGTTGGACTGTTTTGGCTTTAGTCTTCTGCTTCCGTATGTTTGTTTGGGACACACTATGAAATCTGTGATATTTTGTAGTTATAATATGTTATAATTATTTTAAATTTGTATTGTATTTGTATAATCATTTTTTTATATTTTTGTCACCACATTTGGAACTAGAAGTGTTGCAATCTGCTTTACCCAATGTAAAGATATCTGATTAGAGCTCTTATGCATCTCTACAAGACATTTTTAACCATTCAGGGGTGCATTTCCCAAAAGCATCATTATCCAACTATGGTCGCAAGTTCCATCGTTACCATCATAGTTCAACGATTTGATGTTTCTTACAACAGCTCCTCCACCTGTGGTTAGAAGCATAGTTCCTTGTTAGTTTTCTGAGTTGAAATCATTTGACTTCACTGAGGCTTCTATATCTTTCATTCCATATATATCATTAATTCTGTCAAGACTTGATGCGAATGCAGCCTTTTGAGGGATTAAAGGCCATTAATAGAAATCTATCTGAAAACACGGCTTGTTTATGTTAACAGATAAGTGCCGTTAATATGTTTTTGAAGAGTGAGCATGTGCATCTGCTCAAGTGCATCAGGGGAACACCGAAGTCTAATGTACACTACCGGTCAAAAGTTTTGAAACACTTGACTGAAATGTTTCTCATGATGTTAAAAAATCTTTTGATCTGAAGGCGTATGCTTAAAATGTTTGAAATTAGTTTTGTAGACAAAAATTCAATTGTGCCTCCATATAAATTTTTTTCATTATAAAACTAAAATTTTATTTAAAAAAAAGGTTTTTGAAATTGATGACTTTTACCAAATAATAAAGAAAAGCAGCCAATAAGTGCCCAACATAGATGGGAACTCCTTCAATACTGTTTAAAAAGCATCCCAGGGTGATACCTCAAGAAGTTGTTTGAGAAAATGTCAAGAGTACATTTCTGCAAATTCTAGGCAAAGGGTGACTACTTTGAAGATGCTCAAATATAACACAGTTTTGATTTTGTTTGGATTTTGTTTAGTCACAACATAATTCCCATAATTCCATTTATGTTATTCCATAGTTTTGATGACTTTATTATTCTAAAATGTAAAAAAAACAACAACAACAAAAAAAAAAAAATTATAATAAAGAATGAGTAAGTGTTTCAAACCTTTTGACCGGTAGTGTATAGGGAAACCCCACTATTGCAGCGCAATGCATCTGCCGCATTACAAAGTGCATGCCGCTTTCGTGTCTTCAGCAGCTTTCTCGCATTAAACGGCTTTCTGGTGTTCGTGTAAATGAGCTATTATAATTTAATATTTGCTGAAGTTATTACTCCATCCCCTGAGTAATGTCATTAACGGCAGCTCAACCAACGTGTTTCGAACGATGGATGTGCGACATATTTACTACGATTTCGTGACTAGCTATTTAATTTTTTCAATGATGCATCGTACTATGGTGGTTAAGCAGTAATTTATGTCGTTGTATTGAAAATGCACCCCCCTGGGTGTGAAACTGTGATCAGTGATTTCTTTTGACCCTTGCACTCCCTTCTGTATGCACCAAGAAATTCTGCCATATTTACCATTATCCTCTATTGTTAACAGCAGTTAACTTTCTTAAAATATATAATTTTGGAGTAAAAGTATATATATATATATATATATATATATATATATATATATATATATATATATATATATATATATATATATATACTTTTTTACTTTGTGATTTAACAGTTCATGCATCAGAGTGTATTGTTATTATATATAATATGTATAATTTAATTTATGGCGAACGGTTTGGAAATTTGCCATTTGTTATGCCAAGAGCTGTTTAAATATCATAATTGGAGTTTTGTGGCTTTAAGTCCATGTTTATTTGCTAGTAGGTCATCTCTATGCTAGTGCACTAAATGAACTTTTAGCAAATATACTCTTTTAAAATTTACAGTATTTCTGTTCTAGGAAAATGGACCAAAAATATCTCACAGAAAAATCAGATTTTTTGTCCAGTAAAATGCAATCTAGAAAGATGTTCTCTCTCCCTTATTCTAATCTTGGTTCACGACTGAAACTAATATGAAATACGATATGTTTTTAATAGAAAAATACATCAAAGTGGGAAAAACAACTGCACTCATCATTATGGGGTCTTTAATGTCTTCTGCAATGTTTTAAGCCTATTTTACACATTGAATTGTTTTCAGTATGCAGTGATTAAACACTGTTGCCTTTTAAAGTACAGTTAAAGAAAGAGCCATGGCATAAACACGCTTTGTTTACAATGTTTGTCAAAGAGCGTGGCTTATTTTTGTTACGTTTGTATTGAACTTTGCTAATGTTTGTTTTGTCTGCACTAAAATCAAAGATGAAGATTTGCCTATTTAAGAAATGTGCTAGACAAAATATTGTGTGTTTTAACTGTAGCTTTTTATTTTTGTGCAACAAGATGCTGTACAAAGTTGGATAAATTTGTCTAGTTCTTTTCATTGTCTTTCATGGTCAATTATTTTCATAATCTATTTAAAGAGGATTGCTTATTCAAGAGCCAATATGTAGTTCAACACCAGTTCACATACTGAGAAATCAAGTTTTTTTTATGGTATTAGTACCTTATTTCTGAGCCTTTTTTTTAAATTATTATTTACACATATTCATTTAATGATTCAAAAGTGCTTGCCGGCTCATGATAGGATCTCCTTTGAACGTTAAAAATATATGTTCTCAGCTTGTCAGAAACGGAAACTCTAACCTCTTTATTTTTTCCAGCCCATTAAGCAAGACATAATACATTTAAATTATTTACAAATATCGTAAATTATTATAGAGATTATATCACCTCAGGTAACTTTCACTCATACTTCAGGCATACTTTATACGAAATCGAAAAGCAAACGGTTGTGACGTCATTAAGAACAAAATCTGGTAAAACGAAGGTGTTGAGTTTGATTCGGTGGTTCGTAACTGTAAGGGGGTTCAGTGGAAAGGAGGAGGCGAGAACCAGCTTAACAACTTAAATAATAATTTAATAAACAACTTAACCAAAAAACACACAACCATAAACACACAGTACAGCTGACTGTAATTCTCTCTCTCGAACTGTCGTCCCCGTCCGCCTTTATCCCTCGCGCGCCCCATCAGGCTGATTGGGGACCGGGCGTGCGTCATTCCAGCCGGCCCCGGCCCCGCCCTCCTCGGCTCTACACTCCTCCCGGCGTTGCCTCAAGCCGGGAAGCCCCCGGCATGACGTACATCCCCCCTTCCTCTCCGGGGGGCGTGCCTTGTGCCCCGACTGCTGGCGGGTCATCCCCGCCTTCCTCGACCTGGGAGGAGACAGGAGGGGAAAAACAACAAAACAAAATAGGCGAGGGAAAAGCCAACACGGAGCGATGAGGAGAGAGAGAAAAAGAAACTCACCGGTTCTCTGATGAGCCGTCGCGTGGTCTTCGATCACACCTCCACCCTCTCAGGCAGACGGCAGCCGCTCCTCCCCGGGCGGACCGGAGTCAGACCTCTGACCCCCAGCGGCCAGAATGCCCCTCCGCGTTCCCGGCGTCCCGTGGGGACACTCCTCCACCCCTGGCAGCGGCCCTACCACTCCAGGCAGTCAGGGAGTCGCTTCCCTCCTCCCCCCGCGGACGGCGGTCTTCTCTCGACCCCTCCGCGTTCCCGGGGGACGGCAGGGCACTCCTCCGCCCCGGCAGCGGCTCCCTCACTCCAGGCGGTCGGGGAGTCCCGTCCCCACTCGCCTCGCGGAAGGCGGCCGTTCCCCGCGTCCGGGTGGTCGGGCTACTCCGTCCCCCATCAGATGGCAGCGGCATTCCCCTTGGTGGACGGCAGTGTCGAGGACTCTGCGACAGGAATCCCTCCTCCTTCCCGGGTTTCGGCACCAGTGTAAGGGTGTTCAGTGGAAAGGAGAAGGCAAGAACCGGCTTGACAACTTAAATAATAGTTTAATAATAAACTTAACCAAAAACCACACAGTACAGCTGCCTGTAATTCTCTCTCTCTCGAACTGTCATCCCCGGCTGCCTTTATCCCCATCAGACTGATTGGGGACCGGGCGTGCGTCATTCCAGCCCAGCCCCGCCTTCCTCGACTCTACAGTAACATTTCGCCAGGGCTAACTTTTAGGGAAACTTACTGGCTGCTAAACACCTTCTTACTGCCATTAGTCCACGTCATCAGTACATGTGACCTGGAGCTCAACCTTAATTTGAGGCCGACAGCTAATTCCCGTTCAGTCAGTTAAGATCAGTCGACATGAACACATCGGTGTGCAGAGTTATTAGCGAACTGGTGCAAACTTTCCTACATTGGTACGATCGTTCATGTAAAGACATTTTACAAGAACATGCCATACCTTTTTGTTGTTGTTGTTAATTAGTCTACAAAAGGAATCAAATCTACTCTAATACTCTTAAGTGCCCATTCACTCATGTGCCATCTTCAGCCGATAGCCATTCACACATCTGCCCAAAGTAAGATATTCCTATCATTATTCTTTTGTCTGTATTCTGCCCATCAACACTCTTTTATACATCCATTTTTGCAGTATTATCAGTGACATCATAAATTACAATAAAAGTGTAATCGGTGCATATTATGGCCACATATATTGTGTTAGTGCATTAGTGCCATATTTTCAAAAGGTAAATATTACAAATGACACATTGTCTACTGCATATTCATTTTATTCATCATGGAGTGGTTAATTCAGCTTCTTTTACTGATATAGTGTGAATTCTACTCATAGAATAAGACATGAAGTCACTGATAACACATATTAATGTCATATTAGTTGGTGTTTTACATGTAGTCGTGTGCTTTCTCATATTTATATGTTCCTCTAAACGCCTCCCCCAGTAGTGGGATAGGTGTTTGAATGTTCACAAAGAGTGTATCATTGCTCAGCTGTTTTGAAATTATTTTTAGCTCTGAACTAAGAACAAAAAATAACTTCTCCCTAAAGGCCTCAATATACTTCCGGAGAAGTTATTATTCGTTCTTCGTTCAGAGGTAAATAGAAGTTCTAAACAGCTGACCAATGGTATACTGTTCGCGAACATTCAGATACCCGCCACACCACTGTGGGAGGCGTTTAGAGGAGCATTTAAATATGAGGGCACTCAGTAAAACCTTAAATAATGTTACATTAATATGTGTTATAAATGCCTTTATGAGTAGAATTTACATGAGGTCAGTAAAAGAAGCTATTTTAACCACTCAGTGGTGATTTAATGTAATATATATGCAGTAGAAAATGTTTAATTTGTCTTGTTTACATTTTTAATTTATGGTGCTAATGCGCTAACACACTATACGTGGCCATAAAACAATAGTGAACAAAAATATTGGCACCCTTGGTAAATATGAGCAAAGAAGTTTGTGAAGACAAATCTGCATTGTTTATCCTTTTGATCTTTCATTCAAAATATTCACAAAAATCTAACCTTTAATTTAATTAAAACAATTGAAACGGGAAATACCTCATTATTAAAAAAATAAAATAAATTCTCCAAAACGCATTGGCCATAATTATTGGCACCCTTTTATTCAATACTTTTTGCAACCACCCTTTGCCAAGATAAAAGCTCTGAGTCTTCTCTTATAATGCCTAATGAGGTTGGAGAACACCTGTCAAGGGATCTGAGACCATTCCTCCATACAGAATCTCCAGATCCTTCAAATTCAGAGGTCCACATGGTGGACTCTCCTCTTCAGTTCACCCAACACATTTTCTGTGGGGTTCAGGTCAGGGGACTGGGATGTCCATGACAGAACCTTTATTTTGTGGTCAAGGGACTATTTTTATGTTGATTTTGACGTTAGTTTTGGATCACTGTCCTGCTGGAAGTTCCAACCAGGGCCCATTGTAAGCTTTCAGGCAGAGGCAGCCAGGTTTTGATTTTTTATCTGTTGGTATTTGATAGAGTCCATGATACCATGTATCCAAACAAGATGTCCAGGACCTCTGGTAGAAAAACAGCCCCATAACATTAAAGATCCAGCAACACATTTAACCATGGGCATTAGGTACTTCTTCATCTCTGTGTGCCCCAAACCCATCTCTGGTGTTTGCTGCCAAAAAGCTCTTTTTTTGTTTCATCTGACCATAGAACCTGGTCCCGTTTCAAGTTCCAGTAGAGTCTGGCAAACTGAAGATGCTTGAGTTTGTTGTTGGATGAGAGCAAAGGTTTTTTTTCTTGAAACCCTCCCAAACAACTTATGGTGATGTAGGTGATATCTGATATATACATATATATATATATATATATATATATATATATATATATATATATATATATATATATATATATATATATTTTTTTTTTTTTTTTTTTTTTTTTTTTTACTTTCTGACCCCAAGACCCAACTAATTTCTGCATTTCTCCAGCTGTGATCCTTGGAGATTCTTTGGACACTTGGACCATCCTCCTCACTGTGTGTGGACACAATATAGACACACGTCCTTTTCCAGGCCGATTCTTAACATCTCCAATTGATTGGAACTTGTTAATTATTGCCCTGATGGTGGAAATGGGTATTTTTAATGCTTTAGCCTCTTCCCATTTTGTGAAACTCAACAACCTTTTACTGCACATCAGAACTTTATTCTTTAGTCTAACCCACTGTGATTGATGATTAAGGGAATTTGGCCTGTGTGTTACCTCATATTTATACCCCTGTGAAACATGAAGTAATGGCTGAACAATTTCATGTTCCTAGTCACCCAGGTGCACTTAAAAATTTAAAATATGAATGGGAATATACTTAAGATATATTTTACTCATAAGAATTTCTAGGGGTGCCAATAATTGTGGCCAATGTGTTTTGGAGAAAAATATATATTGAGATATTCAATTGTTTTACTTCAATTAAAGGTTAAATTTTTGTAAATATTTTGAATGAAAGATCAAAAGGAGAAACAATGCAGATTTTTTTTTTCACAGCCTTTTTTGCTCATACTTACCAAGGGTGCCAATATTTTTGACCAAAACTATATGTGCTGGTAACATTCTGTTCTTGTAACTTATGATGACACAAACTGCTGCAAAGATCAGAGTATAAAAGTGTGAAAGTGCAGAATAAAGACAAAATAATGATGATAGGCGTACTTTGGGCAGATATGTGAATGGCTTTCACTGATGATGGCACATGAGTGAATGGGCACTTGACAGAATTTAAGTAGATTTGTTTCTTTTTGTAGACTAAAAAAAAAAAAAAAAAAAATTGCATGACATGGTCTTAAAAAAATTCTCTACATGAATGATCATACAGATGTAGGTAAATCTGCACCAGCTCACTAATAACTCTGCACGCCTGTGTGTTCTTGTTGACTAATTTTGACTGACTCAACAACATTAACAAAATAAGCTGTCTGCGCCAAGGTAGGTGGCGCTCCAGGTCACACCTACTGATGACATAGACCAATGGCAGTAAGAAGGTGTTAAGTAGTTGGATAGAAGTTTTCCTAAAAGTTTGCCCAGGAGAGCTGTTACGAACCACCGAAATGAACGCAAAAACCCAATCTTTTTGGTCAGATTTTGTTCTAAATGACGTCACACCCGTTCGTTCTTTGATTTCGTATGAAGTATATTCGGGCCTTTAGTGTGCAGGGTCTTTGGCTAAATCATAAAAAACCCTAAACAAAGTTTGTAGAATAACAGTATAACAACATAAAAAAGTTTCATACTGTATATGTAAACAAACATCTGTGACCGTATGAGTAAACTACAACACATAAAAAATTAAAGACAACAAATATAAGGACAATTTTCTTATTAATATCTGACAAGTTCTTTTTCTCTTAATACTGCTTCCAATTATAATAGAAAAACAGGAAACAAGGCTTTAAAGTAAACATGAAACAACATTCAGAACCCATTTTACTTCCATAACATAACTTATTTCTGAGTAAAACAGGCTAATCGATGAGGGGGGAAAAGGTAAGACAGGACTTAATTTTATCCATCGGGTATTGATTGGATCGTGAGCAGGATGTTAGCAGAAATGAGTCAGGTGTTTGGACGGATGGGGTTGAAAAGTGAGAGGGATTTGTGACATCAGCCGAAATAAAAAGTAATTTCAGAAGCGAAGCAAATCCTTACATTTTGATGAAAGACAGCAAAGATTTTTTATCTCTTTAGAATAACATGCACCAATAAACAGAGCACAAAAAGACCAGGACGTGTATATAAGACATGTATTAATATAGGGTCAATTTTGAGTTATATGGAGATGTTACATGCATGAACAGACCAGAGGAAAATGCAAAAGTTTAAAATGTAAAAATGTATTTGCACTGGGTCTGAATCGATCTAGTCCATATTTATGAAGCAACCTTTTATAACTGTTTTATTATTTTATGCCAGTTGTAAAAAGTTCGTTGCCATAGCCGATATCCTGCACCTGAAGCTTGGACAGGTGAGAGAAAGACTCTTCAGATATGGAGTGAACTGATAGAGAGAGAATAATGACAGAATGTTACTTTTTGGGTTGCTTAAATATAAAGGAAGATTCATATAAAACACCATGAAACTTTTAAACTTTTAATTCAAGAATATCGCACGAAAATCCAGCAACTCAAAAAAAAAAAAAGAAGAAAAAAATAAATAAATCTCAGTTAGTTTTGAGGATGCCATCTTATTCTAGTCTATTTTAAAATGCCTTCCACCATTCTTGGAATGCACAGAGTGAATTCTCAGAAAAGCTGATTGTTCATATCCGGACCCATAATATTTTTCTCTGTGTTCTCAGATCAAGACAGCAATTCAGTGAGGACAACAAGCTTACCATCCCAAACTGTTATAAATAGATTGGCTAAATTGCTAAAAAGTTGCATTGACATGGATTCTAATGGTTGAGGCATGTCCATTAAGAAACTACCATCGAGACTGGAATGACGTCCACCCCACCCACTTGAGACCGAACACAGTGCTTTGTATTGACGCACATGATTTCATCACTTTTTATTAAGAGAGACAGTAGAGTAGGGGCCAGAAATGATGGACAAATGGGAAACAGGGGCAACAGGGACAGGAAACGTCACAGGGGTCCATGAACGATGTGTTCATTTTTGCTTTTTGTTTCGAAAGTATAAATTATGCTTTGAATGTTGGTTTTTAATCTCAAAGGAAATAGGCAAAAATAAGAAAACGGCTTGATCCGTGTATGTTGCGTTCTTTTGTTTTTGTTTCGAAATTGAAAAACAAAATATAAACCAAGATTTGAATGTTGGCTTTTCATTTCAAAAGTAAAAAAAAAAAAAAAAAAGAAAAAAGAAAAAGAGAATGGCTTTGTTAAATATTTTTTTTCATTATTTGTTTTATATTTGATTTGCATGTGTGGGTGGACCCTAGACACGCTTGCTCAGTCTGCGCTGTCATCTGTCCTGCTTTAATCAGGTTTATTAGAAAAAAAAGTTAAACACGAAAAAGCTCTGCATTAATTAAGAACATTAACTTTCTTCCAAACGTTTGGCAGTTGCATATTCACTGAAACTCTGACAAGTGCACTTCTGAACTTTAAGACAATGTTGTAATTAAGTTTCATGAACAAACTTTACATTCCCTTTCTGTTATCATTACTTCCTGTTGTTATTCTTAATGAGTTTTAAAGGGTTAGTCACCAAAAAAAAAACTAAAATCTTATGCAGTTAAAATATGGCACATCAAGATGCATCATGCAAAGTTTGACATCAATAATGAGACGTGTGAGAACCAATAATGTTTAACATAATTGACAATCTCATTCAATTCAAACATCGATTCAAGCATGTCTAGACCAGTGGTGACAGGTGTATTTTAAAAGTGGGGAAGCAGACTATTGTTTTGTTGTCTGCAATGTTGCTCCCAAAAGCTACTCAAACTATTACTCAAACAGATACATTTCTTAATTACCTAAGCTCGAATCTATTATTGCAACAATTCAAAGTGCCAATAGTCAAAATATCCAATTATGAAAGCTGAAATAAATGCGTTACATCAAATTACAAATAACTGTGTGTATATTTCCGAGCCAGCGAACACTGTGCTTGACTGCTGTGCTTTTACATTTCAAACAATGTCGATCACATACTTACTGATGACTGCTCATTATCCAGATCATTACAAGACTACTTGCCAAATAAATAAATAATTGTACATGAAACATTTATTTGAGAGATTGCAGAGTGATATGAGAAGTAGGACAGATGACTCGCAATACCTGGATGACCGGTCTGATATCACTTATTCCCCAGATGTGCAGTTGTTCTTCAGAAATATCAGGCCGCTATGGCGCAACTGACCAATCAGAATCGAGTACTCCAAAGAGCTGGGTAATAATGCAAAATAAACCCCAAAAGGGTGATCAGAACCTCAACACAAAACTGAGGGGTCTAGTGCCACCCTGAAGGGGTTTATTTTGTGATAACGACAGGCTGATTGTACATTATCCTGGTTTTAAGGCCTTAATTGTAGGCCTTAAAACTACCTGACCTTACGCCAAGAGACCTGGGGGTCTTATTGGTCAGCTCGTGCGGCCTGAGGCTTTGGAGTCCCCTGGTAGTCCCGAATGCCATGGGGCCCTGGCCCCACATGCCCGGTCTATAATCCAGCCCTGTGTTACAGCTGCATTATGTGTTGTTCAAAAATGTATCCCATTCACAGCACTTGTGAGTCATGGGTCACCATAAAGAGCCATTAAAAGAGCTGACTGTGACATTCCCTTTTAAAGCTGTGATCAAGGCCTCAAGCTTTTCTCCTGAGAGTGAAGAGGGCCACAGAAAAGTACCTGTATAACAGTGTAAGGTGATAGTACTAGACATGGAGATGAAATGAGTCTAGATATATAACAACTACTTACACTTCCAAGACTTCCTCGCTTATGGCAGATAGCACCACTAACACTGTCACCTTGCACCTCACAAGCTACAGCTAACAGTGTCATTGGTGCCTTTTGTCATATGTAGTTATTAAACTTAAACAATATTTCAAATAAAGGCAGAAAGGTTTTCAGCAATGAGCATTAATGATGAGTTACATTATTTTTCACATCCAGATTTCATTTACGCACCCTAACAGTACTTGGTTATCTCATGTTTTTAAAAGTTGTGAAATGCACTCTACGCAAGTATGAATGCAGACGCTTCTAGTTATACAAGCTACATAATCATAATGCAACACAAGTACACATTGCTGCAAGGCATGCTCATTAGTGTAAACTGTCTTTTGCTACAGTCAGTTTTCACTTCAGCTACTGTCATGATTTCAAAATAATTGGAAAAAGTTGTAAAGAAGCTACAAAAAATATACTGTTCTGCTAATCAATATCAAGCTTGTTTGCTACCATGTGCCTCAAAAAAAGTTTTTAAATGTTTTAATTATATAATCAAATCAGGGTCCATTCACTTAGGTCGTGTTTGCGTTTATCTGCACTGTTTTGAAATAGTTTTTTTTTTTTTTTTTACTGAAAATGCACCAGACAATGGGCTTCATTTTCTTAACCGCACTAAGCGCAGCGCTAAGCGCAACGACCGTACGCTACATCTTATCCAATTTTTGTGGTCATGCTAATTCTAATTGCCAATTTCCTGCCAGCACAAAGCGCAAGTTGGCGTAAGTGGAAGTGTTGATGCTGTCTGTGGATGTATTGTATGTTTGTGAAGTGGCCTAAAGGGCAATTTGCGCTGAGACATTTGAGAACCACGTCAAATCTTGGTGCAAAGACACTGGCAAGCAGGACGAGAGCTAACCATCCCAGAAAGGCCGATAGAGAACATACAACACATACATCATGGTCTGGAGCAGCACAGAAGACAATATAGTCACAGAGCAGGGCATGTATTGCATTGAATGGGATGTCTTCATTTATATTGACACTGCTTTACATGAAATGAAATATATAATAGGACACAGACGGTTCAATAACCGGAGAAGAACCTCATAATTAAATTGCACTTGACCCAGCCCATTAGCGCTTTGTGTGGGCAATTTCGCCAACCCACTTGTGCCTAGACTTAGCGCATGCTTGCATGAAAATATCATGTGAGTTATGGTGTAACATGACGAAACACTACATTGTCCACTGTTTTGCCCATGCAGCTGCCGAGCAAACTGATTCAGTGATCAAACACGCTTCCGTAAACCATCCTCTCTCACTTAAGGGAAGTCCAAATTATTCAAGTGAATCGGTTCTTTCAGACAGTTAAATGAACCGGTTAAAATAAACGATTCACTAATCCACTTATATGTAGTGTTGGGAAGACCAAATGAATTTCTAGTGAATTCAGATGGTTGTATTGAACCAGTTCAAATAAACGATTCACTGATTCATTTGAGCCCATGTGTAGAATTCACTGCGTCTCCTTTTTTAAAGTAAAATATTTAGGATATTGCTGCTGTTTATAACAATGTTCCCAAATCAGTTAATATAAAAGTGTTTTATTAATAGTGTTTAGTAATTAAATTAATAAATAATTAATATTCAGCTTTAGAAATGTAGCTTCATGTTTAGAATTAACATATCCAGTTTTATGGCGTAAATGTTTGAAGGTAACTCTATTGCCCCCCCCCCTTGAGTACCCTTGAGTTTGTTACCGCCAATGTAACTCAAGAATGCACATTATTTATGTTCAACCAGACCATGCGTTGGCAGTGTTGGTCAAGTGCTTGGGTCTTTATACATGTATTTGCATAAAGTATGTTTCTGGCTTAAATGTGGTGAATTTTTGTTAGGCTGCATTTGTTTGTGCAGTGACACTGCTAAGACACTTCCCATCTTCACATCCTTTTTTTCAGTGGGGTTGTGAGATTACACAGGCCAGTGTTGTTGTTCCCGCAGGCATAAAACCAGCAGGATATCTTTCTCTTGCTGTAAATCTGTTTTAAGTCTGTGAGCTACAAATCTGTCCAGCGTACGCTCTGTGGAAACGGCTAGAGGTCGACGAGTCTGCTTTAACTTCCACCGCCTGGCGTGCACAGCTGGCTGATTAAGAGGGAAAGCTGGCATGGTACATCCACAGACAAGAACATGAGTGTATATGTGTGTGCATTTCAACCCGTTGACTGTCTCCTGCCCAACAAAAATATCAAACTTTATTTGCCAGCATCAGTCAACTTTAATCAGACCTGGGAGTGACTTCAGCGAGTGAATGGGTTCTGGAAAACAATCGTAAAAGTCATAAGTGAGTCATTCTCACAGGCCGTGGCCAAACATGGTTTCAGCATAAGTCATCATTTTGAAGGTTTACGTGTTAAAATACAACTAATTTCGCTTTTAATTACTCTCCAGGTGTTTGTTACCAGTGTGTGCTTGCTTGCTGAGAAAAACTGCAATTAAATTGTACCATTCTGTTATTCAGAAGTGGGTGATTATTATGAACAGTGAAATGAGAAACACAATGAAGTATAATTGTAATTCATAAGCATACTGCATAATATCAGAGGAACTCTCATATGATACCATTTAAATGTTTGAACACTTCAACAACAGTTTCATTGAATGCAGGATTCATATTTTAGTGTGATGTAACATGCACCCATAGACCTTGAAAATGATGTGTAACTCGTCTCACACATTTGCACCACAGACATGAATAATACATCAAATTGTGTTGCTCGTTGAGGAGAGGTGTGCTATTACTTTTCTAATTGATCTGACTCATGATTTTAACAGGCAAACAAATCCTCCAAAGTCTAAAACTGAAGGAGGGACCTGAGCCATATATAGAGACCAGAATATCATGGAGACTAGGACCAGAAAGCAACCACATACAGTAGCAATGATCTAAAAAAAACCTTGGTTCACTTTAGCAACCAAATAGCAATGCCCTGGTAATCACACTGTTAGAATTGTAACACTGCTAAATTTACAGTAAAATACTGGCTGCCAGAAATTCACCATAAAATAAAAAATGACCATGTTTAAGGCATTACAGGATGCAATTTTGGTGCCATGTCATTTTTACAGTTCACTACCATATATATCATTCTATGATATACACTCAATGAGCACTTTATTAGGTACACCTGTACACCTACTTATTCATGCAATTATTTAATCAGCCAATCGTGTGGCAGCAGTGCAATGCATAAAATCATGCAGATGCGGGTCAGGAGCTACATCAACCATCAGAATGGGGGAAAATAAATGTGACCTCAGTGATCTCGACTGTGGCATGATTGTTGGTGCCTGATGGGCTGGTTTAAGTATTTTTGTAACTGTTGATCTCCTGAGATTTTCACACACAACAGCCTCTAGAGTTTACTCAGAATGGTGCCAAAAACAAAAAACATCCAGTGATCGGCAGTTCAGTGGACGAAAAAGCCTTGTTGATGAGAGAGGTCAATGTGAATGGCCAGACTGGTTCGAGCTGACAGAAATGCTACGGTAACTCAGATAACCACTCTGTACAATTGTAATGAGCACAATATCATCTCAGAATGCACAACACATCGAACTTTGAGGCGGATGGGCTACAACAGCAAAAGACCATGTCGGGCACTTTATTAGGACCATAATGTTCCTAATATAATAATCAGTGAGTGTAATATTAATATGCCAACCTGCTGGAACCTACTGGAACTTTTAAATATATTGTTAACCACCATAATGACACATAATTTCACATGATTGCCCAAATTTTATCAGCAGTGGCCCTTCCAGGAGAAATAGCCAATAGATATGTATAAACACTGCACAGTGTCATTCATACAAACACCAATACCATCAGGGTAACACACGTTACACTGAAATAAAATAATGAAATAAACTAACTAAACAACTAGCAACAAAAACACCCCATTATGCTGTACTGTACATATCCAATTTCAAAAAAAAAAAAAAAAAAACATATATATATATATATATATATATATATATATATATATATATATATATATATATATGTGTGTGTGTGTGTGTGTGTGTGTGTGTGTGTGTGTGTGTGTTTATATATATATATATAATATTTACAATATTTTGCTGTAAAATTACATGCATTGTCTTTTTAATATAAAATATAAGGTTTTTAGGTTCCAGTTTTTTTCTGCAGCATTTTTTCTTTCTTTAACTGTCAAAATTGCTAACATATTTTAGAGTGCACTTACAACATCCTTGCATAATGGCAGGCAGTTTAACAAGGCCATGCGCAACTCAAATGTAAGCTGTAATTTTTGTAAGTTTGAATTGTAAGAGTCAGAGAGAGGGTGGAAATGGTCTTGAAATATTAATTAACCATTTTATTGTGCAAGAAACCTTGAGAAACTTTATATTTGGACTTCAGAGAAAAAACAGAGCTGTGTCCAGCTTTGATTGTGATTACAGGATACAGAGAGGGAGATAAATGAGAGCACAACACAACACAATTATCAGAAGAAAAAGTTTTTTGTTTTTTTTTTTAAATACAAATGCTTATTTTTTCCTGAAGTGCTTTTTTTTTTTTATCAGAATTCTTACTGCACATAAATTTAACATTTCCAAAAGTATATGTAACAGGGTAAAAAGGAAAGGAGGAGGTGAGAACCGGACAAAGCATCAAAGTAATATTTAATTAAACAAAAACACACAAACATAAACACATACAGGGCAGCTGCCTGTAGCTCTCTCTCTCCCGAACCGCCGCCTCCAGCGGCCTTTATCCCTCTCGTCAGCTTGATTAGCCTCATTAGAGGCCGGGCGTGCGTCATCACAGCCCAACCCCGCCCTCCTCCTTGCCACACTCCTCCCTCCTTTCTTTCAGGCCGGGGAGCCCCCGGGTGTGCCCTTCCGGCCCCGCCTGCCGGCAGGTCTTCCCCGTCTTCTCGGACCTGGAAGGGAGACAAGGGGAGGGAAAAGCAAAAAAAAAAAAAAAAAGAGAGGGGAAGGCCAACACAGAACGACAGCGGGAGAGAGAGAGGAGAGAGAGAAAAAAAAACGTACTCGCTGGTTCTCTGATATCCCGTAGCCTGGTCCTCGGTCACTCCTCCACCCTCTAGTGGATGACAGCTGCTCCTCCCCGGGTGGATCGGAGGCAGTCCTCCGGCCCCTGGTGGACGGAACATCCCGCCGCATTTTGGTGGATAGTAGGGGTCTCCTCCTCCCCTGGCAATTGTTCTTCTGCTCCAGGCAGTCGGTAGTGAGCCCCTCCCCGCTCGCAGACGGCGGTCTTCCCTTCAACCCCGCTGCGTTTTAGTGGCCGGTAGGGGTTTCCTCCGCCCCTGGCAGCGGCCCGACCACTGCATGTGATTGGTAAGGAGCCCCTCCTCCCCTCACAGTCGGCGGTCGTTCCTCCGCTTTCAGGCGGCCGGGCTCCTCCGTCCCCCGGCGGATGGCCGCGGCTGCTCCTTTGGGGTGGATGGTATAGTGAGGACTCTAGTACGACGCATCCCTCCTCCTTCCCGGGCTTCGGCACCAATGTAACAGGGTAAAAGGGAAAGGAGGAGGCGAGAACCGGACAAAGCATCAAAGTAATATTTAATTAAACAAAAACACACACAAGCATAATCACATACAGGGCAGCTGCCTGTAGCTCTCTCTCTCCTGAACCTCTGTCTCCAGCGGCCTTTATCCCTCTCGTCGGCTTGATTAGCCTGATTAGAGGCGGGGCATGCATCATCACGGCCCGGCCCCGCCCTCCTCCTTGCCACAGTATAAAATCAGTTTATATTAAAAAAGGGACTTTTCTAGCATACATGGAGTCTCTTCTTTTTAGATTTCCACAATGGAAACCCATTACATCTCTGACTCTGACATCTCTTCTTCTTCCGAGCAGACTCATGATTTTGCATGCATTGTGTCTGTGTTCTGATGTAGGCATGGGCAGAGGTAGGCTGAGCCACCCCAAACGTGAGTCTTGCCCACCCAATCAAACTTCAGGCACACACAGTATTAACTAAAATATTAAATTTTTTACGATTTGTGCATTGGTTAAAAGCAGTTTGTGTGCGGGCTGTGTGTTGCAAACTTTGACGGTGAAATGTAGTCCACCCCAACCAATCATAAAACAGCACCTGAAATTAGTAGTATTTTTCTACTTTTGTCATTGGCCGTAAGTAATGACATGTTCTACACTCAAGATGTGGCTTCACTCTGCTGCACACCAGAGAGTCAGAGACAAGCGGTAATAAAAATTATTTTTGTGCAATAGGTTTTTGGTGCCCATAAAGAAGCCTACAGTGCTTCGCTCAGTGACCATGTGGCTTCTGTTTATGTACTGCAGGCTCCTTTTTCCCCAGCTCCTGCTCATCATATATCTCCCTCTCCTTCCACCTCAGCTCCCCAAAATAACGCTGCGGGTGCTAGTGAAATACTGGACCTGAATTCTAATGCACCATCCTAGCCAATATTAGATAACTACAAGATAATTTGCGTTTTCACACTATGTTTTCTCTAAAACTCAGCATATGAGTCAAACTCATCTGTCACAGGACAGATCATTGTCTAAGAGACCTGATTTCAGTCATACCTCAATTTTTCCTCAAATTATATTACATTATTTCTTCTTATATTAATAATTCTCTCCATGCCATCCTCACATACGCAGGGACTCTGATTTGTCTTTGTAATTTGCATTAAGTTTGTAATTACTCTGAAAGTGTATTGCTGTCATTTATTTCTTAGTAATGGTGGTAGTATACCAAGAATAAGGTCATATATATATAATGTTTATCTGTTTGCTATTTATTCATTTCAATATATTTTTAATATGGGGAAATAGCACAATCATGTGCTTCCATTGAAGCACAGGATGCTCTCATGAACATTCTCAAAATCAAGCTGGAATAGCATGAATCATCATATTTTGCACAAACATGTGGCGTGCATGCCAGCTCAAGTGATGCTGTCATTAAAGAAAAAGGGCGACATACCCAACACTAAGCAAAGTTTTCTATTTAATTTTTCACTCAAAATTGTAATAAAAACTTTGTATTAAATACAAAAAAGTGACAAAACTGAAGCTGCTTATCTCAGACTTTTGGGTCCCGCTGTGTATTGTATGTGTTCAACTTCTTTGCCAAATAATAAAAAGCCTCATTTTAATGAAGAAAATGTAGGTTTTGAGACAGAAAATACACACATGCTCTTCTTAAAGTTTGAAGTTAAAGCTAACTGTAACTTTAAAACATCCTCCACAGGTCAAAAACTACAAAACATCACTACAACACTATGAATTATCAACATCTACACTGACATTAAATTTTATCGCATCCAATAATATTTGCATAATGTTTGACAAAGCCATTTGTCTGTCAAAATCGACTACATACCCAATCAACATGTTTGTCCCAAGTGAGCGAACTATCTATATAGACTCCGAGATACTTGAAGGACTGCATTTGACAAATTTCCTGGCTATGTATGAATACAGTGCTATGGTCACCAATGCCTCTAGGATCAAATATAATCTCCTTCGTTTTGTTTGTATTTAAATGTAAAACAATTGGTATCACACCAACCAACAAACGACTCAATTTCAGTATGATAAATAGAAGTGCTATCATGTTTGTTTAATAAACTTAATATTGCAGTATTGTCTGAATATTTAAGAATATAATTTTGGGAGTGCCTGCTTGAGCACTCATTCGTGTAAAGTGTAAAGAGGACTGGAGAGCTAATACAGCCCTGCGGTACACCCGTACTGCAGTATTTTAATTTCAACAGACTGTTGTTTACTTTGACGCACTGAGTTCTATTTGTTAGAAAAGAATTATACCAATATATAATCACAGGGTTAACACCCATTTGATTCATCTTTCTAATTATGATGTGTGGCTGAATAGTATTAAACGCAGAGCTAAAATCAATAAAAAGCGGCCTGGTGTAAGTACATGACTCATCAAGATGTTTTAAAATTAGGTGCATTAAGATATTGATGGCATCACCAGTTCCTCTGCCTTGCTGATAAGCAAACTGGAATGGATCCAGTTTGTTTGTAACATCTGTCTTTAGCATTGACACCATACATTTCTCGAGACATTTCATCACTATGGAAGTTAGAGCTATAGGTCGAAAGTCATTATTTTCTAAAGGATGAGCTATCTTTGGCACAGGAATAATAAGAGATTTCTTCCAAAGAGATGGTACTGTATAAGGACTGTTGAAATATATGGCACCATACAGGGGACAATTCCTCTGCACATGTCTTTAACAGAAAGGATGAGATGCCATCTGGACCAGATGACTTTTTTGGGCACAGACGTTTGAACATCAGCTTGACATAATCCGAGTCAATCATTAATCTACTCTCATCTGAGTCAGACATAGCTAATGACTTCAGCTCCAAATTACATTCAGAATCCAATTTGGAAACATCAAACCTTAGGTAGAAGCTGTTCAGATCATTAGCCTTTTGTAAATCATCAGTTGTAAAAAATCCCTTCTTTACTGATTCCATTTTTGTGATATGTTTCATTGATTTCCACATTCTTTTAGAATTTGAATTATAAAAATTCTCTTCTAAAATATTTGATTGTTTATTCCTAGCAGCCTTAAGCAAGTGATTTAATTCCTTCTGAACAAGCCTCAATGCCACACGATCATTATTTTTAAAAGCAATTTTCTTCCTATTAATAAAATGCCTTGTCTTTCGTGATGTAAGGTTTATTGTTTGGGTAGATAATTATCTGTTTTGTAGAGATTACATTATCTGTGCAAAATGTTATGTAATCTGTTACTACTTCAGTGGATTCATCAATGGCACACGTACATCACCCAGATGTCTATTTGATGTGTATGTTTACATCTGGAAGACATATTTTTTTAGTTTGTTTGCTCAACTGCAATACGTCTATAAGATGTGTTCTCTTGGATGTCTATAGACATTCATCAGATGCCTTTGAGATGTTAATGATTTAGAATGTTTGTAAATCTGATCTTTTTAGGTTTGTCTACATGACAAATATACATGCACATAAAGGGAAATGCTAAAAAAAAAAAAAGAAAAAATCTTTCAGCTAAATTTGTACTATAAAGATATATACGTTCACTCACTGTGTTTATTAAAGCATACTGTAAACCTGTCTTTCTGTTTGATAAAAATTATTTCATCGGACAGAAGATATGGAATAAGAAAAGATGAAAACTATTCATTGCTGTTGAACATTTTAAAGAAGCCTTTTGCCATGCTGTATATTTGTGTTGATAGTTCAGGATACTTTTAAACACATTCACATGCCCTGCAGGCAATTTAATATGCCTTCACATTCAATATACTACTGCTGAGCGAACACATAATGTTTTAAACACACCACAGGAAAGCATTTTAAAAAATCAGTATACACAGAAACAAATTAAACCCATTTTGGGGAGCCAATTATAGGCAAACTGTATCAAAGTTACAAATAAATCTAATCAAGGGCAATATTCATTTCATAGCACATCTTCTGTGCACCTCTCTCAGGCTGCTGTGATTCATAATTAAAGCAACAGCTAACTCAAAGATTACAATTCTGTCATTTTTTACTCACCTGCATGTAGTTCCAAAACCCACATGCTGTTATTTTTTCTGTGAAAAACCCCCCCACAAATCATAAAAGTAGTCTGTATGACTCGTGCGCTATTTTCTAAGTCTTATGAAGCCATAAGATAGCTTTGAGAGAGGAACAGACCAAAATTAAAGTCATTATTCACTGATAATCTTCCCCTCCCTTTTGGAGCTTGACATTCGTGGTCACTATGAACAGTTGTTGTTGCAAATTAACTAGGTAAAGATTCTTCCAAAATATTCCTTTTGAGTCCACAGAAAAAAAATAACAGCTCAGTTTCAGGAACGACATGAATGTGAGTAAATAATGACAAAAATTTTCATTACTGGTTAAACTACTCATTTAACTTGACTCCTGTGCAACTACGCTAGTGGAGTAAACTCTGTTGGAGGAGCTCATCAAGGCCCCGCCCACTGGAGGCAGAGCTTCTCACAGCTTAGCTTTGCCCAGCTGCGGCTGCAGGTTTTAAAGCTTCATGGCCATGCAGAATACAGTTTTCCCTGGAAGTGCGCCAGTGTGAACAAAAGAAAAAGTTTGTGAAATATGGGAAAATATGTACAGGTCACACTCCACCCAAAAGAATCATACAGAACAGAAAATAAGAAAATATATTTTGCATAATGACACTGAAGCCTTTTTTAACAACCATTAAGATTTAATGAGATGACAGTTTGGTACCCCCAAAAAGTATGAGCACTCAGACTTATCTGAAAAACTTTTCTATGACTGACAATTTCAACAATCTTGACGTGTTTCCTGTATTTCTGACGGCTGTGTAGAATCAGAACTAGTAATGCCTGAGTTTTTATTTTTTTTAATTTTTTTTTTATAGTGAATTAGCCAAACAGGTTGGCAAAATTGACTTGCGATTCAGTCAACTTTATTACATTATTGTTAGGTTTTTATGTCCATTTTAGTTTTAGTACAGTAATACTGTATTTTATTTTTATTAATTTTAATTGAATATAATAATACACAGAAGCTCGTAGTCTGTATTGCCATGCACAGCCACATAGGCACCTTGTACCTTTAATTCGATTTTTTTTTTTTACTGACACGTTGTTAACACTGACATTGTAATAACATTTTGTTTGCTTAACCTAGCATGCAGCATTTATTTCATTTTTATTTTTGATTAGTAACATTGTTTAACCAACACATTCATTAAGATTGAATTAGGCCTATATGAATCTTGTCTCAGACTCGACATCTTTTTTGTCTCAGATTCGACCCTCTTCTGGTCTCGAACCTTGATGAGCTGGTCTGGACTACAACAATGCTGAATGTATTGGGGAAAAATTCAAAAACAAAAATACAGAAAAACGAGGAGAAGTTGCAGCTTGCAAAGAAAAAAAATGTGATAGCCTACACTCTTTAGAAAAACGGTTCTAAATAGTACCAAATAAGGGTTCTTCGGCTTGTAACAATAGCAGAACCCTTTTTGGTGCTAAATAGAACCCTTTTTTAAAGGTTCCATAAAGAACCTTCTTTTGAAAGTGCTATTTAGAACCTCAGTAGTGCTATAAAGAACCTTTTTGATGCATTAAATGAATATTATAGCCTAAATTATGGTTTTACATTAAATATAACCAACCAAACAAACAAATAAATAAAAGCAAGGCATGTGTGTCAATTAAGAACTTTTATTTTCTATTTAAGTGAAAAATTGTAGAAAAAATAACAATGCTTTTACAGCAATCATTAGTTGAATACATTTATAGATTATTGCGATTAAATATTTCAAAATGCAGAAATCACACACATTGATAAAAACATCAATAAATATATAACGTGAAAGAGTCAATAAATGCATATGCAAATGAATTAGCAGACCCCTACATTGCTCCACACTTTGAGGCGGGGATAGAAACTTGTACATTCTTTTATCTTTTATATAGAGAGTATTTTTCTTTCATACTGACAATCAGTCCTTCAAGGAAGAGCAACATCCCATGGATACACAAAATAGATGTAATGAATGCTAAACTAAACTGAAGGCTTCACTAAAATATCTGCATGCACAATCCTCTACAGATGTATACACCATCCATCACTGTATATTTTGGTGTATTTGAGTGGCAGCTCCTCTCTGCAGAGTATACAGTTCGGTTCAGAGTCAGTGTTTCAGTATATGTGGACAATGTAAGTGTGCCATTCACAATGCATAAAAGAAAAAGTGAAATAAGGCGTGATAGTTTATTTTTATTGTGTTTATTTATTTATTTTGGCCAAAATGTTTATGCAAAACCCAAGTAAATAATTGAAACATTCCAAAAATCTATATGGATAACAAATTCAGTCTTTATCGCTCACGTGCTTAGTGGAGAAGGGGAGAGAAGTATATTTATCGAACACAGCTGGAAGACAAAGTGTAGCTTCTTTTTAACTGTAAACACATGACACGAAGAAATACATTGTATTAATTCATTACAGTGTTTAAATGAATGGCAAAAATAGATATGAAAAAGAAAGAGTGATAAAAGTACTTAAAACTCACGTAATCTGACAGTTTTTAGGCAGACACACACACACACATACAAATACACACACACACACATTCTGTGTTGAGCAACCTTTTGTGCATCGTCTTTCCATGTACACTCTTTAAGTAATATTTAAAGATCTACTTAAAGATATTATGTTGCGTACGTGCTCATTTGAATCGGCATACTCTGCTGTAAGTTACAATATGTCATTGTCTATGTTTTAGGAAGCAACAAGGAAAAATGTGACAAAAAGACACTCCTGTTTATTATATTTATGTGTGTCAGTGGGAATTTCATACACTAATACTCACTGCAGTTTGGCCTCTGAGTGAATCAAATTTGCTCATTGCACTTCACTAATTGAGACCTTTCTATATATATAACACATGGTTATCTCATCTTTTTTATGGTTTTACCAACTCGAAAAAAGTTGTGATAACAAATTGTCAAATTAATTGCCAAATGTATTATTTGTCAGTGAATTATAAAGCATTATTTAGGAATAGGTAGAATCAGCTATATGCATTGTAAAGTCCAGGTTCTAGGCTTTAAAATGACACCTATTCTGTTTAGATCAAGCAAGTGGTTATTCATTTATTATGTAATTATTTTTATTTTATTTTATTTTTTTCTTCAGGGAGTGCCCCCCACTGGCCAGGTATAAGCCCAGTTCAATTAATCCTTTAAAATCAATAAAAATATATAGTTTTTTAAAATATATACAAAACCCTACTAAAAAAGAAGTTGATAAAAAGATCTAATACAATATATTGTTGTTAATACATGCAATTGATTGAACTGCAATTGAGATTTATAAATAATCTTGGTGGGTCGGTCATTTTTGACCGGGAACACAAAATGTGTTAGCACAAAACGAACACAGCACAAGGGTTAAGGGAAAAAAAAAAAAGCTCCAGGCATCAATGGCATAATAAAATTACATATAAATCAGAAATATGCATAGCTACCTTTAACTGTTAAAGCCGCTGCCATATTGGTTCTTTTTACATGACATCAAGACTGTCAGAGCTTTCATAGAATTCCGAGTTTACAAATTGTAAAAAGTTCTACAAAGTCGTCAATGCTTTTTACAAGTCGGAGTCTCATAATTACAGTTATATCAGCATGGCATTAATGTCCTCGGTACTCTGCTTGCGAGACACATATGTCTTTGGGTCACTTTAATGGCTTATAGATATATATATTTAAAACTTTTTTATACTAATTATTTTATAATAATTGGGTATATCTTCAACACCTGGAACGTTTAACTCTGTGAACTTCTAGAAAATTCTGGGCATTATTTTAAGAGTGCTATGCAAACATCATATGCGCAAAGTCAGTGGGCATGGCCATGAAGTTTTGATAATTTCGTGCAATCATGCGCTAAGTCTAGGCGCATGTGGGTTGGCAAAATCATACGCACAATGCGCTAATGGGCTTTGTCAAGTGCAGTTTAATTCTGAGGTTCTTCTCCAGTTACCATCTGCATTCTATTATCTATTCCATTTCATGTCAAGCAATGTCGATATAAATGAAGACAGCACATTCATAAGAATTTGATAGTGTACCAAAAATAAATGATGATGCCTGTTAAACAGTTTTAATTCATATAACAAAAAGGGGGGGAAAATAACTAAATAAATAATTAGTTTGTTTTAATAAAAATCAACCCGTTATATGAAATTGCCCAAAGTTGAAGAAACACCCAATTATGCATGCAACTTTTATAAACTCATATTAATGAAGAAACTTCATGGAATATTTCTACTTTTAAAAATTAATTTGTCACAATGCAGGACCATTTACAATGAACTAGTTGTGGCAAAAAGATGATTAAAAATGGATACATTTAAATACTGACCAGTAACAGGACATAAAATATACATTCATATACATTAATTTACATTTAACCTAAAATCTTGACTTTGATTAACAAAAAGCTTGAAAAACATTTTATGTGTCAGCTACCTGTTTTGGGGGAATATCGACCTACAACTGCAGGAAAGGAGAGCAAGTGGGGAGCAAGAAATTGTTTACGGAGAAGAACACAAGGTGGATTTGAAACAACATTTAAAGGGAAGGTTGGAGCTCCACAAATCTGAGCTTCTGAATGCTCAACCTTGGCTTAAAATGTCTGTACTTTGTTCCATTCAATTGCAAATCACAGAAAACAACATATTTACGAACGGCACTCTTGCTGTGTACCTAAAAGGCAATAGCGCTTTGTATTCACCCCCATATACACAAGTATACAGCAGTCTTAATGTGTGTCAAAAATAAATCTGCATCTGTAAGTATTGTGTACTGGCATAAAAGAACAGCTATTAAATCAAGAACGTAGATTGAAACAGAGTGACCCAAATGCTGCCCGAATAAGCCATGATCATCAAGTTCACATGGGAGGAGGTGGTCATAATCATAACCAGGCTCAAATGGAATCTGCAGAATTGTGTGGAATGGATTTAAACAGTAATGTTTAATTATGTTAAATGTGTTAATAGAACTGATACTACTACAGTTCTACTCTTATTGATAGCTGAAAGCATCATCAAATTAGCCAGCATATTTAATAAACAAACATGCAAGGGTAGGGCTGTGACGATTATGAAATATGGTTGACGAATAATTGTCAAACAAATAATTGCGATTATGATGTCGAATTATCAGTTTTAGGGCTTTCACGATTATGATGATACAAATCCTAAGACTGTTATTCATATTTATACAACAGTTAGTTCCAATTCTCCAATCTGATTGGACAGAAGGCGTTTCAAGAGTGCCGATTTAGGACCCCAACTGCACTACATTCAATTACACTTTGGACGAAGGGGAAGGAAGATAATCGAAAACTTAAACCGCACTCATTTGTTCTAAAGCGAGTTGAAAACAGTTCAAATTATTTTACAATGACTTTCGACGAGGAAACAAAAACTATTATATAAACTTATAAATATATGAAAAATAAAATAGATATCGGTCCATATTGTGTGTATGAAAAATCAGTTATGTGATTGTATTGTTTATTGAAGGAAAAAAATAAATGTACTGTATGAAAAATAAATATCCAACCATATTGTGTGTGAAATGTCACTTATGTTAACTTCTGGTGTATTGAAGCATGAAAAGAAAATAATATATATATATATTTGTTTATTGAAAGACAAAAAATAAATTTATGAAAAATAAAATATCCGACTACATTGTGTGTAAAATGTCAGTTATGTTAACTTCTTATTTACTGAATTGTATAAATGCTGAATCACCGCAGACGCAGGTAATTACCTGCTCAATTGCGCACACTCACTCTCTCTTTCTCTCAAACACACACAAACGCATGCCTTGTTACCCGAATAACTTCTCAGAAACAGCTCAAGCTGTTTTGGCTGTGATTACATGCAGCCTCATGCCCACATCCGATTCACTGGCGTGCTGATATTCAGCTATAACAGCACACTTGCTCGATGTGATATTGCTTTATTATGCAATATCAAAATATTTCTGTCCTAAATTCTTCACTTTCACACGTTATCTTAAGGCTCTCCGATCAAACTTACTGTTTACATTTCACCGTGAGATCAGTCTGGCAATTCTGTGTAAATCTGCGGAGTTTGCAGTGGAGTTCCACCGATGCAGTTTTTGTCTGAACCTGATCATAACCATACAAACCACATGGAAATGTTCAAGATCTGCTTTGGAGGCGTACAGGGTTACCCTTTTAAAGACAAATTTCATGTGACCGACACTTTGCAAAACAGCATTCGCAATCCATTTTACTTCTGTAATGTGACAAGATATTCAATGAGAAAACATTTCTTAAAAGTCAAAATAAATTTGTTTTATTTCCACATAATTGGACTTAACACTATTATTGGCCTACTTCTAGGGAAAGTTAAGTGTAGTTTGAATCTTTGAAAAACACGTCTGGAGAAACATGCATTCTATTGTGCTCCATCCAGCTGTCTTTGAGTTTGAGTGCAAAAGCAGGTCTGTTGAAGGCTGTGCAGCCTGCTTCATGGTTTGGCGAGGCATGTTGCCTGTACAGCACTGACTGCCCCCTACTGCCACAAATTAATAAAAACATCAAGGAGTTACCATCGAGCTTAAAGGGATAGTTCACCCAAAAGTGAAAATTCTTTCATTATTTACTCACCCCTCATGCCAACCCAGATGTGTATGACTTTCTTCTGCAGAACACAAACGAAGATTTTTAGAGAAATATCTCTAAAGATATTCCTTTAGAGGAATATCTATAGGCAGCATAAAAGTAATCCATTGGTTGAATCCATATCTTCAGAAGTGATATTATAGGTGTGGATGAGAAACAGATCAATATCTAAGTCCTTTTTTACTATAAATTGTCCTCCCTCCCCAGTAGGTGGTGATATGCACAAAGAATGTGGATCGCCAAAAACAAAAGAAGAAAAACTCCAAGGAAAGAAGAGCACTTAGGAGGGCTGTTTGAAAGTGGAGATTTATAGTAAAAAAAAAAAAAGAAGAAAAAAGAAAAAGAAAAAAGACTTTAATATTGATCTGTTTCTCACCACACTTGCTTCTAAAGATTTGTATTTAACCACTCGAGTCGTATGAATGACTTTTATGCTGCCTTTCTGATTTTTGTAGCTTCAAAGTTCTGGACCCAGTTGGACTTACATTGTATGGACCTACAGAGCTGAAATATTCTTCTGAAAATATTTGTTTGTGTTCAGCTGAAGAAAGAAAGTAATACACATCTGGGATGGCATGAAGGTGAGGAAATAATTTTGGGTGATCTATCCCTTTAAATTAGTCTGATGGTAGGACCATTCCTTACAATGGAACTTACATATGGATCTGTGGCATTGTTCATTTGTTTAAACATTATTTTTTATGACAAGTTCAGTTAGGAAACTCTACATAGCACAGTTGATAGGTCAAACAGGTGCACCTCGTCCTACACACCTAATCAAAAGCTTTTCCCTTGTGTAAAAACATATAAAGCTGCTACTCACCTCATGAAATACACCGTGAAATGGCAACAGCAGCACAGTGTGTAGTGTTATACCTCCATCTCCCCAGCACCACCTGTCTAGATCTGCTTTATGGGGGGGCTTATCTTGATGTTGGTACAGTAGCATCAGCATGCCTCTGTCTCAGCACCATCATGTTTTCATGCAGACAGCAGCAGCATACTGACTCATTTCAAGCAGCAGCAGCATGCGTAAAGCAGATCCAGCCTGCCAACTAAGCTATCTTCACTGTCATTATAATCAATAAAAAATTGTAATCTATCTCCGAGAGTTGTCCTAACTTAAATAGAATTAAATGTTATAACACTATAAAGTTACAGTCTAATATAACAGTTCAGTCAAGAGTATCCAAACTTTTTACTGGTACACTGCAAAAAAAAAAAAAAACAATTCCTAATCATTAGGCCTATCTTTGTCTTGTTTTCCAGTAAAAAAACAAACAAAACTAAAAAACATCCTTGAAACAAGCTAAATACTTGAAAAGCCAAATTGTGGGAGATATTAAGCATATGTCTTCCAATCAAACAAAATTTAGTAAGGTTTATGCTTAAAACAAGCACACACACACACACACACACACACACACACACACAAAAGATATATTCTCTGAAAACAAGCTTCTCAAGTATATTTATCTTATTTTAAGGATGTTTAGATATTGTTTCTCATTCGGACACACAAACACGATTTTTGTTTGCTCTTATATCCTCTCATTCACACATCACCTAAATAAAAATTTCCACCAAGGCACATCAAAGTCCTATGCCACACACCCACACAAGCTACATCATGATGGCGCCGCGGATGGCCGCCTCGGTGTGGAGCGCTCCTATTGTTTTGTTGTTTTTGTTTGTTTGTCCTGTGTTTACTAATCTTAATCTGATACAAACTGCTGAACATTCGACAGCATATACCAGTCAATCTTTTCTCGGATTTCGAATATTCTGACGTTTTGTTAGACATTTTAGTCGGAGGCGCGGCTGTGTTGTTTAAATGTGCTATGAGATGCAGGCGAGGGAGAAAAGCAGGCGAGCTGGTCAGGCTCCGTCGGCGCGGCTTTCGAACAGCGCTGCCGAGCATTCATCTTGCGAATCTCTGTTCTCTCCCTAACAAAACAGATGAACTACATCTCCACACCTGCACAAACAAGGACTTTTCAACCTCTGCTGCCTTGTGCTTCACAGAAACCTGGCTGAGTGAAGCCATTCCGGCCAGCGCGTTACATCTGCCGGGCTTTCAGCTGTTCAGAGCGGATCGCATCACGGAGTTAACGGGGAAAACGACAGGCAGTGGAACATGCTTTTACATCAATGAAAGTTGGTGTACAGATGTAACAACGTTAAAGAAGATGTGCTGTCCTAATTTGGAAGCACTCTTTATTAACTGTAAGCCTTTTTACTCGCCGCGGGAGTTTTCCTCGTTTATTCTGGTGAGTGTGTATATCACGCCAAACACGTGTTTGAACACAGCGCTGCAACAGCTGGCTGATCAAATCAAAGATCAAAGATCAAAGACAGATCAGATCATGTCTTTGATCAGATCAAAGACATGGAACAACAATACCCAGACACAGTTATTATTATTCTTGGGGATTTTAACAAAGCAAACCTCACACGTGAACTGCCCAAATACAAACAGCACATTACATGCCCAACCAGAGACAGAAATATACTGGATCACTGCTACACAACTATAAAGGATGCATATTGCTCTGTTCCTAGAGCGGCTTTGGGACTATCTGATCACTGTCTGGTTCAACTTCTTCCAACCTACAGACAGAAATTAAAATCTGCTAAGCCTGTAGTAAGGACTGTAAAGAGATGGACCAATGAAGCAGAGCTGGAACTACAAGCCTGCTTTGACTGCACTGATTGGAGTGTTTTTGAAGCTGCAGACACCAATCCGGATGAGCTCACAGATACTGTAACATCATATATCGGTTTCTGTGAGGATATGTGCATTCCTACTAGGACTTATGTAACATTTAACAATGACAAACCATGGTTTACAACAGAACTCAGGCAGCTTTGTCATGCCAAAGAGGATGCTTACAGAGTTGGGGATAAAGTCTTGTACAATCAGGCCAGGAACACACTGAATAAGGGAATCAGAGTGGCTAAAAGAAGATACTCTGAGAAGCTGACAAACAAGTTTTCAGCTGACGACCCTGCATCAGTGTGGAGTGGCATGAAACAACTTACGAATTACAGGACTCCTGCCCCCAACCCTGTGGTGGACCAACAACTGGCTGATGACCTGAATGTGTTCTACTGTAGATTTGAAAGGCCCAATCTCACAGCCCACACCCACCTTGACCTTCACTTCACACAAACACCAACACCTCCTGCAACCCCCCTCCTCCCCCCTCCTGCTACTCAACCTGCAATTAAGATCTGTAAAGATGATGTGTGCCTTGTCTTTCTAAAACAAAGGATAAGGAAGGCACAGGCTCCAGATGGCTTTTCACCTGCATGTCTTAGATCCTGTGCTAACTAGCTGGCCCCCATCTTCACACAGATCTTCAATATATCACTGGAGCAGTATGAAGTCCCATGCTGCTTCAAACATTCCACTATCATCCCCATCCCAAAGAAGCCAAAAATCACAGGACTTAATGACTACAGACCTGTCGCCCTGACGTCTGTGGTCATGAAGTCATTTGAGAGACTGGTGTTGGCCCACCTGAAGGACATCACTGGACCCTTTCTTGATCCCCTTCAATTTGCTAATCAAGCAAACAGGTCTGTGGATGATGCAGTCAACATGGGATTGCATCATATCCTGCAACATCTGGACAGACTAGGGACATATGCAAGGATCCTTTTTGTGGACTTCAGTTCGGCTTTCAACACCATCATCCCAGCTATTCTCCGGACTAAATTACACCAACTCTCTGTTCCCATGTCTATCTGTCAGTGGATTACCAGCTTTCTGACAGACAGGCAGCAGCTTGTGAGACAGGGGAAATTCACTTCCAGCACCTGTACAATCAGCACTGGTGCCCCCCAGGGATGTGTGCTCTCCCCACTGCTCTTCTCCCTCTACACCAACGATTGCATTGCCAAGGACCCCTCTGTCAAGCTCCTGAAGTTTGCAGATGACACCACTGTCATCGGCCTCATCCGAGATGACGATGAGTCTGTAGACAGAAGGGAGGTTAAACAACTGGCTGTCTGGTGCAGTCAAAATAACCTTGAGCTGAACACGCTCAAAACAGTGGAGATGATTGTGGACTTTAGGAGGAACCCCCCAACACTTACCCCCCCTCACCATTCTAAACAGCACTGTGGCAGCAGTGGAGTCATTTAGGTTCCTGGGTACTACCATCTCACAGGACCTGAAGTGGGAGACCCACATTGACTCAATTGCGAAAAAGGCCCAGCAGAGGTTGTACTTCCTTCACCAGTTGAGGAAGTTCAACCTGCCACAGGCGCTGCTGATACAGTTCTACACAGCAGTCAGATATCAGAAGACTACAAAGGACAGTTTTGACTGCTGAGAGGATTACTGGTTACCCCCTGCCCTCCCTTCAAGAACTATACACTTCCAGAGTGAGGAAAAAGGCTGGATAAATCACTCTGGACCCCACTCACCCTGCCCACTACCTTTTTGAACTGTTGCCTTCTGGCCGACGCTTCAGAGCTCTGAGCACCAGAACCATCAGGCACAGGAACAGTTTTTCCCCCAGGCTATCCATCTCATGAACAGTTAAAACTGCCCCTTTGAGTAATAATTAATGTGCAATACACAGCTTAGTCTTTTTATATTATCCAACACATCCTATCTCTTCTGCCATTACATTCCCTTGCACTGTATATAACCGATTTGTATTTAGATTTGTATATATACACGTATGTGTATGTGTATGTGTATGTGTATGTATGTATGTATGTATATGTATGTATATATATTAATATATATATATATATATATATATATATATATATATATATATATATATATATATATATATATATATATATATATATATATTAGTCTATTGTGTATTCTATATATACTTTTTTCTTTTCAATATTTATCTATTTTTTATTCAATTTTAATTATTTTTTAAAAGTCGTGTTGCTGTTTTTGTATTGTTGTGTACTGGAAGCTCCTGTCACCAAGACAAATTCCTTGTATGTATAAGCATACTTGGCAATAAAGCTCATTCTGATTCTGATCATTAAAACATGGTACTTTATACAGCTTTAAGACCAGTGTGTAACATGAAACAGCATTCACAACCCATTTTTGTTCTGCAACATGACTGTGACGAGGACGACGGTGGGGCTGTAAGTGCGCATGCCCAGCCCCCAATCGAGCTAGTCAGCCAAGGTGCTGGATGTGGCAGTTTGGGAGAGAGAGAGTCACACATAGTTGCCATGTGTGTGTATTTATGTTTGTGTCTTTTTGTTTAAGTTTTCATTAAATATTACTTTGATGGTTCGTCCGGTTCCCGCCTAATCTGCTGATTAGCCCGACTGGGGGCCGGGCTGTGAGTGCACACACCCTCCTCCTCGTCACAATGACATTCCGAATTGAAAAGTTGTTCAACGAGAAAACAATGTAAGCAGGCACTTGATTTTTTATTTATTTAATTTTTTTAATAAAATTTTAAAAAGCTTTTAATTTTAATAGTCTTTCTTTTATATTAACTAATGTAGTTTATGAGTTTTATTATTTTTGTACTTAATGTATCTTATTAATTTTAAATGTATTTAAAATATGAATCCAAATTTTTTTGTGCATTAAGCAATTAATTTGCTTTTTTGTATTTATTTTTTGATTTGAGAGTTTATTTATTACTTAAATCTATTTAAGTATACCCGGTCTTTTTGACCAACAAATTTTCATGAATTTTCCATAACCTTACCAGACATTCATGATTACTGGATACAGATTTTGAAAAATCATTTTATTTCAGACTGATTTGCTAATTAATTATTTAAACTAATTCATTTAAAATAAAAAAAAATACAAAATCACTGACAAATCGGACATCACTATCTGACATCAGAACAAGCAAGTTTACTCTACACAAAAGCAACATCTAGCTCATGAAATATTCATAGCAGAGAAAAAATCCTAAATTAATTTTAAAATTCCCTGATATTTGGGGACCCTGATTTTAGCAAAATGTTATGTTTGAGAGAAGTGTGTGCATGTGTGTGCTCAGAGTGAGAGTTGTTCTAATAACTGTTTTTCCAAGTTTTCAGAAAGAGTAGAGTGTCATAAAACATTTTGGGAGCTAACTTTTTTTGGGAGAAAAAAATCTCCCTTCCTGTAAACTATATCCAGACCTCAGCCAGGCAGTTCAATACTCAAGATTTTTACAAGCAGTGAAATGCCATCTGTTCACAGATAAACACAATGTTTATCCTCTGCCAGAGATTCTAACAAAAAACCTTTCGATCTTCTTCACAAATTGCTTGCCATCTGTTTACACACAAACACACACACCAGGGGACATCAGTTCCCTATCTGTCACTTACTCGACATTGTGTCAATGTAGTGACACTAGGGGTCGAACTTGGGAGCCCCAATCACCTCTGATATTTAAGAAAAGGCCAATGAGAATTGACGAGTGGAATTTGCATGCCACTCCCCTGGACATACAGGTATAAAAAGGAGACAGCTTGCATCCACTCATTCAGATTTGTTCTTCGGAGCCGATCAGTGCAGAGCTTCTCACTGGCATTTCATTCACCTCAAGAATTGTTCAAGCTGTTGAATATACGACGCATTTACAGCAGGTTCTCTCTCCTCACACGGATAAGTGCAGAGTGGGTGCTTCAGCAGCCACACAACTAAAGAGCAAGTTTCTCTAAAAGAGTAAAGCACTGTCGGAGAGCACAATTTAAAGTTGCACAATTCCTAGTTGCAGTCGGTATCTTTCATCCTCTGATGGCCACGATTGCTGTCTCACGTGTATGGGCCGTAGTCATGCTGAGACAGCGTTGAAGGATGGTAAGATGGTAAGTACAGGACAGTGGATCATTGCTCACATGATTAAAGCTGGGTAATAACACTATCCTAATTCATACCCATCTGGCATCTCGGGGTTGCCGCAAGCAGAGGCTTTGAGTTGTTAGGAGGCTTTATCGCCACTGGATGAATTCAGATAATTTAACCAGAGATGTGCTTCTTGTACCATTTGCAGCTTCTTATTGATCTCCTGGAAGCAGCGTAAGCTTTGAAGCCCTCTAGTCCTGAAGCATTTCACGTCTAGATGTGTTTTTGTTCATGTTTTGTGTTAATGTCTTTTATTTTGAAAAGTGTTTCCATGTCATGTTATTTCCTGTTTCCTTGCCATGTCATGTGATTCCCTGATTCCATGTCAATTCATGTAATTATCCTGTTTCCCTCATGTTCATGTGTCCTGTTCCTATTGGTTATAGTCTTGTTATTAGTTCTGTTATGTCATTGGTTCATGGTCATTGTCTTATCTTGTTTATTAGTTCAGTCTTGTGATTGTTTGTCTTGTTTACATGTTACCCATGTCTGTGTATTTAAGCCCTCATGTTTACCATTGTCTCTGGTCAGGTATTGTTTATGTAATGTTGTTTGGAAGTCAAGTCTCAAGTCAAGTCCATGTTTCTGTTCACGGTTTTTGGATTTCACATTTATGAATAAACTGCATTTGAGTTCTTCACATCACCATCGTCTTTGTCTGCCTGTCATTGCCAGCATTCGTTACAAAGCAGCGCTGGTCAACACTGCCTGGATTCTTGAAGAGTGTAGAATAAGAGATATATACATATCAGAAGAAGTTCAGAATCAGCTTTATTGCCAAGTATGCTTACACATACAAGGAATTTGTCTTGGTGACAGGAGCTTCCAGTGTATAACAATACAAAAACAGCAGCAAGACATAGATAATAATACAAAATAAAAAATAGTTATACACATATGTACATACACACACAGACACATGCACACATACACATACGTAGTGCAATCTAATACAAATCTGTTATGTACAGTACAAATATTTTTTTTTATTTATTTATTTATTTTTCTTCCAGAGGAATGAAATGGCAGAAGAGGTTGGATGTGTTGGATAAATATAAAAAAAGATAAACTGTGTATTGCACATAGTTATTGCTCAATGGGGCAATTTATCTGTTCATGAGATGGATAGCCTGAGGGAAAAAACTGTTCCTGTGCCTGACGGTTCTGGTGCTCAGAGCTCTGAAGCGTCGGCCAGAAGGCAACAGTTCAAAAAGGTAGTGGGCAGGGTGAGTGGGGTCCTTTTTCCTCACTCTGGAAGTGTATAGTTCTTGAAGGGGGGGCAGGGGGCAACCGATAATCCTCTCAGCAGTCCGAATTGTCCTTTGTAGTCTTCTGATGTCTGATTTCATAGCTGAACCAAACCAGACAGTTACTGAAGTGCAGAGGACAGACTCAACGACCGCTGAGTAGAACTGTATCAGCAGCGCCTGTGGCAGGTTGAACTTCCTCAGCTGGCGAAGGAAGTACAACCTCTGCTGGGCTTTTTTCACAATGGAGTCAATGTGTGTCTCCCACTTCAGGTCCTGTGAGATGGTAGTACTCCACTGCTGCCACAGTGCTGTTTAAAATGTTGAGGGGGGTCAGTGTTGGGGTGTTCCTCCTAAAGTCCACAAACATCTCCATATGAATGATGTTTGGAGGGAAGAGTTAACTAAATTATTCTAATTTAACAGTTGTTTGAACTAGTTGTTTGAAACTAGCATACAAAATCACTGCTAGGGAAAACACAAATTTGCACAATTGGACTTTTGATTCCAAATCATATTGTTACTGAGATATATTCCTTGTGACAGCTTCCCCGTGTAACAACTAGCAGTCTCCGCTATGCCATAGTTCTGAGTGAAAGAAGATGCAAGTAGATTTTGAATTGACATTAGGTGGAATAACCGATGATAATGCTTCAAGATGGCGCTGAGTATGGCTGCTGCGCTGTGGGCTCCTACCCAAAATTGCAGTTTTTTGTTTGTTTTGTCTACAATTCTTCTGTTTTTCGTCTTGGATGTCGTCTGCCTTATTGTCTACGATAGACATACACTTTTAGACATTGGTCCTTCAAAAGCACACCTAAAACTGGACTTTAAATTCCTCAATGCCGACCCGCTGTTTTCAAACATGACAGCAGAGCCATTTGTCTGGGCTGCCCGGCCGCGGAAACGCAGCTGGAAAAGGGGAAGGAGAGCTGGCGTTCTCATCAGACTAAGACGTCACGCAAATCGACCCCAGCTACCCAGCATTCTATGTTCAGTCTCTGGATACAATCTCTGCGAGCGAGAGCACAGATCTCTTTCCAATGAGAGACGAGGGACTGCTGCATTATCTGCCTTACAGAAACTTTGATGTCTGCGGAGATTCCAGACTCAGTCATCGAACCCGTGGGGTTCTCAGTGCACCATGCGGACAGAGTGAAAGACCTCTCTGGTAAAAGCAGAGGAGGTGGTGTATGTTTTATGATCAACAAATCCTGGTGTGATCAGAGGAACGTACATTCTATCAAGTCTTTCTGCTCTCCTGATCTGGAATTTCTCATGCTTCTGTGTCGACCATTCTGGCTACCAGGGGAATTCACAGCGGTCATTATCACAGCTGTGTATATCCCCCCACAAGCCGACACAGACCGGGCACTCAAGGAACTGTATGGGAGTATAAGTGAGCAGGAAACCACACACCCTGAGGCCATGTTCATTGTGACCGGGGACTTTAACAAAGCTAACTTCAAGTCAATCTGTTGAATCTGTTCAACAGACGAGGGGACCATTGCTACTCTCCTTTCCTGGGATGGCTACAAATCCCTCCCCCGCCCACCATTTGGCAAATTGGACCACTCTTCCATTCTCCTTCTGCCCGCTTACAGGCAGAAACTGAAACAGGAAGCACCCGCCCTCAGAACAGTGCTGGTCAGACCAGTCAGATTCTATGCTACAGGACTGTTTTGATCACGTAGATGTTCCGGTCCGCCTCTGATGATGACATCGAGGTCTACGCTGATACCGTAACGTGTTTCATCAGGAAGTGCATAGATGATATAGTGCCAACCAAATCAATACGGATCTACCCTAACCAGAAACTGTGGCACTAAATGCGCGGACCTCCGCATTTAATTCCGGGAACACGGAGGAGCATAAACAAGCCAGTTATGCCCTCCGCAAAACTATCAGAGCAGCCAAACGCCAGTACAGGGACAAGATTGAAGGACAGTTCAACACTGACTCTAGAAGCATTTGGCAGGGAATTAACATCATCATGGACTTCAAATGGAATAAAAACTCTGCCGTGAACACCGCTGCCTCTCTCCCACATGAGTTTAATACTTTTTATGCTCGTTTCGAGGGAAACAACACCGCCCTCGTGGAGAGAGCTCTCACGGCCGAAGCTACAGAGGTTAGTTCATTCTCCGTCTCAGCAGTGGATGTTATCCAACAGGTGAATATCTGTAAAGCAGCGGGTCCAGACGGCATTCTGGGCCACGTCATCAGAGCATGCACGTACCAACTGGCTGGTGTTTTTACAGACATTTTCAACCTTTCCCTCTCCTTGTCTGTGGTCCCCACATGCTTGGCCTGTACCAAAGCAACTCAAAATCACTTGCTTAAATGACTGGCATCCTGTTGCTCTGACCCCCATCATTAGCAAATGCTTTGAGAGGCTAATCAGAGATTACATCTGCTCTGTGCTGCCTGCCTTACTGGACTCACTGCAGTTTGCTTACCGCAACAACCGCTCCATTGATGATGCCATTGCATATACACTACACACTGCTCTCTCCCACCTGGAAAAAAGGAACACATATGTGAGAATGCTGTTTGTAGACTACAGCTCAGCATTCAACACCATAGCGCCCTCCAAGCTTGATTTGAATCCCCGGGCTCTGGGCTGAAACAGCTCGCTGTGCAGCTGGATCATGGACTTCCTGTCAAGCAGACGCCAGGTGGTTAGAATGGGCAGCAACATCTCCTCATCACTGACCATCAACACTGGAGCTCCGCAGGGCTGTGTTCTCATACCACTCCTGTATTCCCTGTACACACATGACTGTGTGGAAACACCTAGCTCCAATGCCATCATTAACTTTGCTGATGATACTATGGTGGTAGGTCTGATCACTGGCAATGATGAAACAGCCTACAGAGAGGAGGTGCACACTCTAACACACTGGTGTCAGGAGCACAACCTCTCCTTCAATGTCAGTAAGTCCAAGGAGCTCCAACAGCAAAAGAAAAAAATCAATGGTTATGCTTTCACAGCTTTGCAAAAGAAGATAAAAGTATACAGTGCTGGAGAACAGCATTAAGAAGAGAGAAACAGACCAAATTTTCTGTCACTTACTCAGCAGCTGTGTTAGAAGCTTCATCGCAGCTATGGTAGCTATGGTATGGTATGTTTTTTACATTTTTTAACTTAAATAGTGTTTGATAGTGGAATTCATGGTAAACAATTACATTACCCATGGTACATCAGAGAAAGATCCACCAATCAGAGAACCGCGACCGTCGAAAACCGCAAAACGTGCCTCGGCACGACCGCGGTTTGGGGGCAAAGTGGCAATCCTGCGTTGTGACTGGAGCAGAGATGGGAGGTAGTGATGTTCATTCTGGAAGTGAACAGGAGATGGAGGATGGATTGTTTGGTGGGGAGTCTGAAGGTGGTTGAATTAGCAATTGGACATTAGTGGAAAGTCAGAAAAGGAAAAAAGGTTCGGGAAAGGCTTCAGGAACGGACAGCGGAAAAGAAAATCGACAGGTCAGGAGAAGAAGAGTATAAGGTAATGATAAAATTTCTATCAGAGTCTGTGAACACATTAAACCCAATAAGAGTAACTAAAGCATTGAAGAAAGCTGTTGGTAAGATTGAAAATGCTAAAAAGATGAGAGATGGGAGATTGTTCATATTCTGCAAGGACAATAAGCAACAAAAAGCAGCATTAGGATTAAAACCTTTAATGGGACTAAAAATGTCTAGTGCAGTAATGGAAGAAAAGAAATGGGTAAGAGGAGTAATAACAGGGATTCCCATGGATGTGACTGATGAGTCGGTCAAAAAGAATCTGTCTGAGGCGGAGGTGATAAGTGTAAAATGCTTGAAGGTGATCAGGAATAAGGAAAGGATGAACAGTCTCTCAGTTATGATACATTTAGATGAGGAAAGATTGCCTGATAGGGTATTTCTTGGTTTTTTAAGTTATGCTGTCTGTCCATATATACCGCCACCGATAATATGTTTTAAGTGTCAAAAGTTTGGGCATGTGGCGGCTGTATGCAAAAGAAAACAGCATTGCACTAGATGTGGCGGAGAGCATGAATACAGAAAATGTGGGCAAGGACTGAATCTGAAATGTTGCAACTGCGGAGGGGCATCTAGTGCTGGATATGGTGGATGCCAGGTCAGGAAGGAGGCTGAGGAAATATAAAACAAAAAGGTTTTACGCGGAACCAAGCAAATGTATTCAGAGGACAGCTCAGCAGAAAGAAAAAAAGGAAAATGGCACTCCAGTGATGGAGAGTTGCAGTTATCAGTGTAGAGTGAAAGAAAACTCAATGGTAGTAGATAAGGTATCATTCATTGCATTCATGGCAGAAGTGGTTAACTGGTTAACAAAAAGTAGGTCTGAAGGGATTAGAATAATTTAAGGGTGGCGGGGAAATACTTGGATGTTGAGGGAATAACAGTGGATAAAATTAATGAAAAACTAAAGGTACAGGTGTCAAACTCACAGGCGGCATGTGGTGGTTCATAATGGTGTTCAGAATTCTTCAATGGAACACAAGAAGTTTAATTGCAAATGAACTGGAATTCAAGAAATTTATAGATGAGTTGGATGATAAACCTCAAATAATATGTGTACAGTAGTCTTGGCTTAAACCTCACTGGAATTATGTGGTGCAAGGATATACTGTCAAGGTCCTGTCACTCTGTCAGTGGCGTTTGCCTCGCGATGTACACTCAGGTTTCGTTTAGTGTGAGAATGTATGGTATCGCTTTGTTTGGCATTGCTACGCATTCTCTCATCTTGTTTGTCAGTTGGCATGGGCGTACATTGCCTTATTCTCTTGATGATGTGAGTTCATGCTATTCAGGTGTTTAGTTGTCTTGTGAGAGCACGTGGCTTGTTTTGTTTCTATATCGCCACGTGTCTCTCTGTCTTACGTCATACCCCGCCTCCTTGTTTGCTTATTATTAGTTTATTAGACACACCTGCCCTGTCTTGCTAACCTGTTGATTTCGCTCCCTATTTTAGTCTCCTCGTGTTTGCTGTCCAGTGCCAGTTCGTCTTGTTTCAAGTCTTGTGTGCTTGTTTATTCCAGTTGGTCTGGCCTGTCAGTTTCCTGTCTTGTTTGATCCTGTTATTTCCAACCCAGTCTGGTTGGTCCTGTTCCCCACTGCCTTCTGCCCCAGCCCTGGTTTATTCGTTTTCCCCTACTGGGTTGTTTATGTTTCTTTTCCCCCTTGTGGGAATTTTGGTTTGTTTTTGCCCTTTTTGTTATATTAATAAATCCTCTGTTTTTTATAACTCCATGCTTGGGTCCATTTCCTCTGAATGTGACATTACGAACTGGTCCAATGGACCCAGCAGAGATTTTTTTTCAACTGGTCGCCAGCACACTGCCCAAGTTAAGCAGCTTTACGGGCTACGGCAGGAGGACAGGTCCGTGTGGGGCATGCCCTTGAATTTGTATCTTTTTCCTTGGGTCTGGGATACAATCAGACCTGCCTAATTGATCTCTTTTGGCCCACGCCTGCCACGGTCAACGAGCCAGCGTCCATGCCTGCCATGATCAGTGAGTCAGCGTCCATGCCTGCCACGATCAATGAGTCAGCGCCAACGCCAGCCACGGTCAACGAGCCAGTGCCTGAAGCCTCGTCCATCCCAGAGCCTGTGCCTGAAGCCTTGTCTGTCTCAGAGCCAGCTCCTGAAGCCTCGTCCGTCCCAGAGCTGCGCCCGAAGCCTCGTCAATCCCAGAGCCAGCGCTCCTGGCCATAGAGGCCATTCCCCAGTCATTGCCAGCACTCCCGGCCATGGAGGCCGTTGTGGGGACAGGAAAGTTGGAAATGGTGGTGGGATGATTACTTTTATTAAACTAGGAATAGGTTCGGAGTTTGGATGTGAAAAATGAATGTGAAGCAGTGGTGGTGGAGGTATGGGTTGGGGCACAGAGTAGTAGAGTAATTAATTTCTACAATCCATGTGAGAGATTAAGTAGTGAATCATTATGAAAAATTGGGGGTGAGGGAAATTAAAGGGTGGTGTGGAGATTTTAATGCACTTAGCACATTATGGGGTAGTTTAAACACTTACCAAAATGGAAAAATAGTGGAGGAAATTCTTGACTCAATAGAGGGTGATTCTCTGTAACTGACCTGACAATTATCTTACAATGTTTGGCTAGGGAAAATGTATGGAAGGTGGTTTTGGATCACATCTCTTTGGGAAGTGACCATTTTCCCATAATTTGTAAAATTGGGTTGGAGTTAGCAAAAGCGGGTATGGAGAAAATCCCAAGGTGGAAGTTTAAGTCTGCAGATTGGAAAAATGTTAAGAGATAAGTGAGGAAAGATTACAGGGTTTAAGTGAGGCCATAGAAGACATAGAGGAGCTCAATAACAAAATTAATGGAATTCTTTGTGGTACAGCAGTAGAGGTGATTGGTAAAAGCATAGGGATATGAGAGAATAGAGTTGTGCCATGGTGGACAGATGATTGCAGTAAGGCAATTAAAATCAGAAACAGATTATTAAGAAAAGTAAGAAAGACTTTCATTCGATGATTTCATCATGTATAAGAAAGCTCAGGCAAATGTTAATATAATGGTTAGAACTGCTAAAAGAAGGCACTGGAGAGAATTTTGTGAAAATATAGGTGAGAAGATAGATATTAAAGAATTGTGGGGAATGATTAGGAAGATGGGAGGGATTCAAAAGCGCAATAATATTTCTGTCCTGATAAGTGATGAGAAACAAATGATCACTGAGAGCAGAAAAGCAGAAGGGCTAGCTGAGACTTTCATTAAAGTGCATAGCAATGGAAATATATAAGATGAAATGAAGAAATGTAAGGAACAGAGTATGAGAGAGAACCTGGAAATCTTGGATCAAAAAGACACCACTGGAGGTAATCTCGATGTTCACTTCTCAATGTATGAAATGCTCTTGTGGGGGTGAGACATACTTCTCCAGGGAAGGATGAAATCTGTTATATCTTTCAGATTTTTCATTAAACATCATTTTGGGCCATGTGGGCCATTAATAAGGTATGGGAGGTAGGGAAGCTTCCATCCTCCTGGAAGCATGGAGTTGTCATACCTATAGCAAAGCCAGGGAAAGATCATTCAACTCCAATGAACTACAGATCCATAGCTTTAACATCCAACCTATGTAAGTTAATGGAAAAGATGGTAATGTCATGCCTGATTTATGTTCTAGTAAGGGGCTTTTATATCCACACCAGAACAGTTTTAGAAAGGTCCGAAGCACAATGGATTCGGTTCTTTGTCTTGAGAATGAACAAGTGAACAAAGAAGTGCTTGTGGGGGTGTTCTTTGATGTAGAGAAGGCCTATGACATGATGTGGAAGGAAGGGTTATTAATTAAACTGGATAAAATGGGAATAAAGGGGAGATTATATAACTGGATTATGAGTTTTTTAATAGATAGGATAATACAAGTAAGGGTGGGAGCATCATACTCAAAAGTATATTGGATTGATAAAAGAAGGCCTCAAGGTAGTGTTTCAAGTCCCATTCTTTTTAATATAATAATTATAATAGTTTAATATAATAGTGAAATTCTTTCAAGAATTAGGCCAGAGATAGCGAGATCATTATATGCAGATGATGGAGCATTGTGGAAGAGAGGAACAAATGTTAAAAAGTGGAGAAAAGAATGTAGGAGGCAATAGATGAAGTTGGAAATTGGCCAGATTGTTGGGGATTTAGATTCTCTGTATCTAAAATTCAGGTAATATGCTTTTCAAGAAAGAAAAAAATCCTAAAGTTAAATAAAAAATTATGACCAGTTATTAGAGAAAGTATCAGTGGTTAGGCTTTTGGGAGTAGGGATGGACTCAAAATTGACATTTGGCACACACATTCAGAAAATAATTGACAAATGTTAGAAGGGAATTAATATTCTACATTGTTTGGCAGGAACAGACTGGGGTGCAAGTCGTTACTCCCTAAGGAGAGTATACTGTATCACAGATTAGATCTACAATAGATTACGGAAGTATTGTATATAGCTCAGCATCAACATTATGGAAGAAAAAGATTGACGTAATCAATCCCAGGCATTAAGAATTTGCTGCGGTGCATTTAGATCATCACCAGTAGTATTAATACAAGTGTAAATGGGAGAAATGCCTTTAGAGTTATGTGGATTACAACAAAAAATGGTTTATTGGACATCAGTAAAAGGACATGCATGAGTACTCTCAGTTGGAAAGCTTTGGATGGACTGCAGGTGAAGAGGCTCAGCATATGGGAATTCTTGGTGTTGATGTTAGTCCAACTGTGGCTGTGCCAGTTCCCTATCTGTCACTCACTCGATGTTGGTGTCGATGTAGTGACACTAGGGGTCACTCTTGGGAGCCCGAGACACCTCTGGTCTTTGATGAATGAAAATGAAAATTGGCGAGTGGTATTTGCATGCCAGTCCCCCGGACATACGGGTATAAAAGGAGCTGGTATGCAACCACTCATTCAGATTTTCTCTTCGGAGCCGAACGGTAATGCTCATTGAGCTGAATATCACTGTTCATTCACCTCTGCTGGATCTGACGGCGCATTTCAGTGGCTTCTCCCTCCTCTGCACTGGTGCACTGCAGAGAGCGCCCCTGGGCGCTCCGGCAGAAAAACTAGAGAGTATATTTTCTGAAAGAGCATTTTTCCCCTCTAAAAGAGTATATTTCTCTAAAAGAGCGCACACACGGAACGTCTTTTTAAAGACGCGTCTTTCTAAAGATGCCTTTCCGATTGTGTGTTATTCCTGGTTGCGGTCATTATCTCTCAACCTCGGATGGTCATGATCGCTGTCTTTCGTGTCTGGGCGCGACCCACACGGAGGCAGCGTTTGTGAATGGTTCATGTTCTCACTGCAAGAACATGACCATGGCAACGTTGCAGTCGCGGCTTGCTTTCGTAAGAAATCAAGCCACCCCAGCGGCTCCCCGCCTCGGTCCTTCTACCTACGGGTATGAGGCCAGCGTGGCTAGCACTGGGGCCGATTTGGGGACCCCAATGGGATCATCTCCGCCGGGTATCCCCCCGCGGACCTCCCATTCCCCAGCATGCTCGTCTGCCCCAATCGGGCTTCCGGATGAGTTCGCCAGCTCGTCGCACGGCGAGTCTGGCTTCTTGTTCGGAGCTCACGAAGATGATGAGCTCTCGAGCGCAGCATCAGAGAGCGGGCTTGTCCAGTCGGATGCAGAAGCCTCAGCTGGGCTTCCCCCTTCGGGGACGATTGCCCAGTCACAGGCCGATGCCGAAATGACGGACATGTTTTCCCGGGCGGCCACGAGCGTCGGGCTAGATTGGAACCCTCCGCTCTCCCCTGAACCCTCGTGGATTGATGATTGGTTTCAGGGCTCGCGGCACCGCTCAAAACAGCCGCGCCCCGCTCCAGTGCCATTCTTCCCGGAAGTGCATGAGGAGCTGACGAAGTCGTGGGAGGCACCTTTCACTGCCCGGCCCCGACTCTGCAGTTCCCCCGCTCTCACTACCCTTGATGGCGGGGCGGCCAAGGGCTATACGGCGATTCCCCCAGTGGATAAGGCGCTTGAGGTGCACTTATGCCCGCAAAGTGCCGCCACCTGGCATGGAGGCCCTAAGTTCCCATCCAAGCCCTGTAGGCTCACCTTGTCCCTGACGGCTAAAGCCTACAGTGCTGCTGGACAAGCCGCCTCTGCCCTGCACGCCATGGCTCTCCTGCAGGTCCACCAAGCCAAGGCACTGAAAGAACTGCACGAGGGTAGTTCCGCCCCAGATTTGATGCAGGAACTGCGCTCGGTGACCGACCTCACCCTCCGGGCGACGAAGGTCACGGCGCGGTCTCTTGGGCGGACGATGGCCACACTAGTGGTTCAGGAGCGCCACCTTTGGCTCAACCTGGTCAAGATGGGCGAGGCCGACAAGACACGGTTCCTTGCTGCCCCCATTTCCCAGACGGGCCTATTCGGCGACACCGTTGAGGACTTTGCCCAGCAGTTCTCGACGATGAAGCAGCAGACGGAGGCAATCCGGCACATCCTGCCCCAGCGCGGCTCAAGATCCCGCACCCCGTCTGCTCGTCGCCAAGGGCGTCCCCCTGCGGTGACTGCACCGGCTCCGCCGCAGCCCGCCCCTTCGGCCCGGCCCCGGCGTGGAGCCCACCGCAGGAAGCCGATGCCACCCGTCTCACAGCCGGCGCCGAAGAACCCACGGAGGTCCTCGAAGCACCCCTGAGACGGGCAACCCAGGGACGAGGGAACCCACTCACGTGGAGCTGGTAGGAAGACCACTCCATCCCCCGGTGGAGGGCGGGGTGGAAAATCTTTTGTTGCCTTTTTGTTTGATTTCGCCGCACGCCCAAGTGGCTGCGGTACCCAACAGTTCAGCAAAAGAGCGGCTTCCTTCCTCCCTGGGTCACATACCCGGTGTGTACGGTCGTCACCATGACTACCGTCCATGGGCTTTTTCTTGCAGGATTGGCATTCCAGCGGTGCCCTTTCTGCCCCTGAGTGCTCAGCTGTGGCACACAGCCACCCCCGATGTGGCAGCCTCCACGAGTTATGAGGACAGGCCTCTTCCTCCCCCGTCCCAGGCTGTTCTGGGGGTGGTCACAAGGAGCCAGGTAAGTGCTTTGATGTCCCTAGACTCAGCACGGCCACAACGTGCTGTGGCATCTCGCGCTCTGCCTCGCCGCGAGGCCCCACCTGCCAGTACGTCCAACGACGTTGTCTCCTTGGTCCCCCTCGCACAGAATTTGGACACGTGGCTTGCGCTTTCCAATCCGTCGTGGTGGCTGGTCCGGACCATCTGACTCGACTACGTGATTCAGTTCGCCAGGCGCCCGCCCAGGTTCAGCGGTATTCACTTCACCTTGGTCAAGGGCGAAAACGCTGCCACCCTGCGCGCGGAGATCGCTACCCTCTTACGGAAGGACGCGATAGAACCTGTCCCTCCAGCCGAGATGAAGAAAGGGTTTTACAGCCCCTGCTTCATCGTACCGAAAAAGGCAGTGGGTTGCGGCCAATCTTGGACTTGCGAGTACTGAACCGGGCTTTACACAGACTCCCGTTCAAGATGCTGACGCAAAGACGCATTCTGGCGAGCGTCCGGCATCAAGATTGATTCGCGGCGGTAGACCTGAAGGATGCGTACTTTCACGTCTCGATCCTTCCTCGACACAGACCCTTCCTGCGGTGGTAGACACGATCACTCAGGCTAGGGCCCCCTCTACGAGGCGCCTGTATGCCTTTAAGTGGCATTTATTCGCTAAGTGGTGTTCTTCCCGACACGAAGACCCCCAGAGATGCGCAGTCGGATCAGTGCTTTCCTTCCTGCAGGAGAGGCTGGAAGGGAGGCTATCCCCCTCCACCTTGAAGGTGTACATTGCCGCCATAGCAGCACACCACGACGCAGTTGACAGTAAGTCTTTAGGGAAGCACGACCTGATCATCAGGTTCCTAAGAGGCGCCAGGAGGCTGAATCCCTCCAGACCGCGCCTCGTTCCCCCATGGGATCTCTCTGTAGTTCTTCAGGGTCTACAGAGAGCCCCCTTTGAGCCTTTGCAGTCAGCTGAGCTTAAGGCACTCTCCTTGAAGACTGCCCTCCTGACTGCGCTCACTTCCATCAAGAGGGTAGGTGACCTGCAAGCGTTCTCTGTCAGAGAAATGTGCCTGGAGTTCGGTCCGGGTTATTCTCACGTGATCCTGAGACCCTGACCGGGCTATGTGCCCAAGGTTCCCACCACCCCTTTTAGGGACCAGGTGGTGAACCTGCAAGCGCTGCCCCAGGAGGAGGCAGACCCAGCCCTGTCGTTGCTGTGTCCGGTGCACACTTTACACATCTATTTGGATCGCACGCAGAGCTTTAGAGTCTCTGAGCAGCTCTTTGTCTGCTTTGGTGCACAGCGGAAAGGAAGCGCTGTCTCCAAGCAGAGGATCGCCCACTGGCTCATTGACGCCATAACTATGGCATATCTCGCCCAAAACATGCCGCCCCCGGTAGGGCTACGAGCCCATTCTGCCCATGGTGTAGCGGCTTCTTGGGCCCTGGCCAGAGGTGCCTCTCTAACAGACATTTGCAGAGCAGCGGGCTGGGCAACACCCAACACCTTTGCAAGGTTCTACAACCTCCGGGTGGAACCGGTTTCGTTCCAGGTAGTGGCACGCAACACAAGCGGATAAGCCCGGGATAGCTGGCCGGGTGTATCGCTTGCACATAGCGCCTTCCACCTCCTTTTGAGCTGAAGACGTGCGCCGTTAATTCCCAGTAGTGTTCACAAAATGTGTTCCCTGGTTGACTTCCTCCGAGCCCTGTGGCAGTCGAGTTTTCGGAGAGACTCACTGCCGGCCCAGTACACGCGCTAACTAAGAGCCCTGTTCTGGGTAGGTGCTCCGCATGTGGTGGTTCCCTGTAAGGCTAACCCCATGCGATCTATATCCTCCGCTAGTTCGTTTCCCTTGCTGGCAAACTGCGTCTTCCTTGGGCAGAGCCCCTCTTCCCCAGTCTCCATGTTTGTAGTAACTCCTCCCCCACTGGGCAGGATCTACCTTGAAGGCTCTCCACATGGTTGGAAAGACCATGTGATGTATTCTTCCACTTAAATATCCCCCCTCTCTTGGGGTGAGGTGTGGTCTCCGTGGTGTCTTCCCCTTGAGAGGGACACCCCCCGACTAGACCTGGCGGCCCAGTCAGATAATCCCCCTTCTTTATTAGGGAGTGGAAAAAGAGAAGGGGAAAAGAGGCCACGACTGGGTTAAGCCTGTCTCTATCTTTGGGTAGTCGACTTGTCCCTAAAAAGGGCCGTTTGACACTCATAACTGTGTTGGGGGAGGTTACGTGTTGACCTGGTGTGCTGGCTATGAGGCACACAGCAAGTCTACCCACCACACACCGCCAGTTCACGTAACACAGTTCAGCCTTGTGGCGTTTTGTATAGGGACCCCTAGTGTCACTTCATCGACACCAACGTCGAGTGAGTGACAGATAGGGAACGTCATGGTTACTGGTGTAACCGCCGTTCCCTGATGGAGGGAATGAGACGTTGTGTCCCTCCTGCCACAACGCTGAACTACCCGCTGAAATGGCCGGACCTAATATCGTCTCCTCAGCATAAAACCTGAATGAGTGGTTGTATACCAGCTCCTTTTATACCCGTATGTCCGGGGGAGTGGCATGCAAATACCACTCACCAATTTTCATTGGCCTTTTATCAAAGACCAGAGGTGTCTCGGGCTCCCAAGAGTGACCCCTAGTGTCACTACATCGACATCAACGTCTCGTTCCCTCCATCAGGGAACAGAGGTTACATCAGTAACCATGATGTTTTACTGCCTTGGCTATTTCCAATGCTTTCAGTCGATCTCCAGCTGCTGGACAATATTAATAACAAACAAAGGTGTATTTCAAAGCAGCAGGTAGTGAAGCAATATTTAGACCAGAAGTATTTCCATTGTTTACAAATGTATACAGATGGTGCAAAAGACCCTGATTCTGGGCGTACAGCTGCAGCAGTGGTTATTCCCTAATTCAAATATAAGATCAACAAAAGGACATCAAATCGTCTATCAGATTTTGGAAATAGGATATTCTTCAGATTTTTGTAAGGTTACACCAACAGGGAATAGGAATTTGTTTTTTATGGGTACCTGCTCATGTAAGGGTGGAAGGCAATGAAGAAGTGGATGATATGGCCAAGAAGGGTTTAAAGCATCCAGAAATATATATAGGTGCATCATTAATTAAATCAGAAATTAAAGGGTTTATTAAAGGGGCTGTAAAGGGAATGTGGCAAGAAATGTGGGACAGGGAGGGAAAGGGAAGACATCTTTACAGTATTCAAAGGGTAGTAGTCACAAGAGAGTGGCTGATGGCAATCGAAGGGATGATACTGTTATTTCACATCTTCGTATAGGGTACACTGCATTGAATCAGTAACTATATATTATTGGTAAACATGACACTGATTTGTGCAACACGTGAACTACTGGAGACGGTAGAGCATGTGCCATTATAGTGCATTGGATATAATAAAGAAAGAGCCCAACTCGCAGAAGAAGTTAAGTCCTTATGTTTAAGTGGTATGACAGTACAGAACTTAAGGAATTCTTCAATAGTATCTAAGGCTCTGTTAGATTATTTAAAAGCAACAGATCTGATTAATAGAATTTAGTTTTTTTTTTCTATCTTTATTTTCCTTCAACATCAATGCTTCACACTCCTTCCCAGTAGGTGGCGGAAATGCACCAAAGGTTGTTTGCCAGCCACCATAAAACCCAAAAGAAGAAGACGGAGTCTTCCCATGACGCACTGTAAATGACGTAATCAAGTCTGTCTCCCTTCACCCTTAAACTACTAATATATTTGTACATTTCTGAATATTTTCCAATAAACGTAAACTATATTGTTTCTATACCTATAATCAACAACGTAAAATAAATAGTTTTATATATTTCCATAGTTTTATATTCAATGACATAATTCACAATGCTATATGGGATTGTAGTTTGTGCCTTCATGAAAGATGGTAAGTACTCAGCCTTGTACCTTTGTATTTATGTCCGATTTTCAAATACTTTTTTGCGGGGCCTTGGTAGCTCAGCAAATAAAGACGATGACTACCACACCTGGAATCGCAAGTTCAAATCCAGGGTGTGCTGAATGACTCCAGTCAGGCTTCCTAAGCAACCAATTGGCCCGGTTGCTAGGGTGGGTAGAATCATGTTGGGTTAACCTCCTCGTAGTCGTTATAATGCGGTTCTCGTTCTCGGTGGGGCGCGTGGTGAGTTGTGCATGGATGCCACGGAGAATAGCGTGAAGCCTCCACATGCACTATGTCTCCATGGTAACGTGCTCAACAAGCCACATGATAAAATGTGCAGATTGACAGTCTCAGAAGCAGAGGCAACTGAGATTCGTCATCCGCCATCCGGATTGAGGCAAGTTACTATGCCACCACGAGGACCTAGAGTGCACTGGGAATTGGGCATGCCAAATTGGGGAGAAAAGGGGAGAAAAATAAATAAAAATACTTTTTTTTTTTTGTTGTGATTCACCTCGGAGCTGGTTGGTTTGGTTCATGGCTTACAAGTCTTTTATGAAGTTTTTGTATTAAAAGTCCAGATTATCCACCCTGATTCTACTGGACCTTTCTGCAGCCTTTGACACAGTCAACCATCAGATACTGCTGTCCACCTCTCTACTCTGGGCATTACAGGAATGCTGAAATGAATGGGGAAAAAACTTCTGGAACCCAGATTGCTGAAAAAGTGGGCAGTCACTGTTTCTCTCTATAAAGTGAGTGAGTTCAGGGTTTTGAAAAGATGGGGCGTGGCTAATCCAACAGCTCAGTTTGTGGAAATTCTAGAATGGCTCAAATCGCTTACAGCCAGGGGTGTAAAATGTACTCGAAAATTCTACTTGAGTGAAAGTATGGATGAGTGAAAATTTTACTCAATTAAAAGTCCAAGTATCTAGCCAGAAACATACTTGAGTGAAAGTAAAAAAGTACCACACTGAATTGTACTTAAGTTTTAAAAAAGTAAAAGTAACATAGAAAGAATAAAAAAAGATTTGAAAATTTCCTTGGTGAGTGGGAGACAAAGGAGACATGTCATCTTGTATGAATCCTTACTAACTCCACTAAAGGAAAATAACTCACTAAAGTAGGGCCTAGGGTTGGGTATTGATACAGATTCCCCGATTCGATACGATACCGATTCATAAGCTTTCGGTTCGATTTCGATTAGATTCATATGGGTATATTTCAGTTATAATGTCCCTTTTGCTTACATATGAAATAAATTCTTTCTCAGCTAATGCTGTGAATTATACAGGGGACCTTCTAACTAGGTACATTATAAAAATATATATTTTTCTAATTATATTTTAGTAGTTTTTCATCATTTGTCACATTTTGGATTTTTAAAACTGAACAAACCAAAGTATTTAAACAATAAATATGATACTATATTGCATATATTATATTTTGTGACATGTTTATTGTTTAACTGCATAATTTGTACTATTCACATGTATTTACATTGAGCTGTTGAACACGTGCTAAAAAACAGTACTGTCTCTTTAAGGAAGCCCAGCATTTCTGTACAGTAATGCGAAATTTGGTTGCAAATGCTAGTGATTTATTCTCATTGTAGTGGAGGGTTGCACATAAATAACATTTAACTTAAACTAGGCATCAGTGCAGTTCGATTGGTTTGTTAGTATTAAGCTAAGATGGAAGAAAATGATCTGCAAAAATGTAACGAGTACTTTTTAAGTCTAAATAAAATTGTAATGAGTAAAAAGTACTATTTTTTTATTTGAAAATGTAATTAAGTAAAAGTACAAGTATTCAGTTTAAATTGCACTCGAGTAAAGTACAAATCCCCCAAAGCAATACTTAAGTATAGTAATGAAATATAATTACTCAAGTACTTTACACCCCTGCTTAGAGCACCTTTAATATGTGTCCTATTTGCCAAATAAGGTCAGTAGATATCAGTTTATATTAGTATTACCAATTGATATTACCATGATTCATGTCCAAAGAACCATGGTAATACCATTTTGTTTGTTAAAACCATACAATTTAGGGGCCTGAGTAGCTCAGCGAGTATTGACGCTGACTACCACCCCTGAGTCTTCAACTCAGTCAGAAACATATACAATTGTAACATTTTTAGCTTTACTTATTTTTCATCAATGTGTACAACACAAAATATTAACTATAAAGTGAATTGGAGAGATACATAAAGCAAAATAATAATTCCTTGAACTTCTTTGCCCTAATAATCCATAAAATTAAGATTTTAAGTACTACTAACTCAAACGATCAAGTACAGAAATGAGGTTGTTGGGAATACTTATAAATCCTTGCACATGAAGAATTTTAGCATGTTTGTTTGGTCTAAAAGAACTTATTGGGGCATTTAATTAGTTGTTATTTAGAATTTAGAGATTTAAGCTCTTTTTAGTATTATTGATGTTGTTTTATTGTAAGTAGTTAGTGTTCTCTTTGGTGAAGTTGGATCTTGTTCATGCCATGTAATTTTTCTTTGCGCGTGTGATTGAGTGTGGCTGAAGAGAAGCTTTATCTGCACTTTTTAGGGAATCAGCTGTTTAATGACTAACTTCAGTCATTATTTTCTTTAAATTAGGTAGAAACAATAATATTAAAGTTAATTTGAAACAACCTGCTTTTTGCTGAGCGACTCCAGTCAGGCTTCCTAAGCAACCACTTGGTCCGGTTGCTAGGGTGGGCAGAGTCACCTTGGGTTAACCTCCTTGTGGTTGCTATAATGTGGTTCTTGCTCTCAGTGGGTCACGTGGTGAGTTGTGCGTGGATGCCGCAGAGAATAGCGTGGGCCTCCACACGCGCTAGATCTCTGCGGTAACGCGCTCAACAAGCCACATGATAAGATGTGCGGATTGACGGTCTCAGACGCGGAGGCAACTGAGATTCATCCTCCGCCACCTGGATTGAGGCGAGTCACTACGCCACCACAAGGACCTAGAGCGCATTTGGAATTGGGCATGCCAAATTTTGACAATGCGCATAAGAACTCCTGAATGGAAACGCTTGATTTGTGAATAAAAATGTACATAAACTTTTATGCGCTTGGAGGAGGTGGATTTTCTAGAGTTTCACATTTGTTAAAATGTGTATTAAAGTGATGGAAATGGCATATTCACATGAACGATGACATGTCATGACCATATTTAAAGCGCTGTGTCAATATGCTCGTCGGATGGTACAGGTGTGCGAGAGCTTGACGTGACTGGCTCAACGAAAGGCCCGACCATGGCACACAATTCTTCAAACATAGCCCTAGTTAGTCGAAAGTGCTTCACCCACAGATCGTTGTTATATCTTCTCCAGGCCAGCACGTATGACACCGCCCAGCACCTGGCTCCCTGACGTACTTCGGACCGACCTCATGGTGGCTGAGAGGAGATGGCAGAAATCTAAAGATCCAGCAAATCTGAGTAAGTATCAGTCTTTGCTTGCATCTTTTTCAGATAACATAAATCTGCACAAACCTCCTATTACCAGGACAAGATCAACAGCACCACAGACACTCGCAGCCTATTTAGAACATTCAACACACTTCTCTGTCCTCCCTCTCCACCGCCTGACACCTCACTGACAGCAGATGTCTTCGCCACATTTTTTACAAATAAGGTTACAGCCATCAAAAAAACACTCTCAGCACCACACCCTGTCAAACATCCATCTCCTGTATGCAGCTCTTCTATCTCTATGTTCTCTCCTCTGACTGACACTGAGGTCTCTAAACTCCTCCTCTCCAACCACCCCACCACCTGTTCCCTTGACCCCATTCCTTCCCACCTTCTCCAAGCCATCTCTCCGTCCATCCTACCTGCACTCACACACATAATCAGCACATCTTTACTCACAGGCATTTGTCCCACTACATTTAAGCAGGCTTGAGTAACCCTGTTGCTTAAAAAACTGCACTTAACCCCACACAAGTAGAACAATACAGACCAGAATCTCTCATCCCTTTCATGGGAAAAACACTTGAAAGGGCATTTTTCAATCAGATCTCTGCCTATCTCTCGCAGAACAAGCTGCTGGATGACAATCAGTCATGCTTCAAAAGTGGACATTCCACCGAGACTGCCCTACTGTCTGTCACTGAGACAGGCGAGAGCTGGATCCAGATTATCCATCTTGATTCTACTGGACCTTTCTGCAGCCTTTGACACAGTCAACCATCAGATACTGCTGTCCACCCTCTCTACTCTGGGCATCACAGGAACTGTGCTTGGCTGGTTTAAGTCTTGTCTCTCAGGTAGGTCCTTCAAGGTAGTCTTGAGAGGTTAGGTATCCAAGTCACATCAGTTACTTTCTGGGGTACCTCAGGGCTCAGTGCTTGGGCCACTTCTCTTCCCTATATACACAATATCACTGGGACCCATCATTCAAGCACATGTGTTCTCTTACCACTGCTACGCCAATGACACATAGCTCTACTTGTCTTTCCAGCCCAACGACACCACGGTGACTGCTCGAATTGCTACCTGTTTGGCAGAGATCACGGCCTTGATGAAGGAATACCACCTGCAACTTAACCCAGTGAAGACAGAGCTCCTTGTCTTTTCAGCTAACCCTGCTGCTGAACACAACATCACCATTCAGCTGGGTTCAACTACAACGCCTTCCAAAATGATCAGAAATCTAGGGGTAACCATTGATAAACAACTCAGTTTCACAAACCACATCTCAAAGACAGCACAATCATGTAGATTTACACTCTACAATATCAGGAAAATAAGATCATTCCTCTCTGAACATGCCACTCAACTTCTTGTTCAGTCACTTGTCATAACTAAACTGGACTACTGTAACGCTCTCATTGCAGGCCTCCTTTCATGCACATTTAGGCCCTTTCAAATGATCCAGAATGCAGCAGCACGTCTGGTCTTTAATGAACCAAAGAGTGTGCATGTCACACCACTCATTGTCTCTAAAAACTGGCTTCTGGTTGATGCATGTATCAGATTCGAGGCTCTGAGGATGGCATAAAGAACAGTCACTGGGTCTGCTCCAGCATACCTAAAATAATTTCTGCAGAGCTACATACCCACCAGCAGCCTGCGGTCGGCTAATGAGTAACACCTTGTTGTACCAACACAAAGAGCCACCAAAACACTTTCCCGGACTTTCGGTTTCACTGTACCTCATTGGTGGAATGAGCTTCACAACTCCATCCGTGAAGCAGACTCACTCTCTGTCATATGACTAAAAACAGATATTTTCCATGCACTCATTTTATATATATATATATATATATATATATATATATATATATATATATATATATATATATTGCTCTCTAATCTGTCTTGGATGCTACTATTCTGATGCTAGTGAAACTTTGTAATGCAGCACTTTTTGTACCGCTGTCTCCTTAAGATGAATTGCTTATGATGTATTATTCATCTTTTGTAGTCGCTTTGGATAAAATTAATAAATGCCAAATGAATAAATGTAAATGTAAAGTGGGTCCTCACAATCCACCAGAACTGTTTTGTGCGGGAGCACTCCCAGGTATATGGAGGCTGTCAGCGAATGGGAATAGCCATTTGAGCCCTCATTATGTGAGCTATTGCGCTTATTCTGCAACGTCTCCTGGAATCATTTAATAGCATAAAGTACAATTGCTTTATTACAGCAAATACAACTCTCACCGAAGCAAAGAGGTCACTCAGCTGCTCCTTGACAAAAAGAAGGCAGGCTCCCTCAAGATGCGCATTTACAGTTCATTGAAACGCGCAATGTTTTGCATTTTCTTTAGTCGAATTTTCAGAAATGCACATTAAAAATGCGAAACATTTTGATGGAAACCCAGCTACTGTTCCAACAAGAGTGCTGAGGACAACAAGTTTTTCCTGTTCAAGTTTTGAAACAGTGTGATAGCAAAATAATGAAGACATCCTTCATGAGGAATCATAGCATTGCTCCTTGTGTGAAGCATTAACTGAAGAAACTGCAGTGCGTCTTGCTGTTTGATGAATCTCAGATGAACGTGCACATTAGGTTTTTGGATGTAGTTGAAAACAAGGTCTCCACACATTACTTGGATTGTGGGCACAGTAAGGCCAAGAACTATTTGGAAAATTTTACCAAATGGACTCGTGTCATGTGTGTGCTGTTGTCGCATTGCTTCATTTAGGGGAAATACCCAACTATGACATCAAAAATTGTTAATCAAATGAATTTTTACAAGTAGAATTTCAAAATTTTCATACATTGAATTACAACTAGTAAAAACACCTAAAAAAGCACCATAGTAACCACCCAGAACAACCTAGCAACACCCTAGAAGCAACTCATTGCACCTAAGCAAAAACGAAAGTAATGAGGCTAATTTTGACATAATAGCAGCAAATTTGCACAGCCAAGCATGGCACATTTTCTGCAGAAAGTATAAAAATCTAGTTTCATGATTGTTGTATGTGAATAAACAACAAAGTAAACTGAGAATTCAGGAAAACATTTTTAATGGAGCCACTCATAAAAAAAAAAAATAAAAAAAAAAAAAAAAAACACATGGTATTCAAATATATTGCTTTGATTTTTTTTTTTTTTAACAGGTCACAGAAGAAAAAATGATTATGGTAATATAAAAAGAAACAATTCTATTCCACATTTTCAAGACACTGTAAGCTTTGCTGCTCCATTAGACATTACATGTAGTGTGTCATTATGTACGTCAGTAATGTCTGAGCGTGAGTAATTGGTCATTTATTATTTATTAATAAAAGTTGTCTTTTCTTGCTTTATTCCTCAGTGCTTTTGAACTCCATATAAATGTGAAAAGAGACAAATCTGATGCAGCAAACCTGAGAAAAGATTTAAAAACTGGAAGAAAGAATATAGCGCAAGTGTTCAGGCAGATTAAAGAGTTAGTTCAACCAAAAACGAAACATTCTGTCAAAATGTACACACCACTGTGTCAGTATGATTTTCTTTCTTCCGTAGAACACAAAAGGAGAAGATGCAGAATGTTCACACTGCTCTTTTCCATACAATGAAACTGAAATGACAAAAAGCACCATAAAAGTAGACCATATGACTTTTGTGCTATATTCCAAGTCTTATTAATCCATATGATAGCTTTGTGTGAGGAAAATAACTAAATTTAAGTCATTATTCACTGATAATCTTGGGCAGGAACTTCTCTTGTTGTTATAAAGAATGAAAGTTAAAATGATTTGGAACAATTTGAGTTGTGTAAAAGATGAGTTTTCATTTTTGGGGAAACTATCCTTTTAAAGGGGGGTTGCACTGGAGGTATATCACTTTGTGCTTTGAAGAAGCCTAAATTAGCATTTGTTTCTTCAAAGACGTGTCTTAGATGTCTGAGTGTCAACAGTTTTTTCCTTTGTAGCAGATGTAACAGACTAAAGCTCCTCTTTCCTCTTGATGATAAGCTTCCGAACCATATCCGCTATCTGGGGGCGGATTTCCTTGACGGAGACAGTGGGACCCCATGCATCAACCACTTTACCATCGGTGTCGATGAGGTACTTCCAGAAATTCCAGGTTGGCTCTTTTCCAGAGGTCTCTGAAATCGAGTGTGACAGATGTTTAGATGAGAGAGCGTAGCATGACAAATTAATTAGCCATCAGATTGTGAGGCGACAATTAAATGCTTCCTCAAACACTTTGTTTATGACACAGACATTACACGTGAAAAGTTCATGGATGTTGCGAATACAAAAGAGATTATGTAGACAGAGTTATTGACATGTAAATTTGATAAAATTGTTGTTTGTATACCTGTAGTGGCCCCATAAAGTACTTGCGTATTAAATTGCTAAACGAGCGCAGTTCTTTTTTCTGTGTTGATGTAGTTACAATTTAAATGAGTTTGGGAGTGACATATTTAAGGGCTCGTCCCTTTTATAATTATATAAAAAATAGGCTTTAGTTGAATCACTGCAATGAACCGAGCCTGATCTCATGAAAATTACGTGACTACAGCGTTTTTCATCTATAACGGCAGTACTGAAGTAAAACGTCCACTTAGTCGCGCTAAACGTGAGTTGCATTCTCTCCCAAATAGACGAGGTTTTCAAGGTTACTGCTCTATCGAGTTTTAAATCAACAAAACAGACCTCCCTACCCTAAACCTTAAACCTAAACCTGACCAATAGTTTATATAATGCAAATGTTAAAATGTGTCACCTTAGAAATAATGCACTAGTAAAAGTGTTCAGATGTCATAAGTTAGCATTGTGTTGGGAAGAGGGCAAAAAGTAAGTGTTTATAAACTGATAATCTGCTGTTTTATATGTGATTTGTGTGAAAGTGAATAAAAGTCGTTGTTGTTGTTGTAGCGCCTCTAGTGTTCATTTCACCAGGAAACAGCCACGATATGTGCCATGTGAAAATCATTCAGCTTAAAAGTAGGAATGGTAGCATGATTCTACTACTAGTTGGTAGTGAGTTGCAGGCCATATAATGAGGAGGGACATTCTCATTTTAGAGAGCATTTGACTAGGGGAACATTTTTCTTTTTTTTTTTTTTTGTATTGCAATAGACTAGAGTCATCAAAATGTTGGTCTATTTTCCCAGAAGAGAAAGACTGCATTGCAAAAATGGCTCAGAAAAGTGAAGTTAGTTCAGAGAACAGCTCTAGCATCATTTGGTTTGATATTTTGTTTTGTAATGCAATTACATACATGCATTGTAAGTGTGTCTTAAAGGAATGTTCCGGGTTCAATACAAGTTAAACTCAACCGACAGCATTTGTAGCATAATGTTGATTATACCACAAAAAAACAATTTCGACTAGTCCCTTGGTTTCTTTTAAAAAAGGCAAAAATCGAGGTTACAGTGAGGCACTTACAACGGAAGTGAATGGGGCCAATTTTAGGAGGATTTAAAGGCAGAAATGTGACACTTATAATTTTATAAAAGCACTTACATTAATTCTTCTGCAGCGTGAAGCATTTACCCATGTTTCCATTGATCATGGTATAAATAACGGGTGGTTGTACTTGCTTGTTTTTATTACCCCTTATGGCAATGAAATTGTAAAATTGGCAATAACTTTACACAAAAAAGGTTAACAAGCGATTTTATCACACTAAAATCATGATAACACAAATATTGTTTATGTCTTGTGGCTATACTTTTGAAACAGTCAGTTCTTTATGGTTACGGACTGGCCCCAGTCACTTCCACTGTAAGTGTCTCAATGGAACCCAGATTTTTTTTTTTTTTTGCTTTTTTTTTTTAAAGAAATGGAGGGGCAAGTCAAAATAATTTTTTGTGATTATAAATATTTTGCCAAAAATGCTGTTGACTGAGATTAACTTGTATTGAACCCGGAATATTCCTTTTAAACTGTCCGAATACTTTTTGGGGCCACTGTAGCATTACTATTTTACATGTGCATGATTATTAAACCTGTTATAACTGTACACTCACCCACAAGATATTTGTAAGCATTATTGGCTCCTATTCCAACCACAGCGATCTTGCTGAAGATAGGAAAGGAAGCCCCATAGACTCGCCGCACAAAGCTGTCAATCTCTTTATCGCTGCCGGGTTCCTGCTGGCCAAACTGGTTACAGGGAAAGGCCAACACATTGAAATGGAATGGCCCGAAGTCTTTTTGGAGCTGCTGGAGATCTTTGTAGTGCTCATCAGTGTAGCCACACTCACTGGCCACATTCACAACCAGTGACACCTACACACATACATTGAATATAATGGAATAAATAGATCACAGAATTGGTATTTTAAGTAGTCGTAGTAGTAGCAGAGAGAGTAGATAGTGTAATAATACAGTGTAGAAATGTTGTCTCACAGTAACATCTAAATGAACGGTTCATTCAAGTCAGAAATATTTCATGTAACTGAATCAAGGGTCAGATGAGGTAGAAAAAGATTCTTAAGGGGACAACTGCATGTACTTTTAAAATAAAATATAATATGATATAATATAATGTATTTTGTTGGGTCTCTGGAGACTATTAGCAGGGGCGTAGATGGGGGGGGGATCAAGCAAGTACAACCCCCCCGCAACATTTATACCATGTTCAATGGAAACATGTATATTCTTCACACTGTTTCATTTTTGGATGGGATAGTTTCTCTCATCATTTACTCACCCTCATGCCATCCCAGATGTGTGTGACTTTCTGTCTTCTGCAGAACACAAACGAAGATTTTTAGAAGGATATCTCAACTCTGTTGGTCCTCACAATGCAAGTGAATGGGCACCAACATGTTTTAAGTTCCAAAAAGCATATAAAGGCAGCATAAAGGTAATCCGTACTCCAGGTGGTTAAATCTATATCTTCAGAAGCGATATGATTAGTGTGGGTGTGAAATGTAATCATTTTTCATTATAAATCTCCACTTTCAGTAGCACATTCTTCTTCTTTTGTTTTTGGCAATTCGCATGCTTCGTGCATGTCACCACCTACTGGGCAGGGAGGAGAATCTATAGCTATAAAAGGACTTAAATATTGATCTGTTTCACATCCTATCATATCGCTTCTGAAGAAATGGATTTAACCACTAGAGTTTTTTGGATTACTTTTACGCTGCCATTATGTGCTTTTTGGAGCTACAAAATTTTGGTCACCATTCACTTGCATTGTGAGGAACTGCAGAGCTGAGATATTCTTCTAAAAATCTTTGTTTGTGTTCAGCAGACGAAAGAAAGTCATACACGTCTGAGATGGCATAAGGGTGAGTAAATTCAACTATGTAATGCACCATCTATGCAGTGAACCACAGACAGTCAAACGACCCTTAACCCTTGTTGTTAAAATTGGCAGAACTTGAAACTTTAAAACAGGAGTATGAACAATAAGTTCCTTTTAAATACTTTTTAATAAAGCCTCATTACTAAGTCATAAACAAACTTTATATAATGCTAAACAGTTTATGTGCATTCAAATTTAATTAAAGTTTAATGACATCTCCAAGTATTGGAATACAGTCTACATGCATTGCTGAAATCTAAAGCGTTAGATATGCAATAGTGTTTGTTAAAGTTATGAATGAAAGTTTTTAAGTGTTTCCAAACATAAAATATGCTGCTCAAAACTCACACAAATGAAGCAGCTGAGATATTTTGCAAGAAGAAGGATGCCACGTAGACACACAGGCGCAATGAATGAACGCACAACTCCAGGTTGCTTGTTAGTGTTTTATTAGAAGAACATTTCTGGAAGTGAGGAAGTCATATAATACCATTAAAGCATGCACGCATCCAGAGAAAACCAGAGACTGATGCAACATTAGTATTAAAGATGTTTCTTACATGCACGTTAGTTGCATCTAGTGCCTGAATGCTCATTTCTTCCTGGAGACTTACCGATCCTCTGTATTTGTCCAGAGAAACTAACCTCCCTCTGCTGTTTACCACCTTAAAGGTGTAAAAGTCTCTCTGTTTGGCCTCAGTCAGACATAATAATGTTGACAGTAATGTAAGCGCTCGTAGAATCATCTCCATACTGCTGCGGGATTCCTTTGATGTGGAGAAGATGAGGCGGAGAACGGGACGGGACGGCTGAAGACAGAAATCGATGAAGCGGGAGCGGCATCGGCACTCTGATGGACCGGCACGGGTCTTTGATCGTGGCCCAAACAACCAATCAGAAACGACTCCTCGACATTCGCCAAGACGACCGTTTGAATATTATATTATATTATATTATATTATATTATATTATATTATATTATATTATAAAAATATGGATATTATTATTAATATATTATTATTATTATTATTATTATTATTATTATTATTAATATTATTATTAATCAAGCACTCAATTTTAGGTTCATCAGAGAAACATTTTTAACGTTTTTATTTTTCATTGAAACATAACTTTTACATACACATATTTTAATATGCATATTGATATTAGAAAAGGCACAAAATGAAACTTTCCGTAGATTGACAGCAAAACTAGAATAAGCTACTTTATTCATGTATTATTATTAGTAGTAGCAGTAGTAGTTACGTTTGTTATAAAAATGTTATTGTATTAGTATGTTTTCTTTTACTTTAAATTCTCAAGGACAAAATTTCGGGTGCATCAAGCAAACATAAAAAAACATTCAAATACGTTTGTATTTTTTATTGTAATATAATATAAATATTCCATAGATTAAAGGCAAAAAAATAATAATAATAATAATAATAAAAAAAATAAAATTAAAAAAAACAGGTACGCTACAATTTTAAAATCAGTATTATTATTAGTAGTAGTAGTAGTAATATGCTGTAATGTCATGCTGATATTATAATATACATATATATGATATATATAATATATATATATATATATATATATATATATATATAAAATTACTTTTATTATTTAAAGGTGCACTCAGTAAATTTTGTCTTTGTGTCATCTTGGACACTGACACCTAGCGGCTTGGATGCAGCATCATTTAAAATCAATAGTTTTCAGTTTCAGATGCCATTGTAGAAATTAAAGTCCCCATGAAGTACTTTGAAAACCACAGCTTACATTACACTGTTGACGTATTTCCTACTGAAACATGAAGTTTGGCGGGACTTGTTGAACGCTTGTGCCATTTTTTTAAAATAGCTAATAAGTGCAGTCATACAGACACACAAACACACACACACACATAGAGTGAAACTGTACAGAAACTGAGCGATCTCAACCTAGTTCGGCCGCTTTTCCACTTGAGATCTGAACAATGATCAAACTGACCCTGTTACAAAAACAGCGCATCGCGGATTTCACTAATGACAATGCAGGAGCTGTTGTGCAAGTCATGAAGATGAATCAGAAACAAGCGAATAAAACATTACAACATATCAAGGTATTGAATCACACTACACTAAACAGAAAGAGTAAAGGACACTTACTCATTATGTACATCCCAAGAAACCTCTGAAAAACGTCTGCATTAAATTATTATATTGTAAAATTACAATTCATGTCTTTAGGAGTTAAACTTTTTTTAATGAGTGCTTTTAAAAACTTTTTTAATGAGCTTTTAATGAGTGCACCTTTAAAAGCTCAAGGCACAATATCTGGTGCATCAAGGAAACTTTTTTTTTCTATTGTTTATAATATAACTTTTACATAACGTTTGCATATTATTACGGAAACTCTGAACCACACGGTGAAAAAAAAAATAAAAATAAAATAAAAAAATAATAATTTTTAAATTTTTCCTAAAACAAAAATTCTCTCTTCAAAAAAAATTTTTTTTCTCTCTTCAAATTGTTTTTCTCTATTCAAAAAAAAAAAAAAAAAATTCTCTCTTCAAAAATTTTTTGTTTCTTCTTCTTCTTCAAAAAAAAAAAAAAAAAATAAAAAAATACAAATATTCTCTTCAAAAAAATGTTTTTTCTCCTTCAGAATTGTTTTTTTCTCTCTTCAAAAAAACTTCCCTACATATTAATATTGACAACGAAACATTCCATATATTGAAAGCAAAAAACTATATATTTTTTAATGATATTATATTAACATTACTACGTTTAAATTTAAAATGATTGGTTGTGTTTTTTGAGCCACAGCGCGCCCCCTACAGTCATCTTAATGTGCGTGTGACACTTTGTGGTCCAGCGCAGTTTTACCAGAGATTCTTTTATTTTCCAAATAACACTTGGTACCTGTTTACCAGAGGAGAAAGAGCGTAACGGTCAACTAGCGTGTTACGACAGTAAGTCACCGTTTGCGGATACCACACAAATGAATGGGGACAGCCGCAAACTGACTCCTATCTGTCGCAAAATTATCCGCGTCTTCTCTTATAAAACAGCCATTTTATCGTAGTTAACTCCACACATAGTTCACTCTATAAGGATTGTTTAGTGTACAGCGTTTTAAAAATTAGCGCACAGGCGGCCAATTCATTAAGTTAGAAGGTGTTTCCTCACAAAAGTAATTTATTCAGCACACTGAAGCATCTTCCCCATAGACATCCATTCAAAAAGAACGGCCTCTTGTCTCCTCCTGTACAGCTGCGTTATGCATTGCTCAACTAACTAGAATGGCTCTGCTACTGCACTGACGCGGCCCACAATACCTCGCGCGAGCGAGTTAACATGGCGCGTGCGCTCGCTGTCTCGAGCTGGGTCAAAAACAACAACAACAACAACAACAACAATAACATCAGCAACATCAGCAGCAACATCATCAGCACCGGGATACATGGCATTTAACCGACACCGCGCACAGAAACAGCTCCTTATGTGCTCATTTACCGCACACTAGTGAATCTAGGTAAGGAAGAAAAGTAAATAAACCTGTTAGCAAGAGGTGTAGCGTTTGTCCATATAAAAACACAAAAGCTGCGAGCAAGTACATACAATGTGATTTTAAATGTGGCTTTAAAAAGACATAACACCATTCTGGATGTTTGCATCATTGCAAGGTTACATGCATAGATATGTTTATCCACAACAGGAAATATTCTGAGCAGGCAGAAATAATCCGAATATTACATTAAAGCGATCACACATAGTAAGTGACTTTTGTGTAAGGTTGTATGTCGGTAGTTTAGTGTTTGTTCGGGCCTACGAGTCAATAGACTTGCAGTTGGGACCAGGTGAACGGATGCACATTTCCACAGAAACCAAAACTCATCAGTGCACCGAAACTAATACCCAGTTTACACTATTCACTGCTTATCTTTATTTGCCAAGGCGATGTCTAATTTAAATGCTATGTCTGCTTCCTTAATATTGCCAAGTTTATGATATGTAATTAGTGTTATTTACATGACAGATCTTGGGTGGTAATGAGTTACCTGGCAAATACTGCAGAAATGTCATATCCACTTTGATATTATGTTCTAATGCAGGCTATGTTTGGAATAGCATATGACCTACTTTATACTATTCTCAGTATACTATTTCTGCTGTATAAAGTATGTATTATTTGCACAGTATGTAATTTTGATGTATGCATATAATACTTGGATGAACTTAATTTCCAGTGTAGACTAATGAATGAACCAGAAGGAATATTAGCTGTGATTTTTAAACATATAAATTGATTAGAACAATAGAAAGTGACCGTATGCTGCTTGCTTAATTAACCCTTGTGCGACCTTCGGGACATTTTTGTAGTGAAAATGTTCACTGACCGCTGATCTCCTGTGCATGCTCATGATAGGGCACGAGAGCAACAGTTCATGAAGCCCCCTCGCGACATTGGGGCGTTCAAGCAAAAACTTGTTTTGTTTATCTAAGAAAAAGGTCCGCCACAGCGATGGTGACAACAGAACACAACACAGCTGCACACAAAACAGAGAACAGAAGTTACTAAACGTGTCTGAAGAGTTTGAGGTCAAAGAATTGATGCATTTCTATGCCCAGCCTTATTTTTTTGAACGGAGTACTTGGAAATCAAACAGAAACATAGAGGAGGCTACAGGCAGCCACAGTCACACTGTGTCCTAATAAAAGGTATATTTTCTATGGTAATCAGAGTTTTTGTCCTAACCTGACAGCAAACGACACATGATAAAAGGTATATTTTTTATGGTTTTTGTCTAACCAGCAGTGACGAACAACAGTACACTCTGTCGATCGCTTGTTTTCAGTTTTCGACATCGAGCCAGGTAACTCTGTCCGCTATGAACCGGTCCAAAAACTTTCCAAAAAATAAGGCTGGGCATAGAAATGCATCAATTCTTCAACTACAAACTCTTCAGACATGTTTAGCAAGTTATGTTCTCTGTTTTGTATGCAGCTGTGTTGTGTTCTGTTGTCGCTATTGCTGTGGCGGACCTGTTTTTAGATAAACAAGTTTTTGCTTGAACGTCCCAATATAGCGAGGGCGCTGCGTGAACTGTTGCTCTCGTGCCCTATTATAAACGCACGCAGGAGATCAACGGTCGGTCAACAGTTTCACTAAATAATACATTCGATTTCAGTTTGTTTCTCACCAAACCTTATCGTAGGTAGTGTTGTCAAAAGTACCGGTACTTCGGTACCTAATCGGTACTAAAATAAAAAAGATGCAAATCGATGTAACGATACCAGTGATTCTACAGTACCGGTAGTACAGAGCTCCGACTTAATTCAGTACCCGCACACTGTCTGACTGACACACGACTGCTTTCAAATGCTCACACGCTTATTTGAGTGTGTGCTCCGTTACTCCTTTTACTCTGAAATGGACAATTAATCAAATTAAAATATGTCCTAGTGTGATTAATAAACCACAAAATGTTGCAATCTTAGTCTGTTGAGCTGCGTGAGCTTTAAATAAATGTGTGAAGAAGTCCGCTCATACACTGGAAACTCCACAGACTATGAGAATCATTCTTGTTGTATGAGATGACAGAGCAGAGCACTAATCCACTCTGAAGTGTTATTTTTATATAATTTATATAATTAAATCACAGCATTTGCGCTTTAACGATCACACTGAGCAGTGTAGCGAACTGTTTATCCGGAGAAGTTAAACTGCCGTCAAAAGTTCACGTCAAAATAAAAGATAAACGCCTGAAATTGAAGACATTTTAATAGAAATATATTATAACTGTATAGTCAAATGTAAACCTCACTGTAGAAATAATAATAGTAAATAATGATTAATGAATAATGATTATAATAATAATACAAATTAAGCAATATATCACAAGCAAGAGTGCTTTTGTACTGAATAAAAGTTTGTTAAAAATCCAATCGTATGTTGATAATAATTGTTCTATTTTTTACTTGTTAAAAGTTTATTAAAAGTTTAAGGAGCATTTATTGATTAGACACCATTTATATAATGAAATTAAATTAAACTTTAAAACATGCTGGAATTCTGGAAAAATAATTAAAAAAATAAGGAAAAAAGGATTTGGTGAAAAAATAACAGATTTCCGTAGGGCCCTACTTAAAAACAAACAAGTGCTAGAAACACTTGAAGGAAACATGCATTTCTTTTCATTTATTATTTACATTGAAATTTAACTTTAGGCTTAACGGGTGTGTTCAAGAGCACATTATCATATTAGCAAATTTTTTCTTTGGTATCGAGAACCGTGAAATTTCACAATTTCTCCCTTTGTGTTAAGAAAAAGAAAGAAAGTCATATAGGGTTATAACAACACAGGAGTGAGTAAACAGTGACTGAATTTTCATTTTTGGGCGAACTAATCTCTTTAAGGAATGTAGACTTGACCTGTTTTGTTCAAATAACTTACATATAATTAATTTAACTTGTTTTTTTTTTTTTTACTTGCACTTTTTTACTTTTTTACTTACTTTACTCTGCATACTTTATGTGAGTGATGCTGAGTTAAATAACACAGATTTTAATTGATTCAGCATATGTTTTTGAGTTGATTTCGCAAATACGCTTGTTAATTTCACTGAAGCATATGAACTGATTCAATGAGAATTTACTAAAACAAGCTCAGATTATTTGATTGAACTCAATAGAATGAAAGACATCATTAAAATATCTACCTATCCCAAAACATTTACATAATGGAGGTATTTATGTTCATTGTATGTACCTAATTAATTTGGGTAAAACAGCATCAGGGATAATGGTGTGTAAACTCCCATTGATTTGTCTCTTGCAGGCTTCAGTGAACAACATCTGATAGAACGTTTTAGTCCAAAAGTGTGCACATTTACAGACATATTGATGGATTCTCCTTTGCTCATTTAAAATGTTCAATATTTTCAAAGCAGTCTCTTGTATTTTTATATGTTTATCGCAGCTGTAATTTGCTCCACGCTGCATATTCTATAAATAAAATATAAATAATATGCTTTCTGCCTCTTTCTTTGAATAGAACCATGAGATCAGTAAAAGAAGCTGTTTTAACCACTAACAGCTGTGATGATAATTTAAAATGATATACTGTATATGCAGTAGATAAAGTGTAATTTGTAATTCTGTGTTCTAAACTAAATGCCATAAGTGATCATAATATGCACTGTTACCGTCTGTAATTGTATTTTATGCTGAAGTTTGTTAAAAGAATCCACATAAGTTCATAAAAAAGGTTTTGTTCCTCGCTTGCTCGCTCACAGACACACACGCAACTTTTCTACTCAAATAAGTGAACCATGAATGGATATTTAACCATAGTGTATTCTTCTGTTATTAAGTCACCTGAAATGTCCTAAAATGCTATATCATACCTTTAGAGGGAGAGGAGGGGGGATTCCCAATTCCCAATTCCCAATGCGCTCTAGGTCCTCGTGGCGGCAAAGTGACTCGCCTCAGTCAGGGTGTTGGAGGACGAATCTCAGTTGCCTCCACGTCTGAGACCGTCAATCCTCGCATCTTATCACGTGGCGCGTTACCGCAGAGACCTAGCGCATGTGGAGGTTTCACGCTGTTCTCCGCGGCATCCACGTACAACTCACCACGTGACCCACCGCCCCTCCGTGAGCAAGAACCACATTATAGCGGCCTCGAGGAGGTTACCCCAACGTGACTCTACCGACCCTAGCAACCGGGCCAATTGGTTAATTAGGAAGCCTGACTAGAGTCACTCAGCACGCCCTGGATTCGAACTTGCGACTCCAGGTTTGGTAGTTAGCGTCTTTACTTGCTTTTCTTTTTAAAGAATGTCTGCAGCTATGTTGGTAACAAATGACATTTACATTGTAAATGTACAAATGTGCATAAATGCACATTCATGCATTTGGCAGACGCTTTTATCCAAAGCGACTTACAGTGCCCTTATTACAGGGACAATCCCCCTGGAGCAACCTGGAGTTAAGTGCCTTGCTCAAGGACACAATAGTGGTGGCTGTGGGGATTGAACCAACAACCCTTTGCTTACCAGTTCAGTGCTTTAGTCCACTACGCCACCACCACTCCATTATTGATTACATTATGATTGACATTATCGATGCCTTGGACAGAAAACAGCACTGTGCTGCCCTATTTGTTGATCTGTCAAAGGCATTTGATTCTGTTGACCATGAGCTGCTGTTAGGGAGACTCAGTGATGTCGGGTTGGGTGACCAAGGCTATAGAGTGGTTTAAGAACTACCTTGCAGATAGAACCCAGTGTGTATACACAGATGGACATAAGTCAAGCTTTTTGGAAATCTCTAAGGGAGTCCCCCAAGGTTCAATTTTAGCCCCTGTGTTATTTTCTATTTTTATAAACAACATTGGGAGGGACATGTCCACAGCTAAAATGGATCTTTATGCAGACGATACGATAGTCAACTCGGTTGCCTTTTCTCTGAACCAGGCTGTTGTTGAGCTTCAGCTTGCTTTTCAAAAGCTGCACGTCTCATGGTACTTAATGCTAAGAAAACCAAACTTATGATCTTTTCTAGAGCCTTCTCCCAGACCTCAGATATTGTTGGCATATATACTTCAGGAGGGGACTCAATTGAAAAAGTATCATCTTATAAGTACTTGGGTATCTGGGTGGACGATAGGCTCTCTTTTAGAGTGCATATTGAACACCTAGTGAAGAAGCTGAAGGTTAGGCTGGGTTTTTATTATCGAAATAGGGCCTGCCTTAATTTAGCAACTAGGAAAAAGCTTGTACAGGCTACATTCTTAAGTGTTCTAGATTATGGAGATATTATTTACATGCATGCTGCTCCCTCTATACTTCGCCGTCTAGACTCTGTGTATCATTGTTCTCTTTGTTTTATAAGCAGTTCATTGTCTAGTACACATCATTGTGTACTTTATAATTTGGTCTTTTGTCCTTCATTAAGCTTAAGGAGACAGCATCACGGGTATTTTTTAATTTTATTTATAAAGCCATGCAGGGAAAACTACCTCCTTATTTGTGCAATCTTCTGTCACTCATCAATAGCTGTTATGATTCTCGCTCCTCTAGATGGCTACTCTACAGGGTACCCAGGATTTGCTCTGATCTTGGTAAAACAGCTTTTTCTTATTTTGCGCCTTGGTCATGGAATTCCCTCCAGAAAACATTACAACTTAATCACTTTGTTACCTTGGATGAATTCAAATCTTTGATAAAAAATTGTATGACTGAAGAGTGCAATTGCTATGCATAAGCTGGATTCTGTAACTGTAGTCCATTGTTTTCATTGATGTGTCTTATTTTTGTCTTATGTCTGTTTTTGTTGTGTTGATCTTATAACTTTTTTACCTTGTATGGTGTGCTTTTTTGGCCAGGTCTCCCTCGGAAAAGAGATTTAATCTCAAGGGACTTCTTGGTTAAATAAAGGTTAATAATAAAGTCAGAAGATTTCCTTTAAAGGAATATTCCGGGTTCAGTACAAATTAAGCTTGATCGACAGCATTTGTGGCATAATATTGATTAAGGGGGCACATTTTTGAATGTTAAAATACTTATTGTTTCAAAAGTATAGCCACAAGACAAACAGTATGTGTGTTAATGTGATTTTAGTGTGATAAAATCACTTACTAACCTTTTCTGTGTAAAGTTATGTCCAATTTTACAACTTAATTGCTATCAGACGATGTAATGTCAACAAACCCTAAAAAGACCTTAAAAACGACGATTTAAAGAACTTTACAGCTCAAATAAAACAAGAGTTTTGACAGAAGAATAAATGTAAGTGCTTTTATGTAAGGGATAATCCACGGCTAGGTGTGCGTTAAACAGTTGCAACAAAATGCACAACTAGCTAGTGGCTATAGGCGTCACTTCAGCACAGCAACAACATACACAACACATTACAGTTTAAATCATCATGCATCGCCTTGCTGGACAGGGATAGATGCATTTAATAGGTCCTGATTTCCATCTTTCACCCTCTGTGCAAAACAAGCTGAATTCCATTATATTAGCTATGCTGATGAAAGTGGTTAGGAAATATTTGCAATTGCTATAGCTCACTGTGCTTGCTCTGTAATGTTATGTTGTTAGGGTTACAAACAGTGCATTAATATCGAACGGTGATTAAAACTACCTGTGCATTCAACGGTTTTAACTGCAGGCATTCCAGCTAATCAGAATCGAGTATTCTAACAGACCATGGTATAAAAAATAATAAATAATTTTATTCATATTTCTGGCTTTAAACCCGCCAAAAATTGGCCCCATTCACTTCCATTGTAAGTGCCTCACTGTAACCTCGATTTTTATTTTATTTTTTAAAGAAAAGAAGGGATGAGTCGAACTTATTTTTTGTGGTAATCAACATTATACCACAAATGCTGTCGATTGAACTTTACTTGTATTGATCCTTTAACTGTTCTCTTGGCCATTTTTGAACGTGAAGGGGGACATGTCCACCTATAGCTAAACTTCAACATTTTTGCTGGTGTTTTATGAAGTTTAATGAAAAATTACAATATTTCATTTGCACGATTAGTGCTAAGTAATACATGACACCATTGATCTAAAAGGGATGGTAAGGGGGGATTGAAAGTTTTACAAGAGGATTGCTTTTTTGTCTTTCAACAAAAACAACTCAAATGTGCAATGCAAATTTTGCCGTCAGCACAGTCCACACGTAGCCCAGTTTTTCTAGACATGTTGACTGCGTCTGAAAACTTTAAAGGCTCAGGTGTACTTCGGTTGAGCGCTCAGCCTTTCAAAGTGTGCTCTTTTAACCGTAAACACATACAGATGCGTTCAATGCATGCACATTGCTTTATGCTCTTTAATACAGACAATGACGGGCACGTGCGGCGACGATGTGCACAGACGAGGATTCTTCACATGTCTAGAAAAACTAGGCTGCTTATGGACTGCGCTGATGACGAAAGTACGCGAAACGTGAAGCCTTAATCTCGGGGGTACTTTGTTTTTCCTCGTGCTGTTCTGTCTCGCACATGTTCGAGTGCTCAGCCTTTTAAAGTATACTCATTGACTGCAAGTGCGTGTTTGACGCATGTGGACTACAACTGCTTTCTGATACTTTTTAGTAGGGATGTTCACGAGTAAACGAGTACTTGTTCTGCACCAGCTACTCAAGTATAAAAATTACTAGTCGAATATCGCAAATTAATACTACACAATTTCTCGAAAATTCCCATCTCTACTTTTTAGTACAGTCAACAGAAGGTGCATGCACACAGTTGAGGACTCGTTTCGGTACGTCGCGGGCATTGTGTATGGCTGTTTTCATAGACACATGGACAGTCCGCGTGTACTGTGTTGATGACAATTTGTGTCACACACACTGAATGCGAGATGTAACGGCACACCACACGAGGAAATTGCAGTGTACTTCGGACTTTTCAAAATCGGGCAAGGGTTATTATAGTTTTTATATTTTAATTGCATTTTTATTTATATTATATTTTCAATTTTTCATTACAGTTTAGTTTTCATACTGCTAGTTTTAGTTTAGTTTTCAATTTCTCAGAGTTTCCTAGTTTCAGTTTGGTTTTTGTTTTAGAATTTATGGCTCCCAAATCTACTGGTATCAAGCATTTACTGGTATCATTTAAATATGTCTAATGTCATTACATTTCTGTGTTACCTTGTCTAGGGGCATTTTCAAGTTGAATTAAGGTGGATTGTAATTGTTTCAAATTTTATAGTAAAAAAGTATCAAAAGCTAAATTTGGTTCAAGGTCATTTTTTTTATTTTATTTTAGTTAGTTTTGGAGTTATGAAAAAGTAGTTGTTTAGTTTAAATTTTTCTCCCAATCAACTTTAATTCAGTTAATGAAAATGTTAATGAAATTAACACTAAATCACATTGGTAGAATTTCAGTCAGACTATGTTAAAACAACATTTAAAAAAGACATCATTTTTGTAATATGTAGTATGTTTACTGTACACAGTATGGGAATCTGAATGCATAGAATACCTTGTTGACCTTCTACATTTTCTTAACGATGAGTAATAGTATACAATTGATCTCAGTGTACAGAATACTGGATCCCACAATACAATGTGAGTGATATGACATTTTGACCATTTTCAGCTTTCACCCTCCAAAGAGAAACTTTCCATGGATAAACATTATCGAAATATCCTATCTCTGATTCTGTCCTGTTTCCTCTCCAGGTATCTTCAACCAAAAGCCCTTTGGGCCTTTTTTCAATCTTGTTTGGAGAGAAGTGGAGTGGCATGGAGGACCCTAAGAGCCCCATGAAGGTGGTTAAACCTTCCCGCTCAAGTAGGGGCAACACTTCGTCCTCCAAACCACAGAGGGAGAACCCAAAAACCCCAAGCCGAAGCAAGGACACCATTCCCCGGGTGAAAGAAGATGTGAAGCAGGGCAGTCATAGCAGCGGCCGGACCCGCACCGGCAGCCCTCAGGAGCAGGGGAAGGGTAAAGCCCGCAGGTTGACTGGCAGAACCAACTCTGGGGAGAGGGGGAAAGGAAAGACCGAAGCCCGTCAGCAAGCCCTGGAGAGCAAAACTCCAGGCCGAGGCAGCGGGCCGGGCAAGGACGCAGGATCAACACCACTGCCCAGCACACGCCAGGATACCTCAATGCAGAACAGCATCATCACAGCTGAAGACAAGACACCTGGTAAGAAAATACAGACAGACTCTTTAGTTTTTATTAGTGAATAATCAATCATCCAGGGCTATTTATGTGCCAATGTTTTGGGGGCCTGGGTAGCTCAGCGAGTATTGACGCTGACTACCACCCCTGGAGTCGTGAGTTCAAATCCAGGGTGTGCTGAGTGACTCAGCCAGGTCTCCTAAGCAAACAAATTGGTCCGGTTGCTAGGGAGGGTAGAGTCACATGGGGTAACCTCCTTGTGGTCGCGATTAGTGGTTCTTGCTCTTAATGGGGCGCGTGGTAAGTTGCGGGTGGATCGTGGTGAGTAGCGTGAGCCTCCACATGCTGTGAGTCTCCAGGGTGTCATGCACAATGAGCCACGTGATAAGATGCCGGATTGACTGGCAACTGAGACTTGTCCTCCGCCACCCGGATTGAGGTGAGTAACCGCGCCACCACGAGGACCTACTAAGTAGTGTGAACTGGGCATTCCAAATTGGGAGAAAAGGGTATATATATATATATATATATATATATATATATATATATATATATATATATATATATATATATATATAAAATTGCCAATGTTTTGCCATTTTTTATTCATCAACATAGAGTATCTTGTGTCAATGTCACAAACTTGCTTACATTTGATTAGTGACATGATAGTAGTACAGAATCTTACATATTTATTATTTTACATCTTAAAGTTTTAAAGATAATGTTTCAAATCCTTAAACTTTGTTAATTTCCAGGTTTAAATTCAATTCTGAATTCCAGATTTTCAATGTAGACTATTGAACCGTACTGTAAATACATTTGAAAAACCGTATTGGTTGACAAATAGTTTTTATATTTTAATATATTTAGGTCTATAAAATATTTGTAAAAAGAATCCTTGTGTCTTTATCAATACAGTTTTGTGGATTTTATATATAAATATATATACACAAATCAGCCACAACATTAAAACCACTTGCCTAATATTGTGTAGGTTCCCCTCATGCCACCAAAATAGCGCCAAACCGCATCTCAGAATAGCATTATGATATTATATTCTTCTCACCACAATTGTACAAAGCGGTTATCTGAGTTACCGTAGACTTTGTCAGTTTGAACCAGTCTGGCCATTCAACCAACCCTTCTGGCACCAACAATCATCCATGCAATTTTCTAATCAGCCAATCGTGTGGCAGCAATGCAGTGCATAAAATCATGTATATATGGGTCAGGAGCTTCAGTTAATGTTCACATCAACCATCAGAATGGGGAAAAAATTTGGACCATGGCATGATTGTTGGTGCCAGATGGGCTGGTTTGAGTATTTCTGTAACTGCTGATCTCCTGGGATTTTCACGCACAACAGTCTCTAGAATTTACTCAGAATGGTGCCAAAAAACAAAAAACATCCAGTGAGCGGCAGTTCTGTGGACAGAAATGCCTTGTTGATGAGAGAGGTCAACGGAGAATGACCAGACTGGCTCAAACTGACAAAGTCTATGGAAACTCAGATAACCGCTCTGTACAATTGTGGTGAGAAGAATATCATCTCAGAATGCTATTCTGAGATGTGGGTTGGTGCTGTTTTGGCAACAGGAGGGGGACATACACAATATTAGGCAGGTGGTTTTAATGTTGTGGCTGATCAGTGTGTGTGTATATATATATATATATATATATATATATATATATATATATATATATATATATTGATTTTTAAATGTATTTCCAAAAAATAAATTAATGCAAACTTTTGCATGGTTTGCACTTATATATTTTAATGGTTGGGATGTATGGTGTCTGTTTCTTTAAATCACAGGTGTGGAGGCAGGTAGACAAAGAGGCAAGCTTGGAGCAGAGGTCACAGAGGTCATGGAGGTGGGAAACTTGACCTCTGACCAGCAGTTGGGACTCAAACAGGCTGAGGAGAGACTGCAGAGGGATTACATACACCGGCTGCTCAAGGTATCACATAACTATTGCATTTAAACAATACTAGAGTCTCGTCAAAATAGTGTAATTGGAAGTAATGTGAAGTCCTAAAAATACTATGAATTTCGTTTGGAAAAGTCGCAGTTGATGTTTGTCATTCTGACTAAAAAACCTAAAAAGATTTGAGTTGCATATGGTGAAAAAAATCTGATTTGGCGAGTTATCCAGCTTTATAAGTTTTGTCGTGCCCAACTCTCATTTGTTTAGTTGTTTGAAGTCTGAACAGCAACAGATATGTAAATGTGATTAGGTACAACAAATATATTTTTTTCAGTAATTTAAGATGTGATGTGACGTATCTACAGCAGTATTGTTTATCTGTATCAAGATTTTTTCTATTATAATATGGAGGGCTTTAGGTAATCTGTCATGTTTACAGTGTTGTTTTCAAGTTTGTGACGGGACACTTTTAATGTACTTTTTCAGGCTTTACTGTTGTACTGAAACAGTTTTTTTTTGCCATGTTCAAGTTTCACTTTGTGCCAATTTTCTTTTTTTTTAATTAAATAAAAAAATGTATTTCAGCTTTCACTTTATTTCAACTGCTTGCATATGATTTTAGGTGTAACTCAAACTTTGATCAAAAAACTTGCATGAGTGGCAATGTAAATCAGATTGTTTTACATGCAATAATTGCATGTTCACTCAAAGGATGATTTCGCTTTTGAATGAAGATTAATAGTAGGTCGTTAATGATATCTGAATCAAACTAAACTCTGTCAATGAGCCATTAAGGGTCTCTTGATTTCTCTGCCATTTGCATGTCTTTACACACGTATCTGTGAACAGATCTCACTCATTGTGATTGGTTTCTCCATCTCTGTGTATTCCCACAGCAATCTCCTGAGTACCCAAATTTCCAGTATTTATGCAAACTGTGTTCAGTCCATGTGGAGAACATCCAGGGTGCACACAAGCACATTAAAGAGAAACGCCACAAGAAGAACATCATGGTGAGCGACACTTTTAACTTCCAGTGTTGTATAGAAAGCCCAGCATTTTTTTGGGCAATTATGCATTTATATTGCAAAAAGTCTGTGCAGTTAGGCAACTCACTAGGGCTATTATGGAATTGCATATTACCATACTAACTATAGCTGCAGTATGTAATATATATATATTATATATACATACACCGATCAGCCACAACATGTGTAGGTCCCCCTCATAACACCAAAACAGCGCCAACCTGCATCTCAGAATAGCATTAGATAATAGCTGAGATTCTATTCTTCTCAACACAATTGTACAGAGCGGTTATCTGAGTTACTGTAGACTTTGTCAGTTCAAACCAGTCTGGCCATTCTCTGTTGACCTCTCTCATCAACAAGGTGTTTCCATCTGCAGAAATGCTGCTCACTGGATGTTTTTTGTTTTTTGCACCATTCTGTGTAAATTCTAGAGACTGTTGTGTATGAAAATCCCAGGACATCAGCAGTTACAGAAATACTCAAACCAGCCCACCTGGCACCAACAATCATCCATGCGATTATCTAATTAGCCAATCATGTGGCAGCAGTGCAGTGCATAAAATCAGTATACAGCAGCGCTACTCAACAGTATACAACACCGCATGCGGCCCTCGAGCGATCCTTTGTGGCCCGAGTTATGATATCATCATCAGAAATATATTTATCTGCAGCCTGTCAAATCTGTATAAATTGTGATGGGTCCATTTTCATGAGGATTTATGCTAGTTCTCTACATTGCTGAATCTTGTTACGGAGGGAATTCAACTGCAAGAGTATGTTAAAAAAAAAAGCAAATAATGTCCGAGCATGGCTGATGTTATGAGAGCGGCGGTCGGACTGCGTGCATGTTCATACTGTCAATCAAACATGCGTGCTCGTAATCTCAGTTCAACACGGCGCGAATCTGTCCAATCTCTTGAATAGCTCATCAGAGATATGTACTTGTCATGACAACAGTATTTACAGGAAAATATAACAGTTTTTCCAGCAGTGACGGTGTTTAGATGCGTTTACGCAAATGCTTTTTAGTGACTTCGGTGCAAAACGCTAAGGGGGGTGAACAAATGTTTATGACTTGTCACAGAAGGACTTTTTCTGCTAATTTTGAATATATCGCTCTTATTTTTGAACACATCTCTGTGATGTTGAACACTCATGATGTTTGTTAGTTGACAATCACAGTGACAACAGAACCGATCTATGTCAGAAAACCAAACTGTAACACCACTTATGTTTAAAAGAAATGACTAAATGGGATAGTTTCCCAAAATGAAAATTCTCTCATCATTTACTCACCCTCATGCCATCCCAGATGTGTATGACTTTCTTTCTTCTGCTGAACACAAACACAGATTTTTAGAAGAATATCTCAGCTCTGTAGGTCCATACAGTGCAAGTGAATGGAGTCCAGAACTTTGAAGCTCCAAAAAGCACATAAATGCAGCATAAAAGTAATCTATATGACTCCAGTAGTTAAATCCTTATCTTCAGAAGTGATATGATAGGTGTGGGTGAGAAACAGATCAATATTTAAGTCCCTTTTTACTATAAATCTCCAATTTCACATCTGTTTAGTTTCACTTTCACATCTTCTTTCTTACTATAATTTTACTTTTAATTTTTCATTTGGGTTCTTGGTTACTTACAGCAATAATTCTTTATTTATTTGTTTATTTTTTATTAATGACTGGCAGCCAAAAGTTTGGAATAATGTACAGATTTTGCTCTTATGGAAAGAAATTGGTACTTTAATTCACCAAAGTGGCATTCAACTGATCACAATGTATAGTCAGGACATTAATAACGTGATAAATTACTATTACAATTTGAAACAAATTTCCAGAACTTCTTAAACTACTTCAAAGATTTCTCATCAAAAAAAATCCTCCACGTGCAGCAATGACAGCTTTGCAGATCCTTGACGTTCTAGCTGTCAGTTTGTCCAGATACTCAGGTGACATTTCACCCCACACTTCCTGTAGCACTTGCCATAGATGTGGCTGTCTTGTCGGGCACTACTCATGCACCTTACAGTCTAGCTGATCCCACAAAAACTCAATGGGTTTAAGATCCATAACACTCTTTTCCAATTATCTGTTGTCCAATGTCTGTGTTTCTTTGCTCACTCTAACCTTTTCTTTTTGTTTTTCTGTTTCAAAAGTGGCTTTTTCTTTGCAATTCTTCCCATAAGGCCTGCACTCCTGAGTCTTCTCTTTACTGTTGTACATGAAACTGGTGTTGAGTGTGCTGCGTAGTATACTATAAGAATGAAGCTCGTATTCCACTCCGAGCATAGCCTAGGTTTTCAGGCACACTCAAAAAGCAGTTCGCTTTATGTTGCTATTTATCTGCAAATGAGCATCTTGTTTATGTTGTGCGTGTCTCTTTGCAGGAAAAGCAGGAAGAGAATGAGTTGCGAGCGCTGCCTCCTCCCTCTCCTGCCCAGTTGAGGGCGCTAGACTGCGCTGTGCTCGAGGCTGCAAAGTTGCATGGTATTTCAGATGAAGATTTTCAGCTGAGGCAGGCTGTGGTGTCCCGAATGGAGGACATTATACGTAAACAGCTCTCAGGTACGATAAAAACAGAATTACTTACCACAGTAGTCTCACATAGTCAGATTTTGACTATTAGCATGAAGTCTGGTCCATATTGCAGCTTATTCTGTCCAACAACCACCCACTTAGTTTGGAAGAGACAGTCTGATTGATATGTAAATCAACAAATCACAGTTTGTTTTGTTTTCATGTGTTGTTTAAGGGCAGAGTCATCAGAAATAGTTGATATATAAAAATATACATAAGACATCAAATGAAATAATACCGTTCTAACAATTATTGAACTCTGAGGGAATATATAAGTTTTCAAATTTCAAATTCAAACGGTGGTGGTAATTATTATTTTTATTTTTTATTTTTTTCTTCAGTTTTTTTCATCCCGTTTTAATTTAGAGGATGAAAATGTCCTTGAAATTTAGTCAATATTTCATCATTTCATTTACTAATTTCAGTAAATGTTATTGACTAAAATGGCATATAATTTTAGTCTGCAAAAAAAATAACATTTTAGTTGATGATAATGAGCACAATGATAAGCATGTTTCAAATTGTAACAGACCAAACTTTAACCAAATATTCAGATATTCTGAAAAATGTATAAACTAATTACAATTATTTAAGCATACACTACCGGTCAAAAGTTTTGAAACACTTGACTGAAATGTTTCATATGATCTTAAAAATCTTTTGATCTGAAGGCGTATGATTAAATGTTTGAAATTAGTTTTGTAGACAAAAATATAATTGTGCCACCATATTAATTTATTTCATTATAAATCTAAAATTTAATTAAAAAATAAAACGTTTTTGAAATTGATGACTTGGACCAAATAATAAAGAAAAGCAGCCAATAAGTGCCCAACATAGATGGGAACTCCTTCAATACTGTTTAAAAAGCATCCCAGGGTGATACCTCAAGAAGTTGGTTGAGAAAATGTCAAGAGTACATGTCTGCAAATTCTAGGCAAAGGGTGACTACTTTGAGGGTGCTGATTTTCATCAGTAATTTTCGTTGATAAAATTAATCTGGTGATATATGGCCATTTTGCGATTATCGTCATTGGCCGATAACCGTGTTTGCTTGACCGATTAACAAAAGTGTTAACTTGCCCTTGTGTCAGCTCCAAAATCTACCAATAGATTTGTCAATTGATAGTAAACTTTTTGTTTTCAAGGTTATTTTCCTTTTCAAGATTATGCAAATTTCAGTAAATATTGCATAATAAGTGTTTTTCACTTTAGAAATTGTGTGTACATCTGATTTACTGTTGTTAAATTGTATCATGTTTATCTGCATTTATATCGGCAATCCTGTTCTCTGGATATCGTTATCGGCATTGGACATTGAAAAACCTGGTGGTCGTGTTAAAAAAATGAGAGGAATGATGTAGGCTTTGCATGTAGAATTTGTTTACATCCAGAAGTACTGCTAATTTCACTGACATAAATCTAAAAACAGAGCATACAGAATATACAGTTCTGCTCTGGGATATCAAGTCTAGTTGCTACTAAGTGCCTCAAACATAAATCCTTCAAAGAATGGAAGCCACTAACCTGGCAAAAACTTCAACTAGTTCTTCCTCCCTCCAAAAGTGCTCATTGTATTAACCCAGTACCTTGTTTACACAACTTTGTTTCCTATCAAATCATTTGTGGCTCAAGCCCAATAAGCATCACCCATCTGTTTCACAGAGACTGTTTAGAAGTCATTTTTCTGAACGTTTTCTCTGTCTTTTTCTGGTGTAGTGTGCTCATTGCATCTGTACGGCTCCTGCTTAACCCGCTTCGCCTTCAAATCGAGTGACATCAACATCAACGTGTCTTATCCTTCCACTGTGAGTGCTAACGTGCATATGAATGAGTTTTCCTTTGCTGCACTTGTGAATGCATGGTAATAAATTTGATCGCTCTTGTGTTAACAAATAAACATTTATGTTCTGCAGATGACTCAACCTGATGTGTTGATCAAGGTGCTTGAGATCTTAAAGAACAGCGGTTGGTTAGCCTTCTTTGTTCTTTATGTACACCTCCAGTCAAAAGTTTGGACACACCTACTTTTTCTTTATAAGTGCTATTTATCACATTTAGAATAACAGTAAATTCATTAAAACCACAAAATAAAACACATGAAATTATGGAAATTATTTTAAACAAGTTCTCATGTATGCTGGATACATGTTGACTGCTTGTCCTTCCCTATCCACTCCAATTCATTCATTTAAAAAATGTAAAAGTCTTGTAAAGAAATTCATTAATAGGCACAATTTATTTTTGTCTACAAAACTGATTTCTAGCATTTAAGCACAAACCTGTAAATAATTTCTTTAAGGTATGTACAGTGCATTCAGAAAGTATCCAGACCCCTTCAGAGCCTTATGCTAAAATGCTTTTTTTCACATCAGTCTACACTCCATATCCCATAATGACAAAGCAAAAATCAGATTTTTATAACTTTGCAGACTATTAAAAAGAAAAAACTGAAATATCACACTGACATAAGTATTCAGGCCCTTAACTCAGTACTTAGTTGAAGCACATTTGGCAGCGATTAAAGCCTCAAGTCTTTTGGGGTATGATGCAACAAGCTTTGCACATCTGGGATTTTCTGCCATTCTTCTCTGCAGATCCTCTCAAGCTCTGTCAGGTTGGATGGGGACCTTCAGTGGACAGCCATTTTCAGGTCTCTCCAGAAATGTTCAATTGGGTTCAAGTCCGAGCTCTGACTGGGCCACTCGAGGACATTCACAGAGTTGTCCCTAAGCCACTCTTGCATTGTCTTGGCTGTGTGCTTAGGGTCATTGTCCTGTTGAAAGGTGAACCTTCAGCCCAGTCTGAGGTCCTGAGTGCTCTGGACCAGGTTTTCATTAAGCATATCTCTGTATTTTGCTGTGTTCAGCTTTCCTTCAACCCTGACTAGTCCCCCAGTCCCTGCCGCTGAAAAACACCCCAATCGCATGATGCTTCCACCACCATGCTTCACCGTTGGGATGGTATTGCACAGGTGATGAGCGGTGCCTGGTTTCCTCCAGACATGATGCTTGGAATTGAGGCTAAACAGTTCAATCTTTGTTTCATCAGAACAGAGGATCTTGTTTCTCACAATCTGAGAGTCCTTTAGGTGCTTTTTTGCAAATACCAAGCAGGCTTTCATGTGTCTTGCACTTAGGAGAGGCTTCTTTCAGGCCACTCTGCCATAAAGGCCAAATTGGTGGAGTGTTGCAGTGATGGTTGTCCTTCTGCAAGTTTCACCCATCTCCACACATGATGTCTGGAGCTCAACCAGAGTGACAGTTGGGTTCTTGGTAACCTCTCTTACCGAGGCCCTTCTCCCCACGATTGCTCAGTTTGGCCGGTCGGCCAGTTGTAAGAAGAGTCCTGGTTGTTCCAAACTTTTTCCATTTAAGAATTATGGAGGCCACTGATCTCTTGGGAACCTTCAATGCAGCCAAAATGTTTTTATAGCCTTCCCCAGATCTGTACCTTGACACAATCCTGTCTCTGAGCTCTGCAGGCAGTTCCTTTGACCGCATGGCATGGTTTTTACTCTGACATGCATTTTCAGTTGTGAGACCTTTTATAGACAGGTGTGTGCCTTTCCAAATCATGTCCAGTCAATTGAATTCGCCACAGGTGGACTCCAGTCAAAGTGTAGAAACATCTCAAAGATGATCCAGAGAAATGGGATGCACTTGAGCTAATTTTGAAGTGTCATAGCAAAGGGTCTGAATACTTATGTCAATGTGAGATATATATATATATATATATATATATATATATATATATATATATATATATATATTTTATTTTTTTTTTTAAATAAATGTGCAAAGTTATCAAAAATCTGGTTTTTGCTTTTTCATTATGGGGTATGGAGTGTACATTGATGAGAAAACAATAAATAATTGACAGCATTTTAGCTTAAGGCTACAACATAACAAAATGTGAAAACAATGAATACTTTCTGAATGCACTGTATGTCCAAAACTACAAAAGTGTGTCTAAACTTTTGACTGGTACTACTTTACATGTATCATAGATGTTGTTTACTTTCAGCTCTCAGATACATGAAATACTTAAGTTTCAAGAGCCCAGATTAACTCTAGTTTCATTTTTGTTTCCAGTGGAGTTTGTTGAGGTGGAGTCTGATTTTCATGCCAAAGTTCCTGTTGTTTTCTGCAGAGATATGGCAAGGTAAGTTATCTGCAATAAAACGAACATACATAAGCTGATAAAAGTGTAAGCTGATAAAACTGAGCTAAAAATGTACAGCACAAAAATACATTAAAATTAACTAGGGCTGTCGATTAAACACGATAAATTGGTGAGTTTAATTATATGAAAAAAAAAATGCATAAAAATTTTTACACAATTAATCATACCTATATTAATTCCATAATAAGGAATGTTTCTACCACCGGAGCAATTCGAGCTTGATGTATGTCCTGTATTTATTTGCGAATTTGTGGAAGCAGGGGGCAGTCATATATACTTATTTTCATGTCAAAATGCACTTATTTTCTTCTTAGGAAAGAAAAAACCCCAATATGTAACAATAATGCTTTTAACATTTTCCAAACAAAGCCTTCCACAGTATGAAGATAGAAATGCACTAAAATAGCACCAATTTAAGTAACATTAATAGTTTTTTTTTTTGTCTTTACAGTGGGTTAATTTGTAAAGTGAGTGCAGGAAATGATGTCGCGTGCCTCACCACCAATCACCTTGCAGCTTTGGCCAGACTGGAGCCGAGACTGGTGCCTCTGGTGCTCGCCTTCCGTTACTGGGCCAATGTATGAATCACCAGCACACATAAGATCACAACTATCTCATTATAGCTGATTCTCATTGTAGTTGAGGTCTAATTAGTGTACGTGTGTTATTTGCAGCTGTGCCACATTGACTGTCAGGCGGAGGGAGGAATCCCGTCTTACTCTCTCTCTTTGATGGTCATCTTCTTCCTGCAACAGAGGGAGAAACCTGTCCTGCCTGTTTATCTAGGACCCTGGGTAATAATGATTGTTTTAGTAGTTTTAAGGAGGCTCAAATTGTTATTGCATCGTGGTTAAATAGTTAATTTTCAAGTGAAACATATAATTCAACAGGATATAGGACAGAACTTGATTTTATCCATCAGGATTTGATTTTATGATATAATGCTATCATATCAGTAAGCCATGATATTATATAACAATAGCCGCTTTTCCACCATCGTGCTGAACCGTACCTGTTGCAAAGCCATGCCGTCCCATGCTGATCCAGGCCAGTTTTCTTTTTCCACTGTGGTGCTTGAATGTTTATAACCAATACATCAGTTGGCGACGGCGTGAGAGGTAAACATTGGAGCAAGTGCGCTAAGGAGGATGATTGTATTTTCTAGTTTTTAGGACTGCTTTTCCCCCTGGTTTTTACTCTGCTAAAGCAAATGGATGACATGTCCCACGTCGCAAAAAGGAAAGTAAAGAGAAATCCTGGCCAAGAATGGTTTGTAATCGCGCCGTGCCAAACCGTTACGTCAACCACCATGCAAAATGTTCAGCTTTATACAGTGGCAAGAAACAGTATGTAAATCCTTTTTCTGCATTAATTGGTCATAAAATGTGATCTCATCTTCATCAATGTCACGAGTATAGACAAACACAATGTGCTTAAGCTAACAACACACAAACAATTATAATCTTTCATGTCTTTATTGAACACATCTCATTAAACATCCACAGTGCTGTGGAAAAAGTAAGTGAACCCTTGGAATTAATAACTTGTTGATCCTCCTTTGGCAGCAATAACCACAACCAAGCATTTCTGGTAGCTGCGGATTAGACCTGCACATTGCTCACAAGGAATTCTGGACCATTCTTCCTTACAGAACTGCTTCAGCTCAGCCATATTCTTAGAATGTCTGGTTTGAACTGGTCCACAGCATATCTTGGGTGAAGGTCTGGGCTCTGACTAGGCCACTCCAAATGGTGGATTTTTTTTTTTTTTTTTTTCAGCCATTCTGTAGTGGATTTACTTTGATGTTTAGGGTCATTATCCTGCTGCATTACCCAACTTCTACTGAGCTTCAGCTTGTGCACAGCCACCCTGACATTGATCCTGTAGGATATCTTGATAAACTTGGGAATTAATTTTTCCCTCGATGATGGCAAGCAGTCCAGGCCCCAAAGCAGCCTCAAATCATGATGCTCACTCCACCGTACTTCACCTTTGGGATGATGTTTTCATGTTGGTATGTGGTGCCCTTTTTATGCCATACGTAGTGCTGCGTGTTCTTCCCAAACAATTTAACCGTAGATTCATCAGTCCACAAAACATTTTCCCAGTAGCGTTGTGGAGTTTCAAGCTGGTCTTTGGCAAACTTCAGGCATGCAGCAATGTTTTTGTTGGAAAGCAGCGGCTTCCTTCGTGGTGTCCTGCCATGGACACCATGCCTGTTTAATGTTTTCCGTAAAGTAGACTCATGAACAGAAATGTCAACCAGTTCCAATGATTCCTTCAAGTCTTTAGCTGTCACTCTAGGGTTCTTTTTTACCTCATTGAGCATTCTGCATGTGCCCTTTGAGTCATCTTGGCTGGACGGCCACTTCTAGGGAGAGTAGCCACAGTACTAAATTGTCTCCATTTATAGACAGTTTGTCTATCTGTGGACGGATGAATATCTAAGCTCTTCTAGATAACTTTGTAACTCTTTCCAGTTTTATGCAAATCAACAATTCTTGATTGTAGGTCTTCTGAGATCTATTTTTTGCTTGGCATGGTCCATGTCAGCAGATGCTTCTTGTGAATAGCAAACTCGAAATGTTTGAGTGCTTTTTATAAGTCAAAGTAGCTCTAACCCACACCTCCAATCTTGTTTCATTAATTGAATGCCAGGTTTGCCAACTCCTGACTCTAATTAGCTTTTGTTGACATCATTTGCCTAAGGGTTCACATACTTTTTCCGACCTACACTGTGAATGTTTGAATGATGTATTCAGTGTATACAAGAACAACACAATAATTTGTGTGTTATTAGTTAAAACAAATTGTGTTTGTTCATTATCGTAATTTACATGAAGATAAAACCATATTTTAAGACAAAATTATACATAAATTAAGGAAATTCCAAAGGTTTTACTTACTTTTTCTTACCACTGTAGTCTTAAATAGAAATCGAATGACTTGCTCTGCATCTGAAAGGACTTTCCTTTTCGGCTGACGTCACCAGGGAAAATTTTAACAAATAGCCAAACAGCTGCCATATTCAGCATTACGATTTATCACACTCAGGTGTGTAGGAGTGACTTATCCGTAGAATTCCCCACTTTTTCGTGATCCAGTCAAATCCTGATGGATAATATCAAGCCCTGTTCTTGAACATGGTTTCACTTGGAAATATGCAAAAGAGGTTGTGAATGTTAAATGTCTTAGCTTAATTAGTCTATTTCATAAATATGCGATGCAAAGTTGATGATTTTTGGTGGTTGTGTATGTGGTAGATCAAGGGCTTTGAGGTGAAGCGTGTGGATGAGTATCATCTGACTGGGTTGGAGTCGAGTCTGTTTGTGGGGTGGGAGCACAGACCAGCTCCTCCAGGTGAGGGGCGAGGAGAGGGCAAAGCCAAACCTGAACCCAAAAACCCCACTGAGAAGAGAGAAAAGAAGGGCGAACACGCAATGGGCAAGGTGACTGTTATGTCCAACAGTAAAGAATCTTTGGGAAAAGTCCAAAGCTTTTTTCTTACTGTGAATGCGTTCGTAGGCTCGTTTGACTTTGGAAGTGCCGGAGAGTGCATCTCTAGGTCAGCTGTGGTTGGAACTCTTGCGGTTCTACACACTAGAGTTTGCCCTTGAAGAACACATCATCAGCATCCGCCTGAGAGAACTGCTGCCGCGAGAACTCAAGAACTGGCCACGACGCAGACTTGCCATCGAGGGTGAGAGACGATTGAGAACAGAACTGGAGTTTTTAAAGAATTGTTGTCCCCCAAAATTAATATTCTTTCAACTTATTTACCCTCATTTTGTTCCAAGCCAGTATGACTTTCTTTCAAAAAGTAAAAAAAACAAAAAAGACTCCCAAAGTAGTCGTGTGTCATATTCCAAGTCTTCTGAAAGCATATAGGTTTGGTGAGAAATAAGTGTAGCACTTTACAATAAGGTTAAATTTGTTAACATTAGTAAATGCATTAGGTATCATGCAATAGTAATGAACAAAATACTTTTATAGTATTTATTAATCTTAGTTTGATAAATTATGAAAATACAAATAATTGCTCTGATGCGAATTGTGAACACGGTTTCACGATAGCTCTAGCAAAAAAAAAAAAAAATTATTTTGCTGGCTGAATAAAATTGTGGAGGATGAGAATTTAAGTGATTTAATGCCGATTGCAATGAATACTCAACCTATGTGCGGACTAATTATTTAATCCTCCCACTTAGACTTTGGGAAATGTTTAATAATACTTAAATTAGTACTATTTTAGTGCATTTCTATCTTTATACTGTGGAAGGTTTTGTTTGGAAAATGTTAATAAAGAATTATATTGTTACATATTGTTTTGTTTTCTTAAATCGGAATAGGACTTTCCTAAATAGGAAATAAATGCAGTTTGACAGAAAAACAAAAACGTACATATAGAGTAAAATTTCAGCACTTTTAAAATCTGCGGTTAAACAAGATTAACTACGAAAAATTATGCGATTAATCGCTATTTAATATTTTTAATCAACTGATAGCAATAATAATTATATTATATTATGAACAGTGTGTTTTGAATGTTCCAGACCCATTTGCATTGAAGAGGAACGTGGCTCGCAGTCTGAACAGTCAGATGGTGTTTGAGTACATACAGGAACGTTTCCGTATGGCGTACAAGTACTTCGCCTGTCCTCAGAGCAGAAACGCAGTGAACGGCAGCCGCAGATTACAGAGAAAGAAGCCCAGACACGTCGCCAGATTGCGATCGCATGCTTGCCACGACACTGCCAAATTCAACAGCCAGGAGCGCAAGAACATGGAGAAGAACGGCGACGAGGAGGATGGACACAGTAGTAATGATGAAGAAGATAAAGAGGCAGGTGATAAAGAGAAGAGCCTGAGAAGAGGTTTCACAGAACTTCTGGTGACTGTAATGCTGGATGATTTGTCATCCATCGCCGCATCCCCCTCCACACTGAATGGCCTGCTGATGGACAGTGAGGAGGAGGAGGATTCGTATGAAGAACTTGAGATGGAGCAGGAGAGTATCGCTCCAGAGGACATGCACTATATCTTTGACAGGATGATCTTCACTGGAGGAAAGGTAAAGACACTGGTCAAAGTAATAATATTACAGGAATTAATATGAATGAATTATTCATGACAACATTTGAATAAATATAGAAATGACTCTGATGCTTATGTTGTCTTATGCGCCTCATGAGTTATGCACCGTGCGCGGCATGATACCATAATGGATATTTGGATAGTTATTTTGTGCTATGATCCTAAAGTGATGTTTCTGGTGGTTGTTTTGCTTTGCAGCCTCCAACGGTAGTGTGCAGTATCTGCAAGCGAGATGGTCACCTTAAAGACGAATGTCCTGAAGACTTCAAGAAGATTGAGCTGAAACCTCTTCCTGCCATGACTGAACACTTCAGAGATATCCTTGATGGCCTCTGTGTGCTCTGTTACCGTATGTGTCAAACAGTACTTTACCATGCTCCATAGTCATCACTCCAGTCAGAAAATCTACCTTTTTTTCAACTCTTTTCCCAAAGCATCATATGGTCATTTATTTGTGTATGGCCCTGCTAACTTCTAATTAAAATGCAATGTTTCTTGTTTGTAGGTGAGCTGTCACCGTCTCTTGGAGAGCAGCAGAAGAGGGAACAGATTTTAGCCAGTCTGGAGCGCTTCATTAGAAAAGAGTACAATGGTGTGTACACACATACATACAACCACACCAAAACTATTAGTGTTAACAATGACTATAGGGAGGGGGCCTGGTTAGCTCAGCAAATATTGACGTTGACTATAACCCCTGGTGTCATGAGTTCGAATCCAGGGTATGCTGAGTGACTCCAGCCAGGTCTCCTAAGCAACCTAATTGGCCCGGTTGCTAGGGAGGGTAGAGTCACATGGGGTAACCACCCCGTGGTCGCGATTAGTGGTTCTCGCTCTCAATGGGGCGCGTGGCAAGTTGTGCGTGGATCGCGGAGAGTAGCCACTCGCCATCTGCGAAGGTTCGTGCCAAATTCCCATGAAAATATAAACCAAGATTTTGATTGTGAACACAAAGTACTCCAGTTTCACTTTAATTTAACCAGTGTTAATCTCATCAACGAAATAACTGACGAAAACGTTCGAAGACAACGTTTTTTAAAATTTCGTCAACAATATCAAAGACGAGACGAAAAAGGCGCATCATGACAATAATTAAACGATTTAATTAAAGCCGTACTATTGATGAAAATATGACGAGATAAAAATTATACTGCAAGATATTAACAGTGCAAGATATGAAAAGGAGAAGAAACATCTATAACATCTGTATATAGAAGATATTAGATTTACATTCATCTAACCCATTAATAATTGGTGATTTAACACAGGCAAAATGAACCACTTGAAAACAGGGTAAATACCACATTCAAACGCATCCTATTTATACAGGATTTTAATCACTATAGTAGCCTATATCCACAACATATACACTATATGGCCAAAAGGTTGTGGACACCATATGTGCTTGATGAACATTTGATTTCAAAACCTTTGGCATCAATTTCCCCCTTTGCTGTAATAACAGCTTCCACTCTTTTGGGAAGGCTTTCCACTATACTGTATGTAGTAACATGGCTGCAGGGATTTGCTCTCATTCAGACACAAGGCTATCAGTGAGGTCAGGAACTGATGTTGGTTGATGGGGCCTGACTTACAGTTGCTGTTCCAGTTCACCCCAAAAGTGATCAGTGGGGTTCAGGTCTGGGCTTTGTGCAGGCCAGTCAATTTCTTCCACGCCAGACACAGTAAACCATTTCTTTATGGACCTCACTTTGTTCACAGGGGCATTGTCATGCTGGAACAGAAAAGAGCTATCCCCAAACAGTTGCCACAAATTTGGAAGCACACAAAGCCCAAGCCATTACATAAAGAAACATTAACAATTTTTCTTTGCTGGATTTAATGAATTAACCAAATTCGTTAATTAGAACATTTGGCCATATAGTGTATGTAATATAACAACTTACATCTGTACAGTGAATTTGAACTAAATGACGTGCTATTCGGGATATGCGTAATTTGCGTTGCATAACACATTGTGAATACACTGTTTCCGTAAGAAATACGCTACACGCAATGTAATATCCTTTCACGGAATATTAATAAGTCTCTAAAGCATGAAGAATTCAGAGAACAGTAGGCTAACTTCTAAAAAGTAGCTAATACTTCAGTCTGTTCATTATTATTTTAGGAGCTCAGTTTTTTCACAACAAGGGCAGTAGGCTATATATAGTTATATGTTTGATACATTTTTAAATTAGAAAATATTTATACATTTTTTCCCTAAATATTTGAATATTTGATTAAAGTTTGGTCTGTTACAGTTTGACATACTTTTTTGTCCATTTTGCACATCGTCGTCAACTAAAAGATTTTATTTTCGTTGACTAAAATGATATGTAATTTTCATCAGACTAAAGCGGACTAAAACTAATGAATATGAGATGACGAAACATTGACTAATTTTAAAGGGCATTTTTGTCAAAATACTAAAACTATGACTAAAACAAAAAACTGTGAAAAAAATTAATACCGAATTTAACGATTGTGTAATGCCAAATGTTCTTAGATATTGCGGGTTCATACAGGCAGTGTTAATGACTGTGTGTATGGCATGGGCTTAATCGGAGAGCCTTAAAATAACATGCATAAGTGAAGAATTTAGGACAGTAATATTTTATTATTGGATACTTACACTGTCTGGCCAAAAAAAAGTCGCCGTTTGGATTTAAATAAGCAGATACTTAAGAGCCTATGATTGGATCATTATTGCAGTGATTAATATGCTTCAGCTGGCTACAATTCTTTTAACCCTAACTGATGCAGTGTGTAGCTCATTTCTAAAACAACCATGTCGGAAGACATATCCCGTGGTCGTGGAAAAGATGTTACTGTGTTTCAGAAGGGGCAAATTATTGGCCTGCATCAAGCAAAGAAAACAACTAAGGAGATTGCTGACATTATTGGAATTGGGTTAAGAACTGTCCAACACATTATTAAAACCTGGAAGGATAGTGGTGAACCGTCAGCTTCACGGAAGAAATGTGGTCAGAAAAAAATTATGAATGATCGTGATCGGAGATCACTAAAATACTTGAAGTCACATCGTAAAAAATCGACATTAGAACTCACGGCTATGATTAATATTGAAAGTAAGAGCATTTCCACATGCACAATGCAACGAGAACTTACAGGATTGGGACTAATCAGCTGTGCGGCCACAAGAAAGCCACTTGTTAGTGAAGCTAATCGGAAAAAACGACTTAAATTTTCTAGAGAGCTTAAAGATTGGACTGTGGAGCAATGGGAAATGGTCATGTGAGTCCAGATTTACCCTATTCCAAAGCGATGGGTGTGCCAGGATAAGACGGGAAGCGCATGAAGCGAAGCACCCGTCATGCATAGTGTCCACTGTACAAGCCTCTGGAGGCGGTGCTATGATCTGGGGTTGCTTCCATTGGTCAGGTCTAGACTCAGTAACATTATGCAGCAATAAAATGAATTCAGCTGACGACCTGAATGTACTGAATGACCAGGTTATCCCATCAATTGTTTTTTTCTTCCCTGATGGCATGGGCATATTCCAGGACGACAATGCTAAGATTCATCAAGCTCAAATTGTGAAAGAGTGGTTCAGGGAGCATAAGAAATCATTTTCACACATTAATTGGCCAATACAGAGTCCTGACCTTAACCCCATTGAAAGTCATTGTGATGTGCTGGAGAAGACTTTACAGAGTGGTTCATCAATACAAAATTTAATGCAACTCTGGACAGAAATAAATGTTTTGATGTTGCATAAGGTTGTCGAAACAATGCCACGGCGAATGTGCGCCATAATCAAAGCTAAAGGCGGTCCAACTAAATATTACAGTATGCAACTTGCTTTTTTTTTTTGTGGCCAGGCTGTAATATAATAGCCATTGAGGTTGGCTCGAGACTAAAGTTGACCTAAAGGAGAGACATATTTTAAGCATTAATATGTTTTTAAAGCCTTAAAGTACATCATATATCCCTATTTTATTATATGATTCCAAGTTAAATTTGAATAAATGACTTATTAAGGTGAATGAATTTGTATGAGAATTAATTGTAATAATCGTGAAAGCCCTAAAACAGACAATTAATTGTCATAATCGCAATGATTTATTTGACAGTTAGTTGTCAGCCAAATTTCATAATCATCACAGCTCTATACATGAAATAAAGACTTTAGATTTGATGTCATCTGTTTTTTTTATTGCTGGATGGTCTGGCAAAAGTTAGCCAGACGTTTGGTTTATTCTTGCCAGGAAGGGGCTGTTAAGCCTACAAATAAAACCAATTATAGTTTATATGCTACTTTACTTTTGATGGAGTTCTTGATTCTTCTTTTTTTTTCTCTCTCTCTCTCTTCAGATAAGGCTCAACTCTGTCTGTTTGGTTCTTCTAAGAACGGTTTTGGGTTTCGTGACAGTGACCTAGACATCTGTATGACACTGGAGGGTCATGACACAGCAGAGGTACTGCTGACAGGGGCCATTTTCTGTTGTTGCTGTTTATGCTTCGTCTTGTTTGTTTTGCTTTTCTTTTTTCACATTTTAAGGAATATTTCGTGTTTTTATTTGGGTGTAATAATATACTATAATAATATAATATTAAAACTGATCTAAATAAGCATTTTTTAAAAGCATTGATTAAATATGCATCTTGGGATAATTTGGCCAATATCGGAAGCAAATGTTAGATCTATTTTATTTTATGCCAGGTTTCAAAAATAACTTAAAGGTTATATACTGTACTAAAGTGTCTATACTGTAAATGTATAATGTTTTGATACCTAATTTCACTTACTTTGAATTTTAAGTGTTCTCTTAGTTTCAAACATTATACGTTTTAACATGATTTAAGTGATAGCATCACTATCTAACCTTAAAGTGTAAAGTTATATCCAATTTTACAACTTCGTTGCCACGATGACAAAACAAACTAAACCCTAAAACGACTGTAAAAACTATGATTTAAACAACTTAAAGCTCAAATAATGAACAAGTTGTAACATGATTAATGCACGTTATTTTATCAAATTATAAGCATCCACATTTCTGCCTTTAAATCTTTCAAATATTGGTCCCAATCACTTCTATTGTAAGTGCCTCACTGTAACTCGATTTTTGCTTTTCTTTAAAAAAAAAAAAAGGAGGGAAGGAAACAAAGTGCTTTGTGTGGTAATCAACATTATGCAACAAATGCTGTGGATCGAGCTGAGCTTGTTTTGAAGCTGGAATACTCCTTTAATGACCGAAACTTCTAAATCGGTGCTTCGTTATGATTAATGGTTCTTGCGGTCTTGTTTTTCTAACAGAATCTGAACTGTAAGGAGATCATAGAGGGTTTAGCCAAGGTTCTGAAGAAACACACAGGTACATAAGTGTTTTTTTTTTTAACTTCAGTTAGGATCAATTGATTTTTGAGCACTGACCGATCATTTTATGTCTGTATGGCTTTATGTCTGGAACAGGTCTAAGGAATATCTTGCCTATAACAACTGCTAAAGTGCCTATAGTGAAGTTTGAACACAGGCAGAGCGGACTAGAGGGAGACATCAGTCTCTACAACACACTGGTCAGTCTCGGTCGTTCTCTAAGGGTAGAACTTTTGAGAAGTTGCCGTCCTGCAGTGTGGCATCATATACTCCCTGTGAAACTGTTTTAAACCGCATTTGCTAATTATAAAGGGTAATTAAAAATGGTGAAAATCTGTGAAATGGTGTTCAGTTACAGCAGCTAAAATATACACTTTGCCTTATACATGTACAGTGCATTCAGAAAGTATTCAGATCCTTTCTTTTTTTTATTTATTTCTTTTTTTTTTTTTTCACATTTTGTTATGTTGCAGCCTTATGCTAAAATGCTTTAAATTATTATTTTTTTCACATCAATCTACACTCCATACCCCATAATGACAAAGCAAAAACCAAATTGTTATTATCTTTGCAGATTTATAAAAAAAGAAAGAAAAAATAAGAAATATCACATTGACATAAGTATTCAGACCCTTTGCTTGAAATTTAGCTCAGGTGCATCCCATTTCTCTGGATCATCTTTGCGATGTTTCTACACTTTGATTGGAGTCCACATGTGGCAAATTAAATTGATTGGACATGATTTGGAAAGGCACACACCTGTCAATATAAGGTCCCACAGCTGAAAATGCATATCAGAGCGAAAACCATGCCATGAGGTCAAAGGAACTGCCTGCAGAGCTCAGAGACAGGATTGTGTCAAGGCACAGATCTGGGGAAGGCTACAAAAAAATTTCGGCTGCATTGAAGGTTCCCAAGAGATCAGTGGCCTGCATAATTCTTAAATGGAAGAAGTTTGGAACAACCATGACTCTTCCTAGAGCTGGCTGCCTGGCCAAACTGAGCAATCGGGGGAGAAGGGCCTTGGTAAGAGAGGTTACCAAGAACCCAATTGTCACTCTGGTTGAGCTCCAGACATCATGTGTGGAGATGGGAGAAACTTGCAGGAGGACAACCATCACTGCAACCCTCCACCGATCTGGGCTTTATGGCAGAGTGGCCCGACGGAAGCCTCTCCTAAGTGCAAGACACATAAAAAAGCACCTAAAGGACTCTCAGACTATGATTCTCTGGTCTGATGAAGCAAATATTGAACTGTTTGGCCTCAAATCCAAGCGTCATGTCTGGAGGAAACCAGGCACCGCTCATCACCTGTGCAATACCATCCCAGCGGTGAAGCATGGTGATGGAAGCATCATGCTGTGGTGGTGTTTTTCAGCAGCAGGGACTGGGGGACTGGTCAGGGTTGAAGGAAAGCTGAACACAGCAACATACAGAGATATGCTTAATGAAAACCTGGTCCAGAGCATTCAGGACCTCAGACTGGGCCAAATGTTCACCTTCTAACAGGACAATGTCCCTAAGCCAAGCCAAGACAATGCATGAGTGGCTTAGGGACAACTCTGTGAATGTCCCTGAGTGGCCCAGCCAGAGCCCGGACTTGAACCCAATCGAACATCTCTGGAGAGACCTGAAAATGGCTGTCCACCGATGGTCCCCATCCAACCCGACAGAGCTTGAGAGTATCTGCAGAGAAGAATGGCAGAAAATTCCCAAATCCAGATGTGCAAAGCTTGTCACATCATACCCAAAAAGACTTGAGGCTTTAATCGTTTCCAAAGGTGCTTCATCTAAGTACTGAGTGATATTTCAGTTTTTTTCTTTTTAGTAAATTTGTAAAGTTATCAAAAATCTGTTTTTTGCTTTGTCATTATGGGATATAGAGTGTAGATTGATGTGAAAAAAATAAAAATATTAAAACATTTTATCATAAAGCTGCAACACAACAAAATGTGAAAAAAATGAAGGGGTCTGAATACTTTCGGAATGCACTGTATATAAAGTTTAATCTGAAATCTTGATGATGTTCAAAAACAGTTAATAGAATAGATGGAATGCGGCAGTTACCTGTATATTTATGAGGTTTATATATTTATTTTGTTTGTCAGGCCCAACACAACACCCGGATGTTGGCCACATATGCTGCTATAGACCCTCGTGTGCAGTATCTGGGCTACACTATGAAAGTATTTGCAAAGGTAAGACTAGATATTGCTTTATTAATCCTATGTTTCTGGTTCAGTGTTTCAGAATGCAGACAGCAGCATAATAGCTAGAAATGTATATTAGTGCCAAAGGCCCCTGTATTTACAGAATAATATTTTTTTCCATCAGTCATTTTGCAAAGGCAAAGGCAAAAAACAAATATTGTATGTAATTTTTGTATGGTCATTCAGGTAGTCAGCTAAATTGTACCTAAATCTAAACATGTGTTTTGAAGCGCTGTGACATTGGCGACGCCTCCAGAGGAAGTCTCTCCTCCTATGCTTACATCCTCATGGTGCTGTATTTCCTGCAACAGAGACAACCACCTGTCATCCCTGTATTACAGGAGGTACACACATATACATATCTGCACTGATATATTTTTAAAGGAATAGTTCACCCAAAAATGAAAATTCTCTCATCATTTACTCACCTTCATACCATCCCAGATGTGTATGACTTTCTTTCTTCTACAAAACACAAATGAAGATTTTTAGAAGAGTATCTCAACTCTGTAGGTCCATACAATGCATGCGAATGGTGACCAAAACTTTGAAGCTCCAAAAAGCACATAAAGGGAGCATAAAAGTAATCCATATGACTCCAGTGGTTTAATCTATGTCTTTTGAAGCGATCTAATTGGTTTTGGGTGAGAACAGACCAAAATATAACAGCGGTTCTCTTGGTGATCATGATTTCAAGCTCAATTATACTTCCTAAAGTGCCATGTAGCACTCTGCACACATCAAGCACTTGGAAGTTTAATCATGCTTGAAATAATGATTGTGCCTAGAGTCTGCAATGGCAAATGTTCAATAAAATGGAGTTATATTTTGGTTAGTTCTCATCCAAAACCGACTGAATCGCTTAAAACATGAATTAAACCACTGGACTCTTATGGATTACTCTTATACTGACTTTATGTGCTTTTTGGAGCTTTAAAGTTTTGGTCACCATTCACTTGCATTGTATGGACCTACAGAACTGAGATATTCTTCTAAAAATGTTATGTGTTCTGCAGATGAAAGAATGTCATACACATCTGGGATGGCATGAGGGTGAGTAAATGATGAGAGAATTTTCATTTTTGGGTGAACTATCCCTTTAAAGCTTCAGAATAAAAGTGTGCTGCTCAGACCGATCTTTATGGTTGTACAGACAAGACAGAATGATTGAGTTCAGCTTATAAGTGTCCTTTTTGTTGTTCTGCAGATATTTGATGGCAACACTGTTCCTCAGAGGATGGTGGATGGCTGGAACGCTTTCTTCTTTAATGATCTTGATGAGATGGTGAGTGTTATAGAATGTTTCTGTGTTAAGCATGTTTTATTGTGCCTTTAAAAACATTTAAGGGGCCATATTCTACACGTTTTAAGCGATTTATTTGTCCATAAATCCATTATAAGTCCATTTGTAATCCTAGTCAAGGTTTATTACACCAAAAACAATTTTAATTTAGTTACATTTTTCAGCTTGGACTTTGTTTTTGGTTCTGTACCTTTAAAACTACTATATGTACAGTGGCAAGAAAAAGTAGCATTTCCGGTATGCGCGGATTAGACCTACACAGCGTTTAGAAGGAATTTTGGACCATTCTTCCTTACTGAACTGCTTCAGCTCAGCCATATTCTTAGGATGTCTGGTGTGAATGGCTCTCTTGAGGTCATTCCACAGCATCTTTATTAGGTTAAGGTCTGGGCTTTTACTTGGCCACTCCAAAAGGTGGATTTTCTTTTTTTTTTTTTAAGCTTTCTGTAGTGGATTTACTTCGATGTTTAGGGTGATTGTCCTGCTGCATCACCCAACTTCTACTTCAGCTGGCGCACAGCCACCCTGACATTATCCTGTAAGATACCTTGATAAACTTGGGAATTAATTTTTCCTTCTGATGACAAGTGGTCCGAGGCCCTGAAGCAGCAAAACAGCCCAAATCTAATGCTGCCTCCACCGTACTTCACTGTTTTCATGTTGATATGCAGTGCCCTTTTTATGCCATACATAGTGCTGCATGTTCTTCCCAAACAATTCAACCTTAGTTTCATCAGTCCACAGAACATTTTCCCTGTAGCGTTGTGGAGTGTCAAGGTGGTCTTTGGCAAACTTCAGGCATGCAGCAATGTTTTTGTTAGAAAGCAGCGGCTTCCTTTATGGTTTCCTACCATGGACATCATGTATGTTTAATGTTTTCTGTATAGTAGACTCATCAACAGAGATGATAACCAGTTCCAATGATTCCTTCAAGTCTTAAGCTGCCACTCTAGGGTTCTTTTTTACCTCACTGTGCATTCTGCTGTGTGCCCTTTGAGTCATCTTGGCTGGACAGCCACTTCTAGGGAGAGTAGCCACAGTACTAAATTGTCTCCATTTATAGACAATTTGTCTAACTGTGGACGGATGAATATCTAAGCTCTTCAAGATAACTTTGTAACCCTTTCCAGCTTTATGCAAATCAACAATTCTTGATCGCAGGTCTTCTGAGATATCTTTTTTGCAAGGCATGGTCCACGTCAGAAGATGCTTCTTGTGAATAGCAAATTCAAAGTGTTTGAGTGCTTTTTATAAGTCAAAGTAGCTCTAACTCACACTTCCAATCTTGTTACATTAGTTGGATGCCAGGTTTGCCAACTCCTGACTCTAGCTTTTGTTGACATCATTAGCCTAGGGGTTCACGCACTTTCATCCTACACTGTGAATGTTTGAATGATGTATTCAGTATGTACAAGAAAAATGCAATTGTTTGTGTGTTATTAGTTAAAGCATATTGTCTTTGATCATTATTGTAACTCAGATGGAGTTCAAACCAGATTTTAAGACAGATTTATACATAAATGCATGTAATTCAAAAGGGTTCACATACTTTTTCTTTCCACTGTAAATGAGTTGCATTTTAATTGGCTAAGCTCTTTGCATGAAATTTCACTGAAATGCCACCAACAAGTTGCTTAAAAAAGTGTCTATGCACAGTTGAAGTCAGAAGTTTACATACACTTTAGTCAAATACATTTAAACTCAGTTTTTCACAATTCCTGACATTTAATTGTAGAAACAAATTCCCTGTCTTAGGTCAGTTAGGATCACTATTTTAAGAATGTGAAATGTCAGAATAATAGTAGAGAGAATGATTTATTTCTGCTTTTATTTCTTTCATCACATTCCCAGTGGGTCAGAAGTTTACATACACTTTGTTAGTATTTGGTAGCATTGCCTTTAAATTTAACTTGGGTCAAACATTTTGGGAAGCCTTCCACAAGCTTCTCACAATAAGTTGCTGGAATTTTGGCCCATTCCTCCAGACAGAACTGGTGTAACAGAGTCCGGTTTGTAGGCCTCCTTGCTCGCACACACTTTTTCAGTTCTGCCCACAAATGTTCTACCGGATTGAGGTCAGGGCTTTGTGATGACCACTCCAATACCTTGACTTTGTTGTCCTTAAGCCATTTTGCCACAACTTTGGAGGTATGCTTGTGGTCATTGTCCATTTGGAAGACCCATTTGCGACCAAGCTTTAACTTCCTGACTGGTGTCTTGAGATGTTGCTTCAATATATCCACATAATTTTCCTTCCTCATGATGCCATCTATTTTGTGAAGTGCACCAGTCCCTCCTGCAGCAAAGCACCCTCACAATATGATGCTGCCACCCCCATGCTTCACGGTTGGGATGGTGTTCTTTGGCTTGCAAGCCTCACCCTTTTTCCTCTAAACATAACTATGGTCATTATGGCCAAACAGTTCGATTTTTGTTTCATTAGACCAGAAGACATTTCTCCAAAAAGTAAGATCTTTGTCCCCATGTGCACTTGCAAACTGTAGTCTGGCTTTTTTATGGCGGTTTTGGAGCATTGGCTTCTTCCTTGCTGAGCAGCCTTTCAGGTTATGTCGATATAGGACTCGTTTTACAGTGGATATAGATACTTGTCTACCTGTTTCCTCCAGCATCTTTACATGGTTCTTTACTGTTGTTCTGGGATTGATTTGCACTTTTCGCACCAAACTACATTAATCTCTAGGAGATAGACTGCATCTCCTTCCTGAGCGGTATGATGGCTGCATGGTCCCATGGTGTTTATACTTGCGTACTATTGTTTGTACAGATGAACGTGTTACCTTCAGGTGTTTGGAAATTGCTCACAAAGATGAACCAGACTTGTGGAGGTCCACAATTTTTTTTTCTGAGGTCTTGGCTGATTTCATTTGATTTTCCCATGATGTCAAGCAAAGAGGCACTGAAGATAGGCCTTAAAATACATCCACAGGTACACCTCCAATTCAGTACACCTCCTATCAGAAGCTAATTGTCTAAAGGTGACAATTGATTAAGTGACCGGAAAGGTCATTGCATGACAAATGATGATGCTCAATGCAGTTTCAAGTACATGCAGCATGTTTAGGTTTTTCTCTGTGTTTGTATAGTGGAGGCGTCTTCCGGAGCTCCATCAGAATAAGGAGACAGTTGGAGAGCTGTGGCTCGGCCTGCTGCGTTTTTACACAGAAGAGTTTGATTTTAAAGAGCATGTCATCTCCATCCGACAACACAAGCGCCTCACCACATTCGAGAAGCAGTGGACCTCCAAATGCATCGCAATCGAAGGTTGGAACTGTAGTCAAATCTGTGCACAATTTAGTAAATTGACAACAAGATGTTTTGTTGGTTGCTTGGTTTCATGCTGGGTAGCTCCATCCACAGTAAAATCTCTTTGGAGGTGTACTGCCTCCTTTAAGATCATGGCACTGTCACCCCAGAACTCACTAGCCAATGAAAACCTACCCCTATTAGGCCCCGCCTCGCAAGAGGTTTGTGTCAGAATGTGAAACAAAAATTGTACAGCATAAATGGAAACTCTGGGAGCTCAACGGAACTGTAGAAAAACATTAATTAAGCAAGTTTTAACATAGAATGATTTTTGATTGTTTTCAAATTCTCTTTCAACTTGAGAATTTTTTTTTGTGAAAAATTATGTTTAATACTTATGGCACAAATCTACATCCATATACATAAACAATCAAATATTTTCTGATATTCTAAGATTTTGTTTCTTTGTGCTGTAATTTTGCTTTCAGTGAGGACAGGAAAGTTAATTGACATTGAAAATATGTTGCATTTTACTTGTTTAGGATGACGTGTTGCAATAAATGTAGACAAAAAATATATTCTGGCTTTAAATTGCTTTTTTTTTTTCCCAATGACAGATCCCTTTGATTTGAACCATAACCTCGGTGCTGGCGTCTCTCGCAAAAGTAAGCAGAAAACCATTTTACAGTGTTTTTCACTGTAAACAGCAATTATTGTAAATGGGCCACTGACAAATAAGAATTTTCAAGATAATGAAAACAAAATCGTTATTAATCTAGTTGTTGGAAATTTTATCTTTGTGTTTAATTTAATTTAATCTCTGGAAATGTCAAATTGTGTTACCACCACCAACAACAAAAAAATGCACATTGGCACTTAAGGAAATGTATGTGCTGGACAAATCTTTTTAAATTTTAATAATATATATATATATATATATATATATATATATATAAAATGTCTCAAGACTTCTTATTCTTTTAAGGGTGCATTAGGGGTTTTCAAGAATTTCAAACTTCTAACAAGACTTACTTTTTTCGTTATGACTTTTAGATGGTTACACCACTTGGACATTTTTTTATTTTTTTTTACATTTAAAGGGTTTGTTCACACAAAAGTGAAAATCCTCTCATGATTTACTTACCTTTAAGCCATCCCAGATGTGTATGACTTTCCTTCTTCAGCAGAACCAAAGTGAAGATTTTTATAAGCACATTTCAGCTCTTTTTGTCCATTCAATGCAAGTAAACAGTTGCCATCAGACTGCTGGCTGTTTGATGGTCCAAAAGGCATACTTAGGCAGCATAAAAGTAATCCACATGACTCCAGTCGATCAGTTAATGTCTTCAGAAGCAAACTGACAGGTAAAAAATAAATAGACAATTTGTTTTCTTTTTCTTCTCCCCAATTTGGAACACCCAATTCCCAATGCGTTCTAAGTCCTCGTGGTGGCGTAGTGGCCACAATCTGGGTGGCGGAGGATGAATCTCAGTTGCCTCCGCATCTGAGACCATCAATCCGCGCATCTTATCATGCGGCTTGTTGAGCGCGGCTTGTTTACCGTGGAGAAATAGCGCATTTGTGGAGGTCCACGTTAGTCTCCGCGGCATCCACACACAACTCATCACCGAGAGCGAGAACCACACATTATTGCGACCATGAGGAATTTACCCATGTGACTCTACCCTCCCTAGCAACCGGGCCAATTTGGTTGCTTAGGAGACCTGGCTGGAGTCAAACTCACGACTCCAGGGGTGGTAGTCAGCGTCAATACTCGCTGAGCTACCCAGGCCCCCCAAAATAAATAGATAATTAAAACTTTATTAACTTTAAAAAATCGCTTCCTGCCAGCAGTCAACGCATCAGTGACATAAGCGCAATTCATGCGAGAAGCCGGAAGCACGCGCTTTGTATACAACAGAGGAACGAACGTCACGTGAGAGATAGGTCACTTCAAACAGCAATCCAGCGCTGGCCGGAATGAAAGATTTTAAGTTAAAAATGTTTTAATTATCGATTTGTTTCTTACACCAACTTATCGATTTGCTTCTGAAGACATTAATTTATCAACTGGAGTTGTTTGGATTACTTTTATGCTGCCTAAGTATGCCTTTTGGACTGTCGAACAGCCAGCAGTCTGATGGCACCCTTTTAATTGCATTGTATGGACAAACAGAGCTGAAATGTGCTTATAAAAATCTTCACTTCGGTTCTGCTGAAGAAGGAAAGTCGTACACATCTGGGGTGGCTTAAAGGCAAGTAAATCATGAGAGAATTTTCATTTGTGGGTGAACTACCCCTTTAAGTCTTACAAAAAACGAATTTTGGTTCAGAAACGAAAAGCATGTCCATCATAAAAAGGTATTCAAGTCATCTGGGTTTCATAAATTAATAGGCTTGGACCAAAAAAATAACTGGCACGTCATTGACCCAAGTATATCTTTGTGTCTGACTTGTTCGATCTGTTCTCTATACAGTGACTAACTTCATCATGAAGGCCTTTATCAACGGCAGGAAGCTGTTCGGCACCCCGTTCTACCCTCAGCCTGGAACAGAGGCAGTGAGTCACAAACACAGTCATTTACAGCTAAATGCATTAAAGCTTCACTTCAGTAAAAGCACTTGAGTGTCGTTTAGAGTGTTAGAGAGAAATGTGCTATTGACCTTCATTTATCATCTCAGCTGAGGCTTGTGACCTACAGCCCTCATCCTCTATACATTCAAACACAGAGTCTAATGTTCTCTCTCTCTCTCTCTCTCTCTCTCTCTCTCTCTCTCTCTCTTTCAGGATTACTTCTTTGACTCAAAGGTGTTGACAGATGGTGAGTTGGCTCCTAATGACCGCTGTTGTCGGATCTGTGGGAAGATCGGTCACTATATGAAGGATTGCCCAAAGAGGCGCAGGTCAGTGTTTGTTTATAATATATAAATATATATTAAAGCAGTGAGCCATAAGAGGCAGAGTGATTTTACTATACAAATAACCAAAAATAAAGGTAAAAATCACTGTAATGCAGAGCCTTGAGTGGTGTCTTGCTTTTATAAAAAAAATGTCAACAGAGATATGACTTAAGAAACTAATCTTCAATGTATTCAATTTTATTTATAATAAACAATTAACAATTCTTCTGCAAAGTAATATTGTTCAGTAACATAACTGTAGTCTGTTTACAGTCACTCTATTAATGTAGAATTCAATAATGTGCAATTACATGTTGATTTTACAGCGGCTGTGGACATGGATCATCCGATGAGATTTTAGAGCTAGAACAAATTTTAAGCTCTCCTTCTTTTTTTTTCTTCTTTTTTTCAGAATGAAGAAAAAGGAGAATGAGAGAGAGGAGGAGGTTAGAGAAGAGGAGAGAGAGCCGAGAGAGAGACGCTGTTTTCAGTGTGGTGATATGGGTCACGTGAGGAGAGACTGTCCTGATTACAAACACCTGCGGCAGAGAGGAGCGCCTGGACCAGGTACAAGTTTGAAAATCTCCCGTTGATTTACACTATGCAGCATTCATCTACACTAGGGCTGAAACTAGTTGACATTATCGACGATGTCAACAATAAAACAAATTGTCAACAAATATTTTTGTTGTCAAATAGTTGTTTTTTCCTCAATGGATGTAACATGAGATCATATGAAACTCTACTGATGATGCACGAGAGTGCTGCAGGGTAATAGTGTCCAGCTGCTCGAGTGCCTGTCAAGAGCTCACAGTCCAGACACACTCCAAACTTTCCAAACAGCTTAAGGTGATGTAGATCACATAGTGAAAGTTTGTCGTGAAATAAAGCAGAGCTGCCGTTCCGCTGGAGCAATACTTGAACAAAAAAAGGACATCCCGGCATTTTATCTTTAATGCACCCTTTATTGAAGTTCAAATAATAAGGAAGAGCATTATCTAAATAAGCACAAACTCTAAATCTTGTTTTCTATATAAATATCTAAATATCCTTTAAAACAGTGTACATTTACTCGAGGAGCTATAGTGCAGAAAATATTACAGTTTATTTTCAGAGAATGTTGAATGTTGAATATAAGTATATTTTACCTTGCTGCAGTGGCAAAAGTATAAACAAGTGACAAAATACACTTAAATACAAAATACACTTATATTGAAGATACAGTATATTCTCCGAAAACAAGTCTAAATATTTACCACCGTATGTTCATTCTCAGGCCAATTAATCTTGCTATACAGATTTTTTGAAGACACAAACACTCAATAAGATTTTTTTTTTTTTTTTTTAATTATTCCCTGAATTAAACTTAATAAAATCCTCATGTATTTGTTTCTGTAATTCAGTGAAGGTCATTTGGAGGTATTTAAAAAGAAAAATTGTCCTCTTTCATCCTCTTTTTTTTTTTATGTTTAGGAAGCACGTTTAATACCACCTCTTAACTCGAAGCACAAGCTGAATTGTCGGTTAAGAGCTAATAATTAATTGTTGCAATAATCGTTAGATCAGTCGATTATCAAAGTAATTGTTAGTTGTAACCCTAATCTGCACATTATAAGATGTTTAACAGACTATTACTTAAAACAGCAGACAGTATACAGTGTATACTAAGCAGTATCTATCTTTATAGTGGTTTTGCATTTGCAAGCATTTATTTTGTTAATTAATTCCTGCTGTAAAAGCTGTATTAGCCAATAGAAATTCAACCTCCATAGAAGGAGTGCTGTTAATATTTATCAGCGGTTTGACCTGCAGAGGGCAGCCTTTAACTCTGATTGTTTGTTTTTCTAGTCCCTCACATGATCCGAACGATGGCATGCTCTCAATCCATCCCCATTCCTCAGGGCACTTCAGTCCAGGATCGGGTCGGCCGGAACAGACAGCCCTCTGAATGTGTAAGGACTAAAATCTTCTACAGTCAACAAGGGCTGGGGTATATATGTCAAAAATTAAATCTAGATATTTTTCAGCCTTTTTACTCCATATTCATTATGTTCAATATGGACAGTATAATGATATTTCAGTGTTTGCTCTGGCCAAACTATCTGTTGATTCAAAATGTTTAATGCAATAGCTAATATACAGTAAAAATGTCGTAAAAAATTATCAAGGCATGTTTTTGACTAATTGTTATTAACTTAAACACCAAGAAAACTGCTGTTTGCTAATTTGCTAATTTATATTATGTTCCAAAACAAATAGTAAATAATAATAAACAGCAATATTTACATACCAATATCTATTAGTTAGGTTTTAAAGGAATGTTCCGGGTTCAATACAAGCTCAATCAGCAGTATGTGTGGCATAATGCTGATTTCCACAAAAAATACATTTTGACTCGTCCCTCATTTATTAAAAAAAAAAAAAGCAAAAATCACAGGTACAGTAAGGCACTTACAGTGGAAGTGAATGGAGCCATTAAATAAACTTTACAAATTAAAAATATGCAATTTTTTAAAAGTATAGCTACAAGATGTAAACAATATGTGTGATTTACAGATGAAGTCAGAAGTTTACATACACTTAAAGTCATTAAAACAATTTTTTTTTACCACTCAACAGATTTCATATTAGCAAACTATAGTTTTGGCAAGTTGTTTAGGACATCTACTTTGTGCATGACACAAGTATTTTTTCCAACAATTGTTTACAGACAGATTGTTTCACTTTTAATTGACTATATCACAATTCCAGTGGGCCAGAAGTTTACATACACTTAGTTAACTGTGCCTTTAAGCAGCTTGGAAAATTCCAGAAAATGATGTCAAGCCTTTAGACAATTAGCCAATTAGCTTCTGATAGGAGGTGTACTGAATTGGAGGTGTGCCTGTGGATATATTTTAAGGCCTACCTTCAAACTCCGTGTCTCTTTGCTTGACATCATGGGAAAATCAAAAGAAATCAGCCAAGACCTCAGAAAAAAAATTGTAGACCTCCACAAGTCTGGTTCATCCTTGGGAGCAATTTCCAAATGACTGAAGGTACCATGTTCATCTGTTCAAACAATAGTACGCAAGTATAAACAACATGGGACCACGCAGCCATCAAACCACTCTGGAAGGAGACGCATTCTGTCTCCTAGAGATGAACATAGTTTGGTGCGAAAAGTGCAAATGAATCCCAGAACAACAGCAAAGGACCTTGTGAAGATGCTGGAGGAAACAGGTAGACAAGTATCTATATCCACTGTAAAACGAGTCCTATATCGACATAACCTGAAAGGCTGCTCAGCAAGGAAGAAGCCACTGCTCCAAAAGCCAGACTACTGTTTGCAAGTGCACATGGGGACAAAGATCTTACTTTCCTAATGAAACAAAAATGTAACTGTTTGGCCATAATGCCCATCATTATGTTTGGAGGAAAAAGGGTGAGGGTTGCAAGCCGAAGAACACCATCCCAACTGTGAAGCATGGGGGTGGCAGCATCATGTTGTGGGAGTGCTTTGCTGCAGGAGGGGCTGGTGCACTTCACAAAATAGATGGCATCATGAGGAAGCACAATTGTGTGGATATATTGACGGAACATCTCAAGACATCAGCCAGGAAGTTAAAGCTCGGTCGCAAATGGGTCTTCCAAATGGACAATGACTCCAAGCATACCTCCAAAGTTGTGGCAAAATGGCTTAAGGACAACAAAGTCAAGGTGGCCATCACAAAGCCCTGACCTCAGTCCGATAGAAAATTTGTGGGCAGAGCTAAAAAAGGCGTGTGCGAGCAAGGAGGCCTAGAAACCTGACTCCAGTTACACCAGTTCTGTCAGGAGGAATGGGCCAAAATTCCAGCAACTTATTGTGAGAAGCTTGTGGAAGGCTTCCCAAAATGTTTGACCCAAGTTAAATTTAAAGGCAATGCTACCAAATACTAACAAAGTGTATGTAAACTTCTGACCCACTGGGAATGTGATGAAAGAAATAAAAGCAGAAATAAATAATTCTCTCTACTATTATTCTGACATTTCAAATTCTTAAAATAAAGTATTGATCCTAACTGACCTAAGACAGAGAATGTTTTCTTCGATTAAATGTCAGGAATTGTGAAAAACTGAGTTTAAATGTATGTGGCTAAGGTGTATGTAAATTTCTGACTACATTTGTAAGTGTGATCGCTTACTAAAGTAAAGTTATGTCATGACAACAAAGTTGTAATATAATGTAAAGTAATTGTCAGACAAAAGACTCAAAATAACACTTTGTATAGGAATTGGACGTAACAAACTGCTGGCATGTTTTTTTTTTTAAAGAAATTTAACTGATCAAATTAAAAGCATATTAAAGTCATCACTTTATTCACAGTGTTGCTTAAAATGCTATTGATAACTAAATTATGGCAAATATATTGCAAATATTCAATATGTTGGCCTGTCCTACCATTAATCTAGGATCAAAACATTCGTCCTCATAAGTTTACAAAGTATTAACTCCATTCCAATCTGTTTTCAATGTCTTTGTCTAGTCTGATACACGTCAGACTCCTCCCTACTCTCCTCAGCCGTCGCCGTACAGCCAGGCATCCATTTCGCCGCAGAACAGCAATCCTTCCTTATCCTCCTCTACCACCGTTGGCCTCCCCAAACCTTCCCAACCACAACAAAAGCAGGTTTCACAGGTCCAACTTCCCATCTTCAGCTTCCCACACTCACACCCAGGCCAGTACCACCACACTGGGCTCTCTGCACTGGGTCTCCTGCCCTCCCACACCCAGCAACCCGCCCTGACCGCGGGCTCCTGGCCTGTCCACGGCCCCATCATCCAGGGCACTGGGGCTTCCACGAGCTCCACCCACCCCGGCCAGCATGCCTCGACTCCTGGCCTGAAGTTTGCGCTTCGCGGTGGGGGCGGGAACGGAGGTGGGCAGGCGGTGAGTCCTGCCCCTATGAATCTCAACGACCCCAGCATCATTTTCGCCCAGCCGTCAACGGGGCGGGTGCCCGGTGGGGTCGGGGGCCCGGGCAGAGACAGGGGGCATCACTGGCACAATCACCATCTCACTCCAGGTGCACTCATTGGAAATGGCACAGTAAACAAGACAGGTAAATGGATGTGGTGCTCACAATCACTTATTATTGTGTGTGTGTGCGTGTTTTGTAGGAGTACTTCTAAAAGTTTTATAAATATACAGTTTTATAATAGTTTTAATATATAATGAATACATTTTTTATACTATAATAATACACTGTAATGTTATAATTATGTAGTATGTGTTTTTAAAAACAACATGAAATAAAAATTGACCCTATATTTGATTTAATAAGTGCTGTCAGTCGATTACATTTTTTTATCGCGATTAATCGCATAATTTTTTGTAGTTAATCACGGTTAATTGCACATTTTAAAAGTACTGAAATTTGACACTACATATACTACATATACTTCTTTTCTTTCATTTATGTCCATTTAAGGAAAGAAAACAAAACAATATGTAGCAATAAAATGCTTTATTAACAAACAAAGCTTTCCACAATATAAAGATAGAAATGCACTAAAATAGCACCAATTCTGGTAACATTAAACATTTTACAAAGTCTAATTGGGAGTTTGACTAATTGAAAGAACTAGTCCCCACATAGGTTGAGTATTAATTGCAATGGGCATTAAATACCTTATACTCTCATCCTCCACAATATTAATCTCTCGGTAGACTGCGTTCATTATTCACGTCAGAACGTCAGAGTTGCCTTTTTGTGCCTTTTTGAACTCACCATGTAAAGTGCTTGCAAACAAACACACTTACAAAGGCTGAAAAATACTTGCTATCTATCACAAGTCCCATCTGGGCTTGTTATGTACATCAAATAGAGCTAAGAGGTAATTTCTCCATCATTTTATCACTGACAGGGAAGTGCTGTCAGAGATTCTTTCATTTACTGAGATAACAACCTTCGCAGCTCTATCATAGGAGAGAGCGTAATGGTCAGCTAGCGTGTTACAACAGTACCACCCATAGAATGTCTGTGGGACCACCGCGTTATGCTTTTATGCTAAGCTTGTAGGCTCCACTTGGTAGGAGTGCTCTGGCCCTGTGGTGTGTACGTCAGTGTAATAACTTGTCAGTGCGTTAATCATGATTAAGAAAAATTATCACGTTACATTTTTTTTATTAATCATGTGCTAACGCATTTATTCTGACAGCTCTAGTTTTAATATATAATTAATATTTTCTAATATGATAATTATTTACTAAAATATAATTTTCCAGTATTGTTTTAATAAAAAAACAACATAACAAAAATGTAACCTATTTTGGTTTTAATACATAATTAGTAATACTATAATTATACATTATAATTGTATAGTATTTTTTGTAAAAAAAAAAAAAAAAAAAAACATGAAATCAAAACTGACCCTGTTTTTGTTTTAACATATAATTAATATTTTAGAAAACTGTAATTATATGCTGTAATATTATAATTGTATAGTATATACAAAAAAGAAGAAAAAAACGAATTCAAAGCTGACTCTATTTTTGTTTTAATATATAATTCATATTTTAAAAAAACTGTAATTATATGCTATAATATTACAATTGCATAGTATTTTTTTATTTTATTTCTATCAAAATTGACCCCTTTTTTGTATTTGGTACTCTTATTTCTTTTTTTATTATTATTATTATTTTTCATCAAAATGCATATTTCTGGGTGAATCTCACAAAAACTTTAAAGAGCAATTCATACTTATATATATTTGAATTACTGTAATGTGGAAAACATAATTGAAATTGTAAAGTACATTTGTATGGGGCAATTGTAAGTTTACATAATCCTAGTATTTGTTATACTGATTTTAATTTATATTGATTTATAAAAGAATTAATGCATTTGCACTGGATGATTTTCATAACTGTGTTACAGTAATGAGAATTGTTTTTTTTTTTTCATGACAGTAATGCGAATTTTCCTGGAAAATATTCTTAATTGTCTTTAAAATGTCACTTTTTTCACCTTTTAAACAACTTTTGATTTAAAAAAAATATCAACCAGTAATATTATAGCCTAGCGTGTTTCCATCCAATCAAATCCCAATAGCTAAATCAAGCCCCTCTCTGCCAGTGTTAATCTCATCAACAAAATCACCAAAGTAAATGTTTGTTGACGTGCTAAACAACAGCAAAATGAACCGCTTTAAAACTTGTTAATTACCTCACTCAAACACATCCTATTTATATACAGTTACGCTCAAAAGTTTGCACACCCTGGCAGAAATTGTGATATTTTGGCAATGATTTTGAAATAAAAGAAATGTGTTTTGCCTGCTCACTCATGTTTTCTTTAAAAATGTATTACCAATTTTCCAAGGGTATGCAAACTTTTGAGCACAACTGTAAGAGATTAATCACTATGTCCACAACATTTATGTAATATTACAACTTACATCTGCACAGACAATGAAGCGAATGAACAGGTGAACTAAATGACGCGCTAGTCATAATATGCATAACATGCGTCGTGAATACGCTGTTTCCGTAAATAACCCTTAACTGGCTAAACACAAAAAATAAATAACTCTGAAGGATTCAGAATACACTAGGTTAACTTCTAAAAAGTAGCTAACACTGCAGTATATTCATTATATGCTATTATTTCAGGACAGTTGCACAGTATTTTGTATGTAGCCTAACTTTTATATATTTGCTACATGTTTAAATTAAGAAAAAAGTTTATAGATTTTTCCTAAATGTTTGAATATTTGATTAAAGTTTGGTCTGTTACAGTTTGACACATATTTTTGTCATTTTGCACATTATTATCAACTAAATGATATTATTTTAGTTGACTAAAGTTCTATGCCAGTTTAGTCAGAGTAAACTGACTAAAATGAATGAATGTGAAATGACGAAATATTAACTAATTTTAAAGCACATTTTCATCAAAAGACTAAAACTATGACTAAGACAAAGATTTTTGTACAAATTAACACTGCGTTCGGCTTAATTTCCTGCTTAATAGTCTTTGCTGATCTATATATGTCACATGTTATGTGGTTGATCAATTCTAAAAAAAAGTACAGTGCCTTTTTCATGAAAATGTTTTGTTGTGTAAGAGCAGGTGGTGTTTGTGAGATCAGGTAAGTCTCACGGGGCGTATTGGGTCCACTGGTTGACATCACCTCTGTTAGATCAATGGAAACAGGTTTTACTGGGTTTTAGAGGTGTATTCATACCTGTCCTGTATATCCTCTCAGATCCTAGTTTCGTGTCTCATCTTGGGGGTGTGAATCAGGGCTCTCGGTCTTGGGAACACAACAGTGCTGCCCAGTATTCATTGTCTCCATCCTACATGCCCTACCATATGCCAACTTACCTACAGCAGCCCAACAAACCCTACATCTCACAAGGTATGATTGTCTCAGGTGTGTACAAAATAAAAAAAAACAGACAAGATTCAAGGGTGACTCTCATGAAAACATGTCTTATTTCACCCCAAAATCAAGGGAAAAAATAACATTAGAAAATGAATGAAATTTTATTTATTTATTTATTTATTTATTTTCATTGTTGCATTATTTGAGCACAGGGAACTTTAAGAAGCAGTTTGTGTAAAACAGCCCTAACAAAAGCATATCTCCAATCCAAGCGTCCTCCATCGGAGTTGCTGTTTTTGTTGTTGTTACTATTGTATCATGCGTGCGAGCAACAACAGAAGAAAAATGGTCGACATTATATTGTCATCACAGGGGTGTATTGTGGGTGCGAATATAACAGGGAAAAGTCTCCTTTGGAATGTTGTTCTTCTAAAAAGTTTTCCTTCCATTTGGAGAGTACCAGAACTCTAGGTGGGAAAGGGGCTATGGCGAAATCGGGACAATTGCCCACTTTTAACAGCTCTTTTTTGCCCCACTTACAGGTTCGATGGTGTCAAATCAACATTACCCGCTTATTCAACATGGTCGGCACGGCAATCTCAACTACATTCAACAGAAGAAATGAAGTGACACTTTACTTTTTAAACCAGTGCCCAACGTGTTTATAGAAAAGACTAACTTTGCATCATTTGGTCGAGACTTTTTAAAATGAATTTTATCATTTTTGTACTGTTTTTATGTCTTATTTTCCTTTTATTTCAGTGTATCATCACATTAAATTGTGATACAAAATGTCAAATATTTTAATACCCCTATTTTTGGATGGGTCCAAAAAAGTGTTTTTATTTTATGTGTAAAGTAAGGATTTAAAATGTATTCACTTTATTTTTATTAGCTGTATTCCTATTTTGCTTGCATAAGGACAAAGGTTTAGATAGGAAAATAAAACTTAACACCCAATGAGATAATTATGTAGTGCCAAAAATCTTCCCAATAGGAACCAAAAAAAAAAAAAAAAAAGATCAGAAAAAAAATCAAGAAAAGACCAAAAAAATAAAGAAAACGCAAACCAACATGCTTATGTTTTGCCTTTTATTTTGTAGAGTGATTTGTCTACTGCCAAAGTTGGGTTTTATGGTGTTAGAACTGGTATGGTCAAAATATGACATACTTATGAATATCATTTTTTTAATTTTACAGGTTTAGAGAATTTTGGTTGGTTTCCCCCTCATCATGAACAGTAAGTGGCACTTTTACAACTGTCATGTCAGCAACGCTGGTTTTTCCTCATTTTTGTGAAAATGACAAAGAATATGAATTAAATATTACATGTCATGAGGAGTGCCAACTTTTCTACATTATGTGGCTATTATTATTTCTGGATTGAGTATTTAAATTCACAGTTTTAAGAGTGTTGGGTGTCTCCAAAAAACTCACGTCCATTTTTCCAATTATTCGTACAACTTATAATTTCATTCATTCAAATAAATGTGTTATTATTGCACTACTTTATCTCTGAGTCTGATTTAGAACGGGCAGAATTCTAGATCTAACAACCTGTAGATAAAATAAACCATTATTGTCATTCTTCCAGTCAAAATTTGTGCTGTAAAAATGATAGCTGTAACTAATCAACGCTGGCAAGTGGCCATGGTATTAGCGGGATAATCCACGTCTAGGTGTGCGTTAAACGATTTGAATGCACTTATATATATATATATATATATATATATATATATATATACACTCACTGAGCACTTTATTAGGAACACTATGGTCCAAGGTTCGGCGTGTTGTCCATTCTAAGATGCTATTCTGCTCACTACAATTGTACAGAGTGGTTATCTGAGTTACCATAGCCTTTCTGTCAGCTCGAACCAGTCTGACCATTCTCTGTTGACCTCTCTCATCAACAAGGTGTTTCCGTCCGCAGAACTTCCACTCACTAGATGTTTTTTGGCACCATTCTGCGTAAACTCTAGAGACTGTTGTGCGTGAAAATCCCAGGAGATCAGCAGCTACAGAAAAACTCAAACCATCTGACATCCACAATCATGCCACGTCTAAATCACTGTGATCACAATTGAACATTAACTGGAGCTCCTGACCCTCATCTACATAATTTTATGCATTGTACTCCTGCCATACGATTGGCTGATTAGATAATCGCATGAATAAGTAGGTGTACAGGTGTTCCTAATAAAGTGCTCAGTGGGTGTATATGGTACAAAATGTGAAAATATTGCTTGAGATTGCAAGAATTTGTTCATACTTTACCTTTCCTCTAATTTTACTGTTTGTTTGTTTGTTTGTTTTCACCTTTACACACCTTTCCAGACCTCTTAAATAATAACATTAATGAAGAAAAGATTAGGAAGTTGGATATGTTTCCATTGACTGTGCTGTGGTTTAGTTTCATGAAGATTCAATTTGACAGTATTAGAGATCTCTGAGATAGTCAGTCATTAATTTACTAAACTGACCCTACTAATCTTCTGAACCATGTTCATTCCCCTTTGCAAAGAGTGAACCTTATCCATTCACTTACACTAGTGTTTGTAGAGAGAGGAGTGTTTTGTTGCAACCAGTGTTGTTTTGGTAAATATGAAACTAGGCAGATTTTAAGCTTTGAATATGTAGATCCAATTAGCATTAACAGTGATGACAGATCAGGTGTGACTGCACAACAAACATGAAAGGACATGTCAAACTCTCTCTCTCTCTCTCTTACGGGCTCCTCCTACTTGAGCATTGACTTTATAAAGCACAATCTGTGTGGTGTTTATCCTGAAATTAATCTGTCACCATGTGGACTACTCTGTTGAACTTAGACCTGAATTCTGCAGGCCTAACTTTGTTTCTGGGCTTGATCTTTCTGGTTCTGTATGAAACATTCAGGATTAATTTCTCTACAGCCAAAACTCCCCCTGGTCCCAGACCTCTGCCTTTTGTGGGGACCTTGCCATTCTTTTTGAAAAACCCAATGGAGTTCATTCGATCGGTGAGTCTTTGCTGTAGCCGTAATACTTTAGGGTTATAGGACTTGATTTTCAGGTCAGTTTGTGTCTTATGTACTCTTGTGGGAACTTGCACTACATGGCCAAAGGTATGTGGACACCCACTTCTAATTATCAGGTTTCTCCATTTCAGCTACACCTAATCTCTAGCAGGTGCATAAACAAATCATACAGCCATGCAATCTTATTTTAAGTAGAAAGCACAGTACCTTTTCTGTTCCAGCATGGTCGTGCCACTGTGGACAAAGCGAGGTCCATAAAGAAACTGTTTACTGAATCTGGTGTGGAAGAACTTGACTGGCCTGCACAAACCCAGACCTGAATCCCTCTGAATACCTTTGAGCCAGATCCCTTCACCCAACCATAGTGTCAGACCCCACTAATGCTCTTGTGTCTGAATGGGAGCAAATCCCCACAACCATGTTCCAAATTCTAATGGAAGCTGTTACAGCAGAAAATGGGAGGACCAATGTCCAATTAATGCCAGTGGTTTTGAAATGTTCAACCATCACCACCATGTTGAGTGTCCATATACTTTCAACAATTCATGTAGTGTAGTTCACAAGTGAAACAGTGTCTCGCTCACTTCAGTTTGTGCTGAAGTGCTTTAAACTCTTTTTCTGACCAGATGCCTCAGTATGGAGAGATGTCCTCTGTGTACCTCGGAAGAAAGCCAACAATAGTCTTGAATACAGTCCAGATCACAAAGGAAGCCCTGGTCCAGAATGCTTCATCTTTTTCCGGAAGACCACTTGTACCACTTCTAAACTGGGTAACTGATGGATATGGTAAGTCACGTGGTGTTCTGAAATTTTGTTTGAAATATGAGTAGGGTAGGGTGCCATATTAAGCTAAAAACCAAAAACCAGCTTCAGGTTGTAGCTTATTTGACGTGTCGTGAGTGAGGCATGTTGCAGAGAGTAGAGCGATGCCAGATAACATTTTTAAATTAAGCAAATAAGTCCGACAATGCAACCCTGGGAATTTCATCCAGGGAAATATAAATAAGAATACCCAATTTTAACCAAAAAGTTCACATAGGTTTGTTTTGCATGTAGTAGGGCAAGAGATGTGGGTCCAATCAGTGGTGGCCTGTGACGGATTTTTCAGAGAAGGCAAATTATAACATTCGTATCGAAAGATCAAACCAGTAAAAGATAGCTGTGGGTCTAAGTATCATGTAATATGATATGTTTTTTTTGCAGGTAATTATGCTCCCGTACACCAATGATTTACTCCCCCTGATATCTTAAAATAGTCTTGATAACTACAGATGTATAATACTCTTTCCGCTCATCAGCTAAGCTCTTGTAAATACAACAAACGAACAGAAAAAATTATGCAGTGAAAATACTATCAATGCTAACATTTATAAATGAATGGAGGGGCCCCATTCCAAGTACAGTAACATTTACTCACCTTGGCCAACTGTACGTGTCGAAGAACTCCATCCTCCACTGCTTCATTGCGTCAAATATATATATGATCATGTTGTTCAGTCTTTGACATGTTTTTAGGTCTTCCAATACTTTTATTCCATCGATATTTTGGCATATTTTAAAGTTTTTCTTCACCTGTCACAATATCCACAAGCAGGCTAGATAAGCGTAAACGTGATACTGAAAGCCCGATTGGCTTATATGGTTACCTCTGATAATGATTGGTTATGAATGCAGGAGGAGGCAAATGTCATTTAGCCTCCGCTTGGACTTTTTTGGATGCTTTTTAAATGGAAACAGTTGACATTGCTCTACTTGAATATCCATTTTGATTAGTCTGGAGAGGAGGCATTGTGCCATCAGCCTCCTTTGGCATTCATACAGATTCATACAGTAATTTAAACTCTGTCTACTGCACTTGAAAGAAAAATAAATGGAAAAACATGTTTTTCCATTAAAAGGCATCCGAGTTATGTTAGTAGATAAACCGATTAAAAACAACTTTAACTTTACATACAATTTTGAGGAGGCTCAGCCTCCTTTGCCTCTTGTGACATGCTGACCAAATACAATAATAAGGTTCTTTATTTGGTACAACAAATAGACAATTAAAATCATGGCACATACAAATTCAATAGAGCAGCAACATTAGTAATTGCACATGCAATATTTAAGTAAAGTTCCAGATCTTCTGGGCAATTAGCATATCACAACACAAAGGAAAATCACAAACAATCACAATATAAACAATTGCAGGGCTAAGGCTTACCCTCATAGAGGCCAACTAACATAAGGGACGATGAGTGCCAGAAATCACATTCCCCACATACATGTGTACATGCAAACACAATGAGTTGAATGTTAGTGACAAGCATAGTATTCAGTAAGAAGAACATCACTAATGAAGGGGGTAGGAGAGGTAGAAATGAGCCTCCCTGCCTTGGGCACACAGCTCCAGTTGGCACACAATAAAAACAAGCCCTTTGGATAACACTTTAACCAACCCAGGACATAATGCATCTAGGGCACAATATACACAAGATTTAGCAAATCATCAAATTAAGGGGTTGAGCTCAGTAGCACACAGCCCACAGAATAGACAAATTTGGTAATTTCGCTAATATCCAAACAAAGAAACTACAAAATTGAGAACACAAACAACAAAAATGAAATAAAATACAATAAGAACAAAACAGCTGGACCAAATTAAGAATATTCAAACAAAACCAAAATAGAAACAAAAAAGTAGCACTTCCTGAAGGTGGCCAGAGTTCAGCCTCGTAATCTGGGCAATGGTAGGATACAGCTGGTCATAGGTCTACCTAATTTCTTTTTAACAAACTTTTGTCATTAGCAGTCCACGCATCCCAGATTTTCTTGATCCGCGGACACAGTCCTCATCTGTGGGCATTGTCTGTGCATGTGCTGGCCATTGACCGTACTAAAAGAGTATCACAATGCAGTTGTAGTGGGCATGAGTCTAACACGTTCATATTCGTTCGCGGTCAGGCAATGTGGTTGGCCAGGTGCAATACAATCTGGAACGCAGACAAATTAATGATACCCGGGCCTGTAGCCTATAGATAGATGATCAGGTGGACTACCATCCAGCAAAGTTGGAGTCACGTGGTCTTTGGCTTAAGATCACATAAACAAGTCTTTGGTCTTGTGCTGGTCTAGGTCTGAGCCTTGAGAAGTCTAGTCTCGTTCTGGGTCGTAGTAGGTCTATTAATGGTCGGAGTCTTGTAGGGTTGGCTACTGTTGATTCCAACTCTGCTAGCCGGTGGGGCTGCAGTTAACCTGGTGGACGTCAAAACAGGTTAGGGCTGGTAGACCAACTTAGCTGCTATCATGTTCCAAAAACCAGCCTGACCACCCTAAGCTTGTGTGAACTGGTTTTTCCATAAAGTGTTTCCTGAAGGTATGTTCTCTCTCTCTTCAGGTATAGTAATGGCTACATTTGGTCACTCCTGGAGGCAACAGAGACGGTTTGCTCTTCACACGCTGAGGAATTTTGGCCTGGGGAAGAAGTCGGTGGAAGAACGTGTTGCAGAAGAAGGACGTTACCTGGTTGCTGAAATGTTCAAAGCAAAAGGTTTCAGAGGATATCAGTGCCTGTTGGAATATGTTTTTGAATGTTTAGATGAAGTTTGCACCTCATTCTCTTGAGTCTTAGGCCAGAAGCATACTATGGCAGTTTGTGCAGTAAGCGGAGTTTAAACCAAAATGAGGCTTTTTTTCCCCCTATCCAACTGTGTAAAGGCAGCTGCGTTGTCCAGTTTCAGGAATGTAAACTGCCGGGTGTAGGAGGCTGGTAGACCGTTTTGACAAAAAGTTTTTGGTTGTAATATTCCAGTCCCGAAAGTCTCTAGTTTTAGTGTGAGTGCCTAATTAGGTCGTTTGAACACTGTACTGAACATCTGATATAAAAATTAGAAGTTAAACTACAAAAGCAAGGGAGCAAAGCACGGAGCAGTAAGCAAAAGTGTCCGAAGAGTAGCAAAGAAGGAAGCAACAGCTATTAGAACCATCATAGGAAGAGTTCAGGATTCATTAATATTCTTGTTCAGAAAAATTTATGATTATTCAAATTGTCTTGGGTATGAAACAATTCTTGAGAGATATTAACAGTGTTTTTCTGTTGAAGGCAAGCCATTTGATCCTCAACATGCCATTCAAAATGCAGTTTCCAACATCATCTGTTCCATTGTCTTTGGAGATCGCTTCGACTATGATAACAAGCACTTTGCACACCTTCTGAAAATCCTGAATGAAAACATCATTCAGTCAGGGTCACTTATTGGACAGGTATGAACAAGCGTTTAACGTGATTTGTTCAAGCCAGACACGATTGTCCAAGGGCAAGAGTCGAATGGGACAACTTGACAATCTGGAACATAAAATTTTGTTTTCCTTTTTCAGATTTTTAACTTACTTCCCTTCATTAAGCACTTCCCTGGGCCACACCAGGAAATCTATCAGAACGCTGAAGAGTTAAAGGGTTTTGTCAGGGAAGCAGTTAAAGAACACCGAGAATCTCTTGATCCAGAAAACCCTCGTGACTTCATTGATGCCTACCTGATGGAGATGGAGAAAGTGAGATATCACAATAACAAACCACTCTAGGGCCCCGTTTCCACCTTATATTAAGATGCATTTTGGGTGATATGATCACATGTGGTCAGCCCTAAATACAGGTCTAAACAGGGTCTAAACCGTTACATATACGAATGTGGTCAAAAACGCATGTGACCAGATGGCATTTGAGGTGTAAACACTAATCCGTCCTGTAAGCATCTCGGCATCAGTGAAGGGCCACCCCTCACCTGTCAATTAACCGCTGCATACACAGTCAAGAAAGCTTCACGGATCTTCTTTAGTCTGTCTGATATCAACACAGATGACAATCACGAACACCTGAAGCTCCTTTAATACAGGTAATCCACTAAAACAATGGATAATTCTGCTTGACATGTTGCATTTTGTTCTTAGATTAAATTTCAACCGCATCTGCGTGAAACAGCGCAGCGGTTTTTTTTTTTTCACGCTTTATCTTTTTTTTTACTTTATTGCGCTTTATTATCATGCAGTAACACATTGACATAGTGATTGATGTATGTTGTCATGAAACAGAAAACCTTCCCTTCCAAACCCGAACACAAGTGGTCACAGGAGATGCATTTAAGTGATCAGGTGTAAACAGCGATGTGTCTCACCTAACCACATGTGATCGGATCGTCTGAGACGCATAGTAATTCCAGGTGGAAACTGGGCCTAGAAACTGTACAGTCAGGTCTTAATGGTACTGTTACTTCATTTGACGGGGGAATGGGTTTTCTTTTTTGTTCTTCTTTTTTTTTTTTTACTATAAAATGTAATAGTGATTTTGCCTGTTAAGGGACCGTTCATACGAATGCGTTTTTGCTCTGATTACTATTGTTTTTCTATGTAAACATGCACTAGACTGATGTCTTTGAGTGTTGTGGCATGCCTCACTGTTTTTCAACATCTTGTACAGGAGCGCTGTGTTTTTTGTTGCCATGTCATGTTAAAGGCGTTGTGTTTAATTTTAGCGCAAGAACGCGTCTGGTCTGAATGGCCCCTTAAAGCTCAGTCACATTTACCTTTGCGCAGTAACATTCTGCAGGTGAAGAAGGTGTGGGTGGATGTTAAGCGAGTGCAAAACCCACAAAAACTACTTGTCAGGCAACCCGATTTGTTATGCTGCACTTTATACTCTGAAAGAGTGAAGTAAAAAAAATAAATAAACTTGCCGTTCATATGATTGCCTCGTCCTTTGTGAATTCTCAGTGTAGCTATGTACGAAACACTGCCCAAACAGTCAATTTCCTATTGGTCAACATGGCAAATTCGCATGCCAGAGTTCACCAAACTTGAATCTCATGTGAAATTCACCCAGGGAAATTATTCGCCACCGGAAGTCGACTGTTTTTCGCACTTGGAATTTCTTAGTGCAAGGGTAAATGTGATGAGCCTTAAGGCATGTTCCTAGATCAACATATTTTTTTTTGGTCCTAGAACAACATTCCTTTTAAAATCAATCCTAAACCCAATTCTTACCCTAATCCTAACTCTAACCAAGACCTACATCTCAAATCAGACTGAAATAACCCTAAGCACTAACCCTAAGTCTAACCTTAACTGTAACCCTAAAACCTGGTTGATACAAGTGTTGTTCCAGAACTAAGAAGGGTGTTGATTCGGGAACATGACCTAGTTTGAGAAATCACAGTAAACTGCATTAGAAACTAGATCTATTTCAGACAGGTAATTCTAGGTCAATCCTTGGGTAAATTGAGATTCGTTTTTTTCTTGGAGCAGCAAAAGTCAAATAAGAACTCCACGTTTCATGAGGTGAACATGGTGATGTCAGTATGCGATCTGTTTGTGGCTGGAACTGACACCACTGCGACCACCATCAGATGGGGGCTCATCTTTTTGATTCAAAATGCAGATGTACAAGGTGCTAAGTCATACATTTGTATATTATAATGTAGATAAGCTTCTGTAACTTCTTATGTGAACATTTAATTATAAGTGATTTAAGGAAGTAACCCCAATTCAAGGTCCAAAGGTCTTTCCTGCTTGGCATATTAAGCTGATTTCCAAGGAACTGATCCCTTGTAATTAAGACTTCTGTTCACAAGTGATCAATTTATGGTTCTTCTGTTGGTCTTGCTAACCTATTTTAATTGCCTTATTTATTCCAGAGCGATGTCATGAAGAAATAGTTCGGGTGCTGGGTTACGACCGCTTGCCCAGCATGGATGACCGTGAAAAACTACCATACACGTATGCCACTGTTCATGAGATTCAGCGCTGTGGAAACATTGTACCTCTTGGCGTAATTCATGAAACAACTCAGCCTGTAAAACTACGAGGATATGAAATCCCCAAGGTAATGAATGGAGCATGGATGGATGGAGTGATTTGAAAGTTAGTGCCATGTTCTGCTTGTTTTAATTGAAAACTGTTTCTACAACTGGTATTAACTTATTACAACTTTCTGCTAACAAACTCTGACTTTGCCTTTCCAGGAAACTCAGATATTGACGAACTTAACAGCAATTTTAAGTGATAAGGAGTACTGGAAGTATCCAGACACATTTAACCCAGAGAATTTCTTAGATGACAGCGGGCATTTCCATAAACCAGAGGCCTTCCTACCTTTCTCCTTGGGTGAATCATTGTGTGTGTGACATTCAGTATACATGACCAAGCGCAAACGTAACTAGGCTGATATTGGTTGTGTTTATCTTCATTTATCAGGTCCAAGGGTATGTCCTGGTGAGACCCTGGCAAAGATGGAGCTCTTCCTCTTCATTTCTTCTCTACTACAGCAAATTTGTTTCTCATGGCCATCCAGCGAACCACTGCCAAACATGGATGGGATTGTTAGTGTGGTTCGCTCTCCTCAGCCATTCAACATCATCTGCCACAGCAGAGGTTCCAAAGAGTGATCATCAGTAACCTTTCCAACATCTTCAGAATGTTGAGAACTCTAAAGTTCCCATAGCTTTTCTTGGCAAAGGCATAGATTTGCAGGGTGAATCTCACCAAGCCTGTTAAGAACATGACAGGGTCATATTTCTGCCCACCTGGACTTGACTTGGACATGTCTTCATGAGATTCTCCCTGTGACTGACATTTATATTGTTATATTGCCATTATAGTTGAGTTGCCTCAGTTGCATTTTTTGTAAGGTTCTAATGATGATGTCATGGTACTAAATGCCCAACAAAAATGTAAGTGGACAAGTCGACAAACATTTGAAAATCAAAGTTTTAATGTAATTGTATTGAATGTTTTATCAAATAACGTTCACTATATCTTTTGGTAGAAGAAATGCATTTAAGTACAGGTTCTTGTGTCTCAAATGAGTAAACTATAATTCTGCAGCAGATGTCAAAAAAGATATGTAAATATTAAAATACAATGATAGCATTATGCTATATGAGTATTAATATATCTTATTACCCCTGAGTTGCCTAATCACAGTTTGCTGTCTGTATTTCACTATTATTTTTCTGACATTTGCATGACTGCATACAAAAATGTAGTGCTTTTGTGTTCTTTAAATATATAAATAAAGCATCTTTAAGTCTTTGTATAACATATTTTAATTATTGTTAAACAGTTCCTAATTTTGCACATTGATGTGAGGTTTCCTTGATTTAAACTTGGGCACTATAAAAAAGTTTGTGGTGGTATGAAATATTGGTCATTTGGATCACGTTGAGAATTGCAATGGAGAAAAAGGTTCAGATTAGTAGAAAGTTATTTAGGCACCTTCCATGGTGGAGATAATCATTGTAAACAATAGGTACTGTCAAGGGCATAGATTTGGCTTGAAGCATCTACATATTTCCATTGATCATGGTATAAATATTGGGAGGTTGTACTTGCTTGTTTTGATAATTTATTTGTTTATGGATTATTTGTTTATTTGGGGTGTAGTTTCCAGGGGGGATTTGACATCCCCCCTGGAAACTACAGTCCTGGGTACTGTCCAGACTGGTCTTGTTTGAGGTAGTGACAGTGGGAAGAATGAATGTCTGACACCGAGTCCCTGTAGTCTCACCACATCAGGCATAGACTCCAAGAGCTGTCGGACATAGGCGTACCCATTCATTACTTTGGGTTCGAGAAGGAGCGGGCAAAACCTGCACGCTTTACTCAAAGAGACACCTTCAGAATGATCAGCCATCAGTTTTCGAACTGCTTGCTTCAGCTTCAACAGGTCAGTGTTTAGTGCTGTGGATGGATGGATACATAGAATTTAACATAGAATGTAAGACTATAGCATTACACAATAGCTTTTTTTACTAAATGATTACCATATTCATGAGGTTTATTTACATGGTACTCTAAGGTTTTTGAAAGAATGACATGGTACACATCCAAAAATGATACAGAACTTATATTATACTTATAATATATTCCCATGTTATTTTGTCCAATAAAACATACCATACATATTCCAGGTTCAATACAAGTTAAGCTCAAGTAACAATGGCACAAAAAAAAAAAAAGAAAAGAAATTTGAGTAACAGTGGGGCACTTACAATGAAAGTGAATGGGGCCAATTTTTGGACAGTTTAAAGGCTAAAATGTGAAGCTTAGGATTTTATAAAAGTACTTATCATTATTTCTTCTGTTAACAATTGTGTATTATTTGAGCTGTAAAGTTAGAATCATTGTTTTGTGGAATTCCAGGGTTTGTGCCACGTCTTCATGGCAACACAGTTGTAAAATTGAATCTTACTTTATACAGAAAAGGTTAGTAAGCGATTTTATCACACTAAAAGCATGTTAACATGCATATTGTTTACGTGTAGTGCCTATACTTTTGATAAAGCGAGTATTGTAACGTTTATGGATTGGCATCATTCACTTCCATTGAGTCGAAACGGAAGTTACGACCGATTTCATTACTGTATTATGACATATTTCTAGGCTGACCAGATTCCTGCTTGTGGAAAATGGGACAGCCCCCTCCCAGCAAAAATGAAACTGACGTATCCTTACCTAGGCACAGATCAATGCGAAGTAGAGGGTGCATCCACATCTGTAACTGTTGTCACCTTGTAATTTTCGCTGGCAGCAATTTTTCTCAGTGTGCGCTTATCTTTCAAGAGTTTATCGTAAAATGCAGAGCAGTCCAGTCCAAAATTAAGACGTATGAAAAGCATTGCCTTCATAACTGTTTCACTGAGTCGAGATTTATCCGGTGTCCATGCTGCCTTCATTAATGAGAACACACACTCCAAAGATACAGATGTCCCAGGCAGGCATGAAACAAACTCCATGACCTTGGCTAAGACTCTGACGTTGATGGTCTTTCTCCCAGCTCGCGAAAAACAATGTTTTTTGCACAAGCCCTGTCATCAAAAAGCATGGTTTCATCAATCAAACAGAGGATTCTGGAGTAGAAGTGTTCGAGGCTGCTCTGAATGTCTTTCCACTATGGGATGTCTCTCAGTAGGGCCTACTCAAGTTTTTCTGTGTTCTTCAATGAGCGGCTACAATTTTGGAGGTAATTCACTGATGCTGAATAAAAGTTTTTCACTGCACAAAAGAAATCATCCGCTCGCAAGTCACCAGCTTCAACCAGGGCATCCAACTGCTTTTTAATGTCAGAGGGTATGAATGCTTCCTCCAGCCTGGCCTGCAAGACTTTTCTAAGGTCATGAATGTGCAAAGCTATGGCTGTGCACAACAGAATGATAAGCAAAATGTTCTTCACTTTTATTCACCTTGTCAGATTCGGCACTTTGCTTCACAAAAAAATCGCTAACACTTGTGTAAGGGGGTTCAGTGGAAAGGAGGAGGCGAGAACCGGCTTAATAATATAAATAATAATTTAATAAACAATTTAAACAAAACACACAACCAAAAATACACAGTACAGCTGCCTGCAATTCTCTCTCTCTCTCGAACTGTCGTACCCGGCCGCCTTTATCCCTCGCGCGCCCTATCAGGCTGATTGGGGACCGGGTGTGTCTCATTCCAGCCCGGCCCCACCCTCCTCGGCTCTACACTCCTCCCGGCGTTGCCTCAGGCCGGGGAGCCCCTGGCATGACGTACATCCCCCACCCTTCCTCTCCGGGGGGGGCGTGCCTTATGCTCTGACTGCCGGCGGGTCATCCCCGCCTTCCCCGACCTGGGAGGAGACAGGAGGGGAAAAACAACAAAACAAAATGGCGAGGGAAAGGCCAACACGGAGCGACAGAGAGAGAGAGAGAGGAGAGAGAGAAAGAAACTCACCGGTTCTCTGATGCGCCGTCGCATGGTCCTCGATCACTACTCCACCCTCTCAGGCGGACCGCAGCCGCTCCTCCCCGGGCGGACCGGAGTCAGACCTCCGACCCCCAGCGGACAGAACGCCCCTCCGTGTTCCCGGCGTCCCGTGGGGACACTCCTCCGCCCCTGGCAGCGGCCCTACCACTCCAGGCGGTCAGGAAGTCGCTTCCCTCCCCCCCCCCCCCGCGGACGGCGGTCTTCTCTCGACCCCTCCGCGTTCCCTGGGGGACGGCAGGGCACTCCTCCGCCCCCGGCAGCGGCTCCCTCGCTCCAGGCGGTCGGGGAGTCCCGTCCCCACTCGCCTCGCGGAAGGCGGCCGTTCCCCGCGTCCGGGTGGTCGGGCTACTCCGTCCCCCGTCGGATGGCAGCGGCGCTCCCCTGGGTGGACGGCAGTGTCAAGGACCCTGCGACGGGAATCCCTCCTCCTCTCGGGTTTCGGCACCAGTGTAAGGGGGTTCAGTGGAAAGGAGGAGGCGAGAACCGGCTTAATAATATAAATAATAATTTAATAAACAATTTAAACAAAACACACAACCAAAAACACACAGTACAGCTGCCTGCAATTCTCTCTCTTTCGAACTGTTGTCCCCGGCCGCCTTTATCCCTCACGCACCCCATCAGGCTGACTGGGGACCGGGTGTGTCTCATTCCAGCCCGGCCCCGCCCTCCTCGGCTCTACAACTTGGTGTGGCACATTTACTTTTAGCAGCATCCACATGCTTTTTTGTATGAACATGCTGCACAATGTCGGTGTGGCCTCCATGGCGATGGAAAAGCGAGCGCCACAAATCTCACCTCACTTTACTAGGCTCTGTCTGTGACTTTTTTTAGAAATGTAAACTCTTTTTGAGGATCCTTATTAAATGTACTGTACATGCACGCTTCCTTGTCATTTTTCCAGCTGCAATTTCATCTGTGCTCTTTCAATCTGACTCTTCAATCACTTCACTAACTGTATGTCTATTGATAGGGGATTGTGATTGGATAGTTTAATCCAATAATGTACTTCAAAAACACAGTGTGATATTATTGTTTTTACAAGCCGTATCCTTGGTTACCTTTGATTAGAATACTCACGTGACTAAGAAAGCCGCATAGGTGATAGAGTGTTTTTTGGAGATAGGAAATACACGACAAAACACGATTTTTTCAGAATAAGTTGGGACACTAGAAAAAGTGCTTAAATACGGGACTGTCCCGGGAAAAACTGGATGTCTGGCCACCGTATGTATTTCTGAGTGAAACGGCTTATCGAACGAGAAAAAAATGTAGGGCGGGGACTTTGTTTACATTAGGACAAGGCTGGAGCCTTTGTGCAAATACAGATGAATGTGAAATAAGCAAGTAGAAGCTAATTTCTAATTAATGTTTTGAATCTCAATACACTAAGCATAAAGAATAAAGAACACTTACTCGAGCGGTATATCCAAGAAACCTCAGTTTGCAGAAAAATATCAATATACACCAGCGAGTTTCCTTTCGTCCAGCTTCAGCGTCAGTGTGTCTTATATGTTCCTATTCCCTATTCTATACGAAGACAATTACCCTCCATTGTGAGAGCTTCAGAAGGCTGAAAGTGGTAAGTCAAAACTAATTTTTAAGCGATTCTTATCAGAAATTCTGTTTGGAATTGACCCTACTGTATGGATTGTGCTCTTTTCGAAGTGCCCTGCGAAGGCATGATCAGCACCAGTTAGAACACAGCCAGACATGCTAGGGGGAGGGAGTGTTCTCGTTCTAGAAAGCATTTGATTGGACAGAGTTTCTCAGGCGCTTCGTGTCGTCATGACTATGCCTCGGTCTGTCAAGCCGGAAGAGAGAGACTGCTGATTTAAAATGCTTATATCTCCTAAAAATGAATTTTGTCAGCATTTGGAAGTACACTAGAATATTGATGACCTTAAAGGAATAAATATAGACTAAAAGCAGCAAAACTTTCATTTTGATTTCACAGGGACTTTAACATCTTTTTTTTTTTTTTACTCTTCTTTTTTTCCTACTTTTTTTTTTTAAGAAAAGGAGGGATGCATTGAAAGTTTTGTGGTAATCAATATAATGCCTCAAATGCTGTCAAATTATCTCTTAAATTGTACTGAACCCGGAATTTAACTGTCCCACCAATAAGTCAATCTGAAGTCCCTTTGGACAAAAACATGAACTAAACGAGTAATTAGTGATATAAATGGCCAACTCACACATATTGAATGATGGTGGTAGTCCAGAAGAGTCTACTTCACTGTACAGTGTCACCTTGTCCGATCCGATCCAGTTCTGTGTCATCTTTAATGACTTTAAAGTGATATCTTCTAAGTGATTACTACGAAAGTTGTGAAAGCAAATCAACCTAAACACTGACTCGTCTGAGATGACAAACCTGTATTGGAACAGCCGGTAAAATGTGAGCTCACTGTGAAGAACGATAGAATAAGCCCTTCTAGTATTTAATCGTATCAACACTTACCACATCCTAACCACTGGCTTGTGAGAGAATACTCTTAAAAGAACCGATTCAAAGAAATAAATCATGTGTGAATAAAACATAACACTTTCATTTTCCCTTTGTTTCTAAGAACAACACTACTAGCCATTTTTTACTTCAATATGTTGTCTTTCATACAAACAACACCCTTTCCAGTTTAACAACATGGAAGTCACATTGTAAGCTATCTAAAACTCATGTTTGTTTACACCAAATGTAGCTACTGTTCAAGGAATATTTCAATAGACTACATGTTAAGCTCAATCCACAGCATTTATAGCAAAATGTTGATTACCACAAAAAATTAAAATTAAAATTCTTACAAAAAAAAAATCTGTTTTAGTGAGTACAATGGAAGTGAATGGTGCCAATCCATAAATGTTAAAATACACACTGTTTAAAAGGTTTAGCCTCAAGACTTAAACAATATGATTTTAGTGTGATAAAATTGCTTACTAACTTTTTCTGTGTACAGTTATATCCAATTTTACAACTTACAATGATGTAATGCTGTAAACCCTACAAAAATATAAAATGTAATATTTAAACAACTTTACATCTCAAATAATACACAAGTTTTAACCAAATAATTTATGTACACTGATGAGCCAAAACATTATGACCACCTGCTTAATATGCTGTTGGTCCTCCACGTGCCGCCAAAACAGCGCCGACCCCAAGGGGCATGGACTCTACAAGAACCCTGAAGGTGTCTTGTGGTATCTGGCACCAAGACATTAGCAGCAGATCATTCAAGTCCTGAAATTTGCGAGGTGAAATTTGTTATCAAGCACATCCCACAGATGCTCAATTGGACTGAGATCTGGGGAATTTGGAGGCCAAGGCAACACCTTGAACTCTTCATCATGTTCCTCAAACCATTCCCGAACAATGTGTGCAGTGTGGCAGGGCCCATTATCCTGCTGAAAGAGGCCACTGCCATCAGGGAATACCATTGGCATGAAGGGGTATACCTGGTCTGCAACGATGTTTAGGCTGGTGGCACGTGTCAAACTGACATCCACATGAATGGCCGGACCCAGGGTTTCCCAGCAGAACATTGCCCAGAGCATCACATCACACTCCCTCCACCGGCTTGTCTTCTTCCCACAGTGCATCCTGGTGCCATCACTTCCCCAGGTAAATAGCGCACATGTACACAGCTGTCCAAGTGATGTAAAAGAAAACAGGATTCATCGGACCAGGTGACCTTCTTCCACTGCTCCATGGTCTAGTTCTGACACATCGCATGGCACATTTGATGGTGGACAGGGGTCATCATGGGCACTCTGACCATTCTGCGGCTATGCAGCCCCATACGCAGCAGGGTTCGATGCACTGTGTGTTGTGACACATTCCTCCCGTAACCATCAATAACATTTTCTGTGACTTGTGTAACAGTAAACCTTCTGTCGGTTTGGACCAGATAGGATAGCCTTTGTTGCCCTCGCTTATCGATGATCCTAGGGTGCCCAACACCTTGTCACCAATTTGTGGTTTGTGCCCCCTCGGACCACTGTCAATAGGTACTCACCACTGCTGACCGGGAGCACCCCACAAGCCTTGCCGTTTCAGAGATGCTCTGACCCAGTTGTCAGGTCTTTACTCCTGCCCATTTCTTCTGCATGCAACACGCTGACTAGAACTGATTGTTCACTTACCATCTAATGTACCCAGACCTTGACATGTGGCCTTGTTAGGAAATAATCAACATTATTTGCTTCACCTGTGAGTTGTCATTATGTTTTGTCTCATCGGTGTAAGTGCTTTCATAAAATTATAATCTTTACATTGTCTTTTAAACCCCTCGAAAATTGGCTCCATTCACTTCCATTGTATAGGAGGGATGTGTCAAAATGATTTTTGTGGTAATCAACACTATGCCACAAATGCTGTTGATTGAGCCTAACTTGTATTGACCCTGAAAAATTCCTTTAACATCGACTTTTATTTTTATCCAGAGACACAAACTAGTATGGATGATTTAGGATTTAAAGCAAACTAATAAACTTGTTTGAGACCTTCCCTTCCATATTCCTGCAGGCTATGTCCTCCACACCATAACAATATTTCTCCCACAGTTGAACTACATTCAGAAGGGATGTGCATTATTTTGTTCCAAAACTCCATAAAACAGATTTTAGCATAATGTTCCTACATTTCACTAAAATTTAAAATATATTCTGTTGATCTTCAATTGGTTATATTGTGCTTGAGATCAAATGCTTTGGTTAGACATTTTTTAAATCTTCCCCTTACCAAACCAAGGGAAAAGACAAAAAGGAGCAGACCAAATCAAGAATAAATAAATAAAAAATGTGCCTCTGTGATGCCTTCATTTCGTGGAGTGATTGGTCTATGGCCAAATAATATTTTAATGACTTCAGTCTCATCATGATCGCGGCATTCTTATGTTCCATTTTCATTCGATTTAGTTACAATTATTCAGCACTGTAAAATGGTACAATTGTCAAGGAGAATAAACAAAGTGCCTCAAGGAATTCATGTAACTGCACATAAAATAGGAGGTCAGGTATTGCATGAGGTTGCATATTAAGTGAATTCTTTCATGCTCTACCTTTGGCATAATTGTACTATGTTTTTCACCTTTATACACCTTTACAAATCCTGTGGTATCATTATGAATAAAGAAGAGATTAGGGATTAGAATTGTCCATTTCCATTGGCTGTTCAGGAATAATCAGTCATGCATTTACTGAAGTCACCCAGTCGCATGTTTGTTGTTCTTTGCAATGAGTGAACTGGCGAACTTTAATCCAAATTGATCCCCTTTCCTTTTCTTCTCCTCTTGTGCTCTGGCTTTATAAAGCACACCAGCCGTGTGGTGTGTTCTTGATTATTCTGGAGTGAACCTGTCACCATGTGGACTACTCTGAAGAATTTAGACCTGAACTCTGTGGGTCTGTCCCTCTCTTTGGGCTTGATCATACTGGTTCTGTATGAGATAATCAGGATTATTTCCTCTGGAGCCAAAACTCCACCTGGTCCAACACCTCTACCTTTTGTGGGAAGTTTACCATATTTTATGATGAAGCCAATGGAATTTATCAGATCGGTGAGTCTTTGCTGTGGTCATACTATATAGGGGCACAGGTCTTAGGTCTTATTTCATGTGCAGTATTGTGAAAAATTGCTTTATGTACTCTTGACTGTAAAGTTTACAATATTATATCAGTGTGGAGAGATGTTTTAGTGTAATGCCAATTAGTTGCATTGAAGTATTGTAAACACTTTTAAGTGCAGATGTCACAGTATGGAGAGATGACCACTTTGTATCTTGGGAGGAAGCCAACGATAGTCCTGAATACAATCCAGATCACTAAGGAAGCCCTGGTCCAGAATGCTTCATCTTTTTCTGGAAGGCCACCTGTACCACTTATAGACTGGGTTACTGGTGGATATGGTCAGTAAAGCATTGTTTAAAAATGTATTTAAGATACTGTACTTCAATCTAAAATTAAATATATTCACATTACAGCTTTTAAAGTCTTTAGTGCATTCGCCCCATAGACCAAGCACGTTACTAATCACACATTTAAAGGAATATTCTGTGTTCAATACAAGTAAAGCTCAATTAACAGAATTTGTGGCATAATGTTGATTTCCTCAAAAAAAAAAAAAAAAAAAAAAAATTCAACTTGTCCCACTTTTATAATGAAAAATAGAAAAACACACAAAAGTTGCAGCTGCAGTACGGTACTTAAAATCAAAGTGAATGGGGCCAGTCTATAAATGCCAAAATACACATTGTTTTAAAAAATATAGCTACAAAACATACACATTGTAGATGTGCACATGATTTTATTATCCTTTAAGTGTAAAGTTACAGTATGTCCAATATTAAAACTTTGAGGCACGAGCCTAAATTATTTTCTGTTGTAAACTTGACTTGTATTTAACCCAGAACATCTCTTTAAGAAATGAAGATACAACCTTTAAAAATATACATCTGTTCTCATATATTTTCTCTCTCAGGTATAATATTTACCTCATTTGGTCACTCTTGGAGGCAACAGAGACGGTTTGCTCTCCACACGCTCAGAAACTTTGGCCTGGGGAAGAAGTCGGTAGAAGAACGCGTGTCAGAGGAAGGACGTTACTTGGTTGCAGAAATGCTCAAAGCAGAAGGTTTCAGTTGGATTTCATTCAAATTTGTTGATGCGTTAAAGGAATATTCAGAGTCCAATACAAGTTAAGCTCAATCGACAGCATTTGTGGCATAATGTTGATTACCACAAAAAATTATTTCGACCCATCCCTCTTTTTCTTAAAAACAAAAATTAAAATTGAGGTTTCAGTGAGGCACTTAGAATGGAAGTGAATGGGACCAATTTTTGGAGGGTTAAAAGGCAGAAATGTGAAGCTTATAATTTTCTTAAAACACTTACATTAATTCTTCTGTTAAACCCCATGTGTTATTTCAGCTATAAAGTTGTTTAAATCATCCTTTTTTACAGTAATTTTAGGGTTTGTTGACATTACATCATCATGGCAATAAAGTTGTAAAATTGCCTATAACTTTACAGAGAAAAGGTTAGTAAGTGATTTTATCACACTAAAATCATGTTAACTTGCATACTGTTTATGTCTTGTGGCTATACTTTTGAAACAGTGAGTATTTGAAAGTTTAAGGATTGGCCCCATTGCACTTCCATTGTAAGTGCTTCACTGTTACCCAGATATTTATTTATTTATTTAAAAGAAAAAAAAGAAAAGTAGGGGCAAATCAAAATGAATGTTTGTTGTAATCAATATTATGTTACAAATGCTGACGATTGACCATAACTTGTATTGAACCCGGAATAATTCTTTATGGCTAATTCACACTGCCCCAAACAATGGCAACAAACTCCAGCTTCAAATGTTTGTTGGATTATCCACACTAATATGTTTTCAGTTGAAAACACATTGTGTTTACAACATGTATGCCTCACATCCATACTGAAACAGTGTTTTTCCACAGATGACAGATCAGATGGCAGCTTTCTTGACCGCACGGTACAAAATACTAAACAAAATTGCAAGTCAAAATTTGACCTGTTGGTGCCGCTAGAGTGTTTGCGTGACCGACCCCAAAATTGGCATCAGGAACGTTCTGACCTTCCCTAATCAGTGTGCCAAATTTCATAACTTTTTACCATACGCTTCTGCTTGAGACTCCGTGCCACAAGAATATTAACAAATACAACAGAGGATTGCACCTTGTTTGAATAGGAGCTATGCATTGTTTGACCCCTAATGCTCATTTAACCTTAATCTTCTTTACAAAACTAAAAGCCTACCTAATGTTTTTGGAAAAGATATCTTGAAAAATGAGGGATCGGGATTCACTGGTATTCTTGTTAAGCAAAAATCTCAAAACAAATTTTGACAGAAACTAACACTTTTTTTTTCTTCTTTGTTGAAGGAAAGCCATTTGATCCACAACATGCCATTCACAATGCAGTTTCTAACATAATCTGTTCCATCATCTTTGGAGATCGCTTTGACTACAATAACAAGCGCTTTGCATACCTTCTGAAAATCCTGAAAAAACACATCATTGAGACAGGGTCACTTATTGCACAGGTACAAACAAGCTCCAAATATGACTTCCTACACAGAAATCTGATATATGGCCATACACATATGAACATACACACAAGAAAAGTAATGTACTTTATGAATATAGTTGTCTTGTGCTGTTCTATTCATACTGCACGGTTTACCAAACTTGCACTCAAAATTCTGTTGAGTAATTTAAGAGAGTCACTTTGGTTAAAGAGAGTGGTTATCACTCTTGTTCTCAACTGAACTTTGTGTGAACAGGTGTATGTAGCACTCCTAAACATGAATGGAATCTGTATTCTGCTGTGTGAAAACATAGCCAAAGCCTTTTTTCCCTTTCTTTTAGATTTTTAACTTACTTCCCTTCATCAAGCACTTTCCTGGACCACACCAAAAAATCTACCAGAATGCTGAAAAGTTAAAGGGTTTTATCAGAGAAGCAGTTAACGAACACAGGGAAACTCTGGATCCAGACAGTCCTCGAGACTTCATAGATGCCTACCTGCTGGAGATTGAAAAAGTGAGATATCACCATGATAAACCTCTTTAGAAACCATTCAGTTGACTGGTAGACGTTTTCTTGAAAGGACACTCTTCCATACATTTGAGATGCATTTTTTCCTTGAAACAGCAAAAGTCCAATGAGGACTCTACATTTCATGAGGAGAACATGCTGATATCTACAGCTGACCTGTTCTTGGCTGGGACCGACACTACGGGGACCAGCATCAGTTGGGGACTCATCTTCTTGATGGAAAACCAAGATGTACAAGGTGAAATAAAAGTGTGAGTGCTTAATAGTATAGCCATTAGACTTAACATGAACACATGCTAGCATGACACTACTATTCATTTTCCAACCTTGTCTGTGCAAAGTTATTTCCAGTCTTTCAAACTCATCTTGTCATGACCAGTAAAACCTAGTAACTACCCACAAAGCACTTTTAACATAGAGAAAACCCCACCCACAGAAATTAGTTAGATACCACATAACCAGAAATTCATCTAGCTATAAAATTAAGATGGGTCACGATGGTCAACTAGTCCAGAGATGAATAGTTGTATTTTCAGCTGTTTCCCTCTCAAAATCCTGTTCCCTACCCCAAACTACCTTGGTACGGGCCCGCTAGCTTTAATTTACATTTCGAAGGATTGAGGAATTATGCCGAATTTGCCATTGGGATCAAGACATTTCACGCCTGAATGTTTCCAGAGTTGATCACAACTAGCACGAGTCGGATGCGTCTGGAGTTTATTCATAATTTTTAATGCAGGTATCTTGGGATGTTCAACACGAGTAAGTGTTCTTTTTTTCCCTTTATATATAGTGTATTGTGATTCAAAACATTGAAATACTGTGAACTTTTACTTGCTTGTTTCTCATTCATCTGCATTGGACTTCCACAACAGCTGAAGCCTCTTAAGCAAAGACGGTTATGAATTAATTTTGTCAGTTAGATCATCGTTCGGATAAGTCATTGAAAAAGCTGGCGAGTATTGAGATTGCTGCTCAGTTTACCTGGCTCTGGCGCGAGCAGCACGGTGGACAGGGTGTATACTGTATGTGTGTGCTGACTGCAATCACGCATTCAGGTCTGCCTCCATTCTGGTATACAACTACCACTTTTCACAGTCCAATCAACAACCGATGAATAAAATACGATGAAAAAGTTGGTCGCAATTTACATTTCATGCCAACTTTGAACCAATTGCTCCCTGGATTTTCTTTGGGAGTGCATTTTTGTGTCCCAGGGACAAGTTGAAAACTATTTTCTGTGGTAAACGAGGACGTCATAGTGCAGAAGTTGTTTTTAACCAAAATGTTCTTTTACTTCCCTTTTTCTCACACAACCTGTCTGTTTATAAAATACAGAGCGATGTCATCAAGAGATTGTAGGGGTACTGGGTTATGACCGCTTGCCCAGCATGGATGACCGCGACAAACTACCGTACACGTACGCCACTGTTTATGAGATTCAGCGCTGTAGTAACATTGTACCTCTTGGGGTGGTTCATGAAACTACTCAGCCCACAAAACTACGAGGATACAACATTCCTAAGGTAATAAATGGAGCATGAATGGATTGATAAATCCAATATAAGTAATGTTAGTGGCCTGTGCTGTTTGTCTAGATTGAAAACTGTCTCTAAATTTGGTATGACCTTAAGTTCTTTCCTTTATTTAAAAATATGTTCCGACAACAAACTCCTTTGTCCTTCCAGGAAACTCAGATTATGACCAACCTGACAGCAATTTTAAGTGATGAGGGGCACTGGAAGTTTCCACACACATTTAACCCAGAGAATTTCTTAGATGATAACGGACATTTCTACAAACCCGAGTCTTTCCTACCTTTCTCCTTAGGTGAGTCACCTATTTGTGACTAATCGGCAGATGTGACCATGAGTAAATGCAACTATATTGATTGTGTTTACTGTATATCCATTTATCAGGTCCAAGGGTATGTCTTGGTGAGACCCTGGCGAAGACGGAGCTTTTCCTCTTCATCACTTCTCTTCTGCAGCGGATTCATTTCTCATGGCCACCCGGTGAACAGCGCCCAGACATGGATGGGATTGTTAGTATTGTTCGCTCACCTCAGCCATTCAACATCCTCTGCCGTAGCAGAGGTTCCAAAGAGTGATCACCAGTAACCTTTACAATGTCTTTATAGCATTGATGATCCTAAAGTTTCCATAGATTTTCTAAGCATAGACATAGTTTTGCGGGGCGAATCTCACCATACCTGTGAAGAACATGTCCGTTTCATACAGTTGTGCTTCAGAGTAGAGAACAAAATGTCTTTTGTTTTTTTATTTAATACTGACATTAAGAAGCTGCATAACATATGTTGTTTAATTAAGTATATTCCACAAGACAAAATAATAAATTTAATTATCCAAATGATCCTGTTTAAAAGTTTACACACACACACTTGGTAATCTTTATGCGAATTAGCATCATGTGGGCAGTACTAAACAACAATCCATCTAATTTATTTGTTTATTTTTTTAATTTTTTTTCATTAGATTGACCTTGTAACTAACATTTATATTGTTATATGACTGTTATTCACCATTGCAACAATAAAATACTAGTAATAAAATGACAAGACAAAAAAAAAAGTTGTCTAGTTGATGTGGGTGAAAATTGTAAAGTGTCATACATACATTTCTGCTGTGATGTAACCACATTGTTAAGCTTAACATTGTAAATTCAATGTAATATCTCAAGTGACATATAACTACAAACAAGACTTTATAGGTCTAAACCATATGTATATCTTGCAGGTACTGTTATTAATAAGGTTGAGCCGTAACACTTCCTAACCGGGTGTGTTTGACTTTGAAATTGTGGAACTAAAGTTGAGATGCCTCAGTTGCATCTTTTTGAGCATTCTGATGCTCATGTCATGGCACTATATGCACATAATGTATATTCCCAAAAAAATAAAAAAATAAAAAATTCAAATGAGTGAACAAGTAGACAAACACTATAAAATATATATTTTTTAATGCAGATCTTATTTGACATGTATTGAATGTATATCAAATAACCTTCACTATATATATATTTTGGGAGGAGCAATGCATTTAAGTAAAATAAATTTTTTGGACTCTTTTTATATTAGGTGTCTATAACTACTATGTACTTAAGCATTTGATACAATGTAGTTATTATGTACATATGTGTTGTTGCATTGCACCTACATTTAAAGTACCTGCATTTAATTACATCTGTAGTTACACTGATAAACTTAACCCTAAACCTACCCTTGACCCAACCTTTACCTTAAACCTGATCCTACCCCCAACCCTTATCCTAAACCTCACACTACCCCCAACCCTTACTCTAAACCCTAACTCTACTCCTAAACCTACCTGTACAGTACCTCAACCTCAGTAGCAGCAAATGTGAATCTTGTGAGAATTTTGCAGAACAACATGTAGTTATGCAGTAAATACTGTATATTGTATTGTATGTTCTAAAAATATAAAATATAAGTTCTTATGTCTAAAAGGAGTAAACTATAATTTTGCAACAGGAAGTCAGAGATTTAAAAATAAATAAATATTAAAATAAAAGTGACCACATCCAAGAGTACAAGAAATGCTTTTGCTTTCTTTATAAATATAGATATTTGTATAATATATTTTTACTTTTTAATGATAGTTAAAGGTTTTTTTTTTTTTTTTCATTTAAAAGTGGTCACTTACTGTAAAAAAAAAAAAAAAAAAGTTTGGATGTATGATTTTTTTTTTTTTTTTTTTTTTTTTTTTGTGGTCATCTGGGACAATGGAGAAAAGGGTTCAGATTAGTAGTGGTCACCTTCCATAGAGGATAACCATTGTAAACAATAGGTACTGTCCACTCTGGTCCTGTTCTATAAGGTAATGGCAGTGGGGAGAGTGACTGTCTGAGTGCCAAATCCTTGCAGTCTCACCACATTAGGAAAAAAATAAATAAATAGTGAGAAAATATGGAAATAAAGGTTGCATCAAGTAGTCATGCTTTGCCTTTGACATAATTACACTGTTTTTCACCTTAACACACCTTAACAGATCTGCTGTATCATGTCAATTAATGGAGAAAAGATTAGGGAGAAGCATTTTCCATTTCCATTGGCTGTTCTGGAGTTTAGGATCACATTCATAGTAGTAGAGTAGAGTAGTGTCATTTATTTGCTAGTCTTCCAGTCTTTTGTAGCATGTTCATTCTTCTTTGCCAAGAGTGAACTTCTGAACTTTGATCCATTCTAGTTTGACTTTATAAAGCACACCAGCCGTGCAGTGCTTTTGTGTTTATCCTGCACGAAACTGTCATCATGTGGACTACTCTAACCAATTTAGACCTGAACTCTGTGGGTCTATCTCTGTCTCTGGTCTTAATCTTTCTGGTTCTGTCTGAGATAATCAGGATTATTTCCTCTAAAGCCAAAACTCCACCTGGTCCACAACCTCTGCCTTTTGTGGGAACATTACCATATTTTTTGATGAACCCAATGGAATTCATCAGATCGGTGAGTCTGTGATCATACTACGGGTACAGGGCTTGTTCTTTGGGCTGCTTTCATGTGCAGCTTTGTGGAAACATTTGCACTTTTAACTGTGAAGTATAAACAGTTTGATGCCTACTTATTTAGTTCCACTGAAGTATTGTAAACACATTTCTGAGCAGATGTCACAGTATGGAGAGATGACTACTGTGTATTTTGGGAGGAAGCCAACGATAGTCCTGAATACAATCCAGATCACCAAGGAAGCCCTGGTCCAGAATGCTTCATCTTTTTCTGGAAGGCCACCTCTGCCAGTTCTAGACTGGGTAACAGATGGATATGGTCAGCAACACAATGTTCTGAAATGTTTTGTAACAAATCCAAATTTAAGTAATATTGCTTGAAAATAAAATGAAATATTTATTTATTTATTTATTTTTTAAATTGCACTTGAACTTCTGTGGTTATATATACAGCCCAAGAAGGTACAGTGTTCACCTGTTGTTTTGAGGACTACAAGGCAAACAATGTCAGGTTAATGATTAAGGTTTAAGCTTGTAGTCTTCTGATCTTTCATATCCATGTATACATATAAGTATATTTTAAATATTAAAATAACAGGTATCGTACTGGCCACATTTGGTCACTCTTGGAGGCAACAGAGACGGTTTGCTCTGCACACGCTCAGGAACTTTGGCTTGGGGAAGAAGTCGGTGGAAGAACGCGTGTCAGAGGAAGGATGTTACCTGGTTGCTGAAATGCTCAAAGTGGAAGGTTTAAGTTGGATCTTTGTCAAATTAGTTTTTTTCTGCTCCAAAAAATTCCAACAATGTCAACATTTCAAACAATCTGTTTTAAACATCTATTTCAAGACTTTCAACATTTCAAACAGCTAAATTGGCAGTTGGATTTAGGCCACATCCACACAATAAATGTAATTTAAAAACTCATTGATTTTGCTATATTTGCGCCTCTCATCCACACTGGAACAGAGTTCTCGTTCACTGAGACTTTTTGAAAATGTTCTCTAGCACCACATGCTTCGTGAAACCATTATGTTAGGAAACTGTAAATTGAGTTTCCAAACGAAAACGTAATAGTGTGGATGTAGCTATCATTTTCACACTGCCCCAACAAACAACAACAGGGTTAAAGGTGCTGTAAAGTATATACTGTATATTTTTTTATGGAATGGCACACTAGAAAATGTCCCTATTACCTGAAAGATATCACCCTCTGACAGTGCTAGTCTCTGTAAATAGCAAACAAAAAAGCGAAAGCGTGTCACAGTCAGATTTTTTGTTCAGTCAATCAGAAGACTTTTTTCCTGTCAATCATTTTGTGCGTTCATACATGGGCAGCTGAAAGCAGAGAGTGTGATAGTTTAAGCGAATCATTGAATTCAAACAAAATATTTTGCTTCATTATGTCTCGCGAGAACGTTATTGTGCTACAACTGCTTTTTAAAATGTGACAACACTGAGATAATGTGCTGCTGCTCTGCTTTATCTCTGATTGCAATGGTCTAAACACTATAACAGTATCTTTGGAGGGAGGGGTTTTGGAAAAAGGCTGTGACTAATTCAGTGGCTAAATCTGGCAGAAAAGGCTAATATAACATCCAGCACCTTTAATGTACCAACCAATGAAAACCCAACAACCGATTTTGTTGGGGAAGTGTAAATTAGACTTTACACACAGGAATGTATGCAGAAATGCAAGTCAAAATATGAACTGTAGGTGGCACTACAGGGTTTGAGAGACTGACTCCAAAATTGGCATCAGGAATGTTCTGACCTTCTCCAATCAGTGTGCCAAATTGTACAACTTTTTACCATACGGTTCTGCCATAGACTCCCTGCCAGAAGAAAATAGGGATACAATAGGGCCTTTGCATCTTCAGTGCTTGGCCCCTGAAGCTCATCTAACCTTAATATTCTCTACAAAGATAACTTATGCTTTTGGAATAGATATCTTGATTTTAATTTAGCCATCACACACTCTTCATATGAGGGTCAGGGTTCACTAGTATTCTTGTTCAGCAAAATTCTTTAAGCATTTTCATAATGGACAGTTTTCTCTGTTGAAGGCAAGCCATTTGACCCTCAGCATGCCATTCAGAATGCAGTTTCCAACATCATCTGTTCCATTGTCTTTGGAGATCGCTTTGACTATGATAACAAGCGCTTTGAATACCTTCTGAATATTCTGAAAGAAAACATCATACAGTCAGGGTCACTTATTGGACAGGTATGAACAAGCTCCAAATATGTTCTTTGAACTGTTGTTTACTAGCATGACTTTTTAAAAACACTTGAGCAGGATGATCCATACTTGCAATGTTTCAAATTAGTTTTTTTATTTATTTATTTTTTAAATAGTGTCATTATATTCAATGCCACAACTCTTTAAACTCATTCCCTAGGTGTAAACTGCTGTTGACTTTTTTATATTGTTGCCTGTTTACACCAAAACATATAGCCATAGTTTTTTTTTTTTTTTTCCCTTTCAGATATTTAACTTGCTTCCCTTCATCAAGCACTTCCCTGGACCACACCAAAAAATCTACCAGAATGCTGAAGAGTTAAAGGGTTTTATCAGGGAAGCAGTTCAAGAACACAGAGAAACTTTGGACCCAGACAACCCACGAGACTTTATTGATGCCTACCTGCTGGAAATTGAAAAAGTGAGATATCACCATGACAACCCACTCTAGAAACTGTACAGTCTAGCATTTGATGGTACAGTTTCTTCATTTGACTTAGGGAGAAATTTTGAAGTTCTTTATAAACAACTTTGGTAAATTTGATATGCATTTATTTATTTATTTTTTGCATGGAGCAGCAAAAGTCCAATGATGACTCCACATTTCATGAGGAGAACATGGTGATGTCAACAGCTGACCTGTTCTTGGCTGGAACTGACACCACATCAACCACGATCAGATGGGGACTCATCTTCTTGATGCAAAACCAAGATGTACAAGGTGATAAATACTTATATAGCCATATATGTATAGCCATTACTCCTAACATTAGAGTCAAGTGTGTGAGAATCCTTATATCCAATCTTTCAAACTCATCATGCCATGACCAGCTCAACACAGTAGCTATTCATAAAGCCCTTTTTACCAAATAGAAACTCCACCCACATGAAATAAGTAAGTAACACATTACTAGAATATCTACCTAGAAAATAGGGATTGGTTGAACTCTGTATACTTATTTTTGAACACATGAACTCGTCTCATCAGGGCCAGGTGAACCTCAAACCAGCCTTACTATACAGGAATTCTTAAGACCGATTAGTTAATTAGTCTAAGCTTTATAGTCAATCCATTGACTTCCATGGTAAAAGCACCCTTATGAAAATCTCTAGTTCATGCCATATTTGCTGCAGACTTGCAGCAAATTCACCACTGATAATTTTCACATGCAAATTAGCTTTTCGGCAAACTTGCGGCAAATTGTCCATTGTTGCCAAAGGTTTGCCGGAGGTTCACCACTACTGGTGAAGAGCTGCAAACTTCTGGCAAACATTTGTGGCTAATCAAAACAAAAGCTAATTTGCATGTGAAAATAACAAGCAGCATATTTGCTGCAAATTTGCAGCAAGTTTGCAGCTAGTTTAGATTTTTTGCAATTTAGTGCCTTAGGGACAGATGCTGTTGATAGACCTTAAGTTATATTTAACCCAAAATATTCTTTTAATTCCATTTTTGTCCCACAATGCTACGGTTTATAAAATACAGATCGATGTCATGAAGAAATAGTTCGGGTGCTGGGTTACGACCGCTTGCCCACTATGGATGATCGTGAGAAACTACCGTACACGTATGCCACTGTTCATGAGATTCAGCGCTGTGGCAACATTGCACCTGCTGGCGTGATTCATGAAACGACTCAGCCCGCAAAATTGCAAGGATACAACATCCCCAAGGTAATAAATGCAAGATGGATGGATAGATTGCTTGTGTTGTTTTTCTTGATGGAAAACTGCTCCTACATTTGGTGTGAACTTACATTCTTTTCCTTAAAGTGAAAGTGTGTCATTTTTGTGCTACTAGTGTCACAAAATGGAATGAAAATATAACTGGATGGGTAAAGTTTGTCAAGACAAACTTTGATAATGTATTGACAAAGTCTGGCCTAACTGATTAAAAAAAAGTTTTAAAGCTTGAGATTTAAAGGTTTTAAAGACCTTACAGTAAGACAAACAGCAAGTTAGATAGATAGCTACCAAGCTGAGCTAGCTGAGCAGACTGAAATGAATGAGAATGCTATCAGATAGCTTTCTCCAGGTATTTTAGAGCTGAAAATTGACCTACAAATGGTTTACTTTAGCTGTCTCTCCATATTAAGACAGGATACAATATCTAATTTTAACACTGAAAACATTACACACATCAGCTTAATCAAAATATATGATTTCTGTCTAGCAAACTCTGAATTTTTCGTTCCAGGAGACTCCAATATTGACAAACTTAACAGCAATTTTAAGTGATAAGGGGCACTGGAAGTATCCAGACACTTTTAATCCAGAAAATTTCCTAGATGATGACAGACATTTCTACAAACCAGAGGCCTTTCTACCTTTCTCCTTGGGTGAGTCATTTGATTGTGACGATAATAAATGAAATATGACCAAATTAATATGAGTCAAATTAACTAGGCAAATGTTGACTGAGTTTATCTCCATTTATCAGGTCCAAGGGTATGTCTCGGTGAGACTCTGGCAAAGACGGAGCTCTTCATCTTCATCACTTCTCTTCTACAGCGGATTCATTTCTTATGGCCATCCGGTGAGCAGTGGCCAGACATGGATGGGATTGTCAGTGTGGTTCGCTCTCCTCGGTCATTCAACATCATCTGCCACAGCAGAGGTTCCAAAGAGTGATCACCAGTAACTTTTTCAACATCTTTAGAACATTTTAGGATTCCGTAGCTAGTTTAAAGGTGCAATATGTAACTTTTTTCATGTAATATTTGCCTTTTTTTGCCAATGTGTGAACAGCTTGTATTGCAACTTAAAAATGAGCCCTTCCCGGACTTCCTAAATTGCCTGTTAAAGCCTGTAGACTGATTTTCATGTGAAGGGAGCGGGTCGCTTTTGCCGGGAAAATCCACAGGATGTGATGCTTATGCGCACTCCCGAGAGCCTTACCTCAGTGCTTCTCTTCCGCTGTTCAACAGCGACAACAAACTGCAACTCTAGCTAACGTTATCTTAGAGATGGAATCCAGCAAACGTCCGGCTTCCAGCACAACACCGACTCCTACACAATCTCAGAGTAAGCCAAAAAAACAAACAAACATTCCAATCTGGCTAAGCGTGAAACGTGATCGTGGTCAAGCGAAAACTAGATTGAACATCGGCAGGACATTTGATTCCTGGAGGGACCTTCGTTCGGTTTTGGGGATCAAAACTGACCCTGAGTTGGCATTCTTCTTATTGGACAGGTAAGCTTACATAACTGCAAAGCATGTGAAATAAAGTGCCATAAGGATTGATCTGTGTAATTTTAGCTAACTTGACCTTGTCTGCTAACACTGACGAATTGCAAGCTACCATGCATCGTAACTTTCAAATAATTTCAACGATCTTCTCTTTGTACTAAAAGTCAGGTATGCTGATTCACAGTAACTGACATAATGTTAATCTGTAATTATTCAGCAAGGTAAACTACAATAATACATGAAATGAATGCAAGACAATTTTCAAGCTAATGCAAAAAGCTCCATTCATTAGTGTAACGTAACTAGGTAATACATAAAATTTATACAATCTATAATTATAAAACAATAGCACATCGATATATCAAAATGACAGTTGTGATGGAATCACATCAATATTGAATTGTGCCAACATATTTATAATGTACAGTCTATTTTATAAACAGCTGCTGTCATCATCCACCAAATTTAGCTAACAGCTATTGATAAAGCTGACTAGCTAGCTAACGCCGACATAGGCTATCGTATAAATGCAGTCAATGTATCATGCAAAGAAAAGTGATTCCTTCAAACTATAGTCTCGCATAGTCAGACCTATACCCACACTTTGTTTTAGCCCTGTTCCAGCACTGGAGAGTCAAATATAATATGCAAAGTCTCAAAGTTTCAAAGTTTGTAGTAAAACAATCATAACTGTGTCATTTTAATTATGCTACCTCATCTGTCATCATGATGCCGGTGAATCACGTTCAGTCTCTTTGTTTTGTTCCCTATGGAGTGCGCGCGATCACGAGCTACAGGCTGCAGTTCACTTAACGGCCACAGGTGTCATTAATATCAAGGAATCTTACATACTGCACCTTTAAGTTTAGATATAGTTTTTAAACTAATGTTTAAAAAAAAAATAGACATCTAGTTGAATAGTTGAAGGCTGTTTTAATTTCTTGATCATTATGTCTTTATATGTTCGTTGTTTTGTTTGTCTTCTTGTTATATCTTTATCAAGGGACCATGATGATTATACGTTTTTTTTTTTTTTTTTTTTTTTAAACATGCTAAATAAAACTCATCTGCTCTCTCTGAGGTCTCTGCCTTTTCATTATATGTCCTCCATGCCAAAGATGTTTACTTGGGTTATTAATTTGTTGTCAAGACAACTGTATTGAAACAGTTATGTAGTGCTAAAATTCCTTCCTATAACCAGAAATGAGAAAAGGAAAAAGCAGACAAAATAAAATTGAATTGAATTAAAAAAAAAAAAAAAAAACATTTTGTATTTAGTTTTAAAAACATTGATTTAGTGTAATAAAATGGTACAACTCTCAAGGAACCACGAACAAGCGCCTAAAGGTCCAGGTTCCAGTCACATGTAAAACTGGAATACTCATTGGAACAAAATGTAGAAATCAAGCATTGCATGAGGTTGCATCAGATGGATGGTTGGATTGATAACCTCATTTATAATATGGAATGGCTTAATGGGTGAAGATCATTTCAGCACTGTGGTGGTATCATATTACAGTAATAGTATCAGATGGTAAGATCATGGCACTTTGATCTATAAATTGGTACCACATTTATATACCATGATATTGGTACACCAGTGTACTTTAAAGAAAACTGTATTGCATGAGATTGCATCAGATATTATAATTTTGACTGAATGCTTCCATGCCATACCTTTGACATAGTTGTTCCAACTGTATTTTCCACATTTACACACCTTTACAGACATCTTGCATCATATCATTAATGAAGAAAAGATTACAGAGTAGAATTGTCCGTTCTCATTGGCCATGCTGCAATTTAGTTTTATGGAAAAGCAACTTAAGAGTATTAGAGAACTGTAAAGTAGACAATTATTATTTTACTAAAGTCACCCAGACTTTTGTAGAATGTTTCTTCCTCTGCAGTGAACCAGTACTTGAAATCTTTTTGAACTTTGAACTATTCTCTCTGGGCAGCAGGAGGGAAACAGGAAAAGGGAGTGGTTTCCTGCTTCCATTGTGTTCCTCCCTCTACCTCCTTGGCTTCATAAAGCACACATATTGTGTGCTACCAAAGTGTTTGTCTTGGAATTAATCTGTCACCATGTGGACTACTCTGACAAATTTAAACTTGAACTCTGTAGGTCTGGGCTTGATCTTTCAGGTTCTGTTTGAGATAATCAGGATTATTTCCATCAGAGCCAAAACTCCACCTGGACCCAGACCTCTGCCTTTTGTGGGGACCTAACCGTATTTTATTAAGGATCCAATGGGATCAATAAGATCAGTGAGTGCTGTGTGTCTGGTTGTAACATTTAGGAGAATATCATTTAAGTCTTGGTTAAATCACCTTCCGAAAGTAGATGTATAATTGTATAACAGATATGTGTTCAGAATGTAGTAACATCTCCTAAAACACAGGCGTTTACATGCATGATCTTACAATGATTATGTTTAGAAGTCGACAACATGCAAGTTCATGTAAACGCCTTAAATGGCTTCCCTTTATCAGGGTAAGGTCATAAACTTTTTAAAGAGGCCCTATAATGCTTTTTGGGATTTTACCTTTCCTTTAGTGTGTAATATAGCTGTTTGTGCATGTAAAAGGTCTGCAAAGTTACAAAGCACAAAGTCCATGCCAAACACTGCTTCTGAACTGCCTGAAATGCCTGGTTTGCAGTCCAGCCATTACTTCCGTGACTTAGCTATGTCACTATGTAACACATCTACATAATGCCCGCCTACCCGGTCTACTTCGGTTATTGTAAGGGCCATTACATTTCCGACACATGCTCTAAGTGGTTGACCAATCACAACAGAATGGGCCAGCTGACCAATCAGAGCAGACTGGGCTTTTCGGATAGGGGGGCTTTAAAGAGACAGGAGCTACAACAGAGCGTTCCAGACTGAGGGTGAAAAGAGGTGCTGCAGCAATGTACAGTATGAGAAAAATAATGTGTTTTTTGAACATTAAAACATGTAAACCTATTCTAGTAGACCCCCAAAATAAAATTATGAACCTGTAAATGAGCATAATATGGGCTCTTTAAGCATAAACTGATTGCCACATAGATTTTGGTCCATTTCCCCGATTTCGCATTGCATGTTAACACCTTTACTAGTGTTCTAACACTGGCTTATCCAATGTCCGCCTGTTTACATGCACATGTTAAATCAGCTTATTCCAAAAAAATCAAACAAATCAAGAAAACCGCATTTACAAGAGATTTTAAATAATCAAGTTATTGTCTGCGTTTTCAGTTCGTGAGAAGACATTCGCACAACACTTGCGCACATTGGATAAGCCGGTAAGAATGCCTGTTTATTGATAAATTGTGTGCGCCCGGTAAATTGAGTCCCCATGGGGGTAACCGTTTGTAATACCTCAGCAAAAACCTATCATGTTATTGTAATAGCATGTCATTGAAGTCTAGGCTTACTGAAAAACACAAACAACGACACATCTTTAATTTAACTTCAGTTATATACTATTATGTATAACTTATGGTTTAAAAGTCATTAAATGTCATATTTACAAAGTTATATCGGCATACATCATAAAACGATTTTAAAGGATTTCTACTCAGGCAGTGAATATAGTACCCATTAATAGGTCCCTCAGCCAATGGAATTGCTGTGAAGTCATAGGGAAACACGATTTTCAGGGGGGACTAGATTTCTCACAACACCGGTAAAGGTGTTTACATGCAACATGAAATCGGGGTAATGGGCAAAAATCTACCCATATAAATCAGTTTATTCTAAAGCGGTTTGTGATCTTACAATGACAAAAGAAAGATGTTTTTTTTTTTGTTTGTTTTTCTTTTCTCCCCAATTTGGAATGCCCAATTCCCAATGCGCTCTAAGTCCTCGTGGTGGCGTAGTGACTCTCCTCAATCCGGAGTGGCGGAGGATGAATCTCAGTTGCCTCCACGTCTGAGATCGTCGATCCACGCATCTTATCATCACCATCTAACTTGGTCAGTAACACATCGAGGACATATTTGAAATGTGGATCTTATACTGTTACATTCTACATTACATTCTCTCTCTTTCTCTCTCTCTCTCTCTCTCTCTCTCTCAGGTATAATAATGGTTACATTTGGTCACTCCTGGAGGCAGCAAAGGCAATTTGCTGTACACACACTTTTAAATTTTAGCTTGGGGAAGAAATCGGTGGAAGAACTTGTTTTAGAGCAAGGCCGCTACCTGATCACTAAAATGCTCAAAGCAGAAGGTGTGAGATGTTTATCTGTTCAAAGCAATAATGACTCAAATTATAACAGCACTAATGAATTCTTCTTTGTTGCAGGCAAATCAGTCAAACCTCAACACGCTATACAGAATGCAGTTTCCAACATTATCTGTTCCATTGTTTTTGGAGATCGCTTCGACTATGATAACAAGCGCTTTGAATACCTTCTGAAAATCCTGAATGAAAACTTCATGATCTCAGGGTCATCTGTGGGACAGGTATAAACAAGTTCTACATTTTTGGGCTTTAGATTATTGCTAAACAACCTCTTTGTTTTCACTCAATGTTTTACTTGCCTGCCAGGTAAATGACCGCTGTAGGATGATCCATATTTGGTCCATATCTGCTTAAAAAACACTTTTTGTTTTAAAAAAGTGTTGGTGGTGGTGGTTCTCACCTGCCGTAATATAACTTTTTCATTTAATAAACAAGGATTGCATCTGTTCGTCAGTAAATGTATATCATGAGCGGGGACACATCTGTTTGCATTTTGCTTTGCAATTTAACAGGAAAGGAGCGCGAGCTGTGCAACAGCGGAGCGAGTAGAGCACGTCTGGATGCACGAGAGAACATCGCTACCCGCACTCTTCATAACATGAAAATAATAAACTCCAACGCTGGATCGTAGAAAAAAATAAATAATCTAACTTTTCAAGAATAAAGTTGTAATATGTTGAGAATAAAGTCAGAATTACTACAATAAAGTAGTAGCATTACGAGATTAAAGTCGTAATTTGAGAATAAAGGCAAAATTTACGAGAATAAAGTCATAGCATTATGAGAATAAAGCAGTATATTGTGTGAGTAAAGTAGAAATATTTCGAACAATTCTTAGATTAGTTTTTTTTTTTTTTAAACATGGCACTACAACACCATCGCGGGATTGCCACTTATTATAACACACTTGAACAAAATGGAAACTCCTGCTCAAGAACTGGAGATGTTTCCTCTGCATTAGACACTTAATAATTCATTACATTTATATAGTGCTTTTCTAGACACTCAAAGCTCTTTTTTGTGGTAATCAACATTATGTCACAAATAAACCCAGAACATTCCTTTGAGACCAATAACATACTCTACTGAATGCAGCCGCGAATGCCAAAGCATTGTGGTCCTGTTGTAAATAAATAACTTTGTGTCACGTACTTTCATAGAGTATGTTTAGTGCCTGAGTGTAATCTCTGGCTTGAACTGAGTGTCAACAAGACAGTCACCATGTTCATTATTTTTATATCTAGCTAATATAACACAGGAACATCTTTTTAATTGTCTTTTGTCGCACAACACACAGAGCGATGTCATGAATAAATAGTTAGGGTGCTGGGTTACGACCTCTTGCCCAGCATGGAAGATCACGAAAAACTGCCGTACACATATGCCACTGTTCACGAGATTCAGCGCTGTGCCAACATTGTACCCCTTGGCGTGATTCACGAAATGACTCAGCCTACAAAACTACGAGGATACAACATCCCTAAGGTAATGAATGGAGCATGGATGCATTTGTAACTGAATTGTATGTATGCAACTTTTGGGGACTGAAAAAGACTAATATTTAAAAGGTTCAGTGACCTATGTATTTTAACCTGATTAAAACGGTTCCAACAGAATTTATTCACTTCAGAAACCTCTCATCTGGCACCAATTCCACTCTACTGTACTTTTCTTTACAGGGAACGATGATTACGTCAAACTTAACTGCAATTTTCACTGATAAAAAGCACTGGAAGCATCCAGACACTTTTAACTCAGAGAATTTCTTAGATGAGAATGGACATTTCTGCAAACCAGAGTCTTTCATTGCCTTCTCCTTAGGTGAGTCACCCATTTGTGAAATGAATAAGCAAACTGACCATAATCAAAGTTACTGGACTGATGGACTTCCATTGTGAATCTTCACTGATCAGGTCCAAGGATATGTCTCGGAGAGACCCTGTCAAGGACGAAGCTCTTCATCTTCATCACTTCTCTGCTACAGAGAATTCGTTTTTCTTGGCCACCCAACGCAGAGCGCCTAAACATGGATGGCATCATGGGCATAGTCCGTTATCCCCAGCCATTCAACACATTTGCCACAGCAGGGATGCCAAAGAGTGATCGTCAGTAACCTTTCTGGCCCAGTATGCATCAACAAGCTAAAAAAGTACAGTGTTAACATACAAATTATAGAATAGTTTAAGAAGCATGGTGCTGGATCAGGAAAATAATCAATTGCCAGTTTTATAACATGAACATCAGTAGATCTTAGAAATGTTGAAGGTCCTAAAGGTGTCATTTACCTTTTAGGCTGACCCACAACATATGAGTTGTGTATTAATGATGCAAATAAGAATTTCAACAAGGTTCAAAGACGTTTTGACCAGTGAATGTCCATGCCTTTTCCAATTGTTTGTGATTAGTGGATAAGGCTTATAAAATTATTTCATAGAGACTGCACTCATGAACAGCAATTTCCAGGCAATGAGATATTTTACAGCTATGCTTAACGATTTTCTATAGAAATGACTATACATGACATGTACATGACTTTTTAAGATTGTAACAATTTGATGTCTCAGATAGATCTTTTCATCTGGTAAGCATCACAATCTAATTAACATCTGCTAAACATCTTAAAAAGATCATAAATGTTTTAGACATCTGCTGAATGTAATATTGATATCCGAGATGTACTTATTGACATACACTATATTGCCAAAAGTATTCGCTCACCCATCCAAATAATTGAATTCAGGTGTTCCATTCACTTCCATGGCCACAGGTGTATAAAATGAAGTACCTAGGCATGCAGACTGCTTCTACAAACATTTGTGAAAGAATGGGCCGCTCTCAGGAGCTCAGTGAATTCCAGCGTGGTACTGTGATAGGATGCCACCTGTGCAACAAGTCCAGTCGTGAAATTTCCTCGCTACTAAATATTCCACAGTCAACTGTCAGTGGTATTATAACAAAGTGGAAGCGATTGGGAATGACAGCAACTCAGCCACGAAGTGGTAGGCCACGTAAAATGACAGAGCGGGGTCAGCGGATGCTGAGGCGCATAGTGCGCAGAGGTCACCAACTTTCTGCAAAGTCAATCGCTACAGACCTCCAAAGTTCATGTGGCCTTCAGATTAGCTCAAGAACAGTGCGTAAAGAGCTTCATGGAATGGGTTTCCATGGCCGAGCAGCTGCATCCAAGCCATACATCACCAAGTGCAATGCAAAGCGTCGGATGCAGTGGTGTAAAGCATGCCGCCACTGGACTCTAGAGCAGTGGAGATGCGTTCTCTGGAGTGACAAATCACGCTTCTCCATCTGGCAATCTGTTGGACGAGTCTGGGTTTGGCGGTTGCCAGGAGAACGGTACTTGTCTGACTGCATTGTGCCAACTGTGAAGTTTGGTGGAGGGGGGATTATGGTGTGGGGTTGTTTTTCAGGAGCTGGGCTTGGCCCCTTAGTTCCAGTGAAAGGAACTCTGAATGCTTAAGCATACCAAGAGATTTTGGACAATTCCATGCTCCCAACTTTGTGGGAACAGTTTGGGGATGGCCCCTTCCTGTTCCAACATGACTGCGCACCAGTGCACAAAGCAAGGTCCATAAAGACATGGATGAGCGAGTTGTGGAAGAACCTGACTGGCCTGCACAGAGTCCTGACCTCAACCCGATAGAGCACCTTTGGGATGAATTAGAGCGAAGACTGTGAGCCAGGCCTTCTCGTCCAACATCAGTGTCTGACCTCACAAATGCGCTTCTGGAAGAATGGTCAAAAATTCCCATAAACACACTCCTAAACCTTGTGGAAAGCCTTCCCAGAAGAGTTGAAGCTGTTATAGCTGCAAAGGGTGGGCTGACGTCATATTAAACCCTATGGATTAAGAATGGGATGTCACTTAAGTTCATATGCGTCTAAAGGCAGGTGAGCGAATACTTTTGGCAATATAGTGTATGTCTTGTAGACGTATTGCAGATGAGCAAACAACATAAAAAATACATCTTCCAAATGTAAACACACACATCAAATAGACGTCTGGGGGATCTACATGAGCTATCATGGGTATGTGTTTACATCTGGAAAATGTATTTTTTTACGTAGTTTGCTCATCTGCAATCCGTCTATAAGACATTTCCTCTCTGATGTCAATAAGACATTCATCTGATGTCTTGGAGACATTAATGATTTAGCTTGTTTGTAAATCTGATCTTTTTAAGATGTTTAGCAGATGTTAATTAGAATGTGATGCTTTCCAGATGAAAGATCTAAAACAGACATCTCGGAGATTTACGTGTGCTATCTGGGTAACAGTTCTTGTCTAGAGAATGAATGATTCCTCTCAAGGCTTAAATATTTTTTGTTGAGCATACTTTTATTTCACATTTATCAGACATGTCTAGGGGTGGAGGAGCCATAACATTAATTGCATGTATATACTGTGTATGTATGTCCACTTGTTTAAAGTTGTAGAACAGGCTGAGTTACTAGATCATGTGAAGGTCGTGCTCATGCAGACACGCTAATAATATGAAATTGTATGAATACTTACCAACATGAAGGATGTTTAAAGAATCGAATGATTACCGTTAATGTACATTTTGCCAGTATCAATGATCCAGAATCAAACAAAAATGTGAAACTGCTTACTGCAACTATGAAATGTGTAATTTGTTACCTTATTTAGGCTACATTCACACAACAATAATTACATTTTGTGATAACAATGGGATGGGAAAGAAATGTTTAGTACTCCCTGGTCGATAGGTATTGGCTTGACAAAAGTGCAATCTGTCTCGTGAATTAGTAACATTTCATCTGAAGCACTTGACTGTTGAAACCATAGATATCTATACGTAGATACCTTATTAGCAGCTGTTTCTATGGACCGCGATATGTCGGTGCGTCCGCCATATTGGATAGGTCAAGAGCCGTCTGTCAACACATGACTGTAAATTGACAGATATGGCCTGCAAAAGTCTGTCTTTTCCAGCCAATTTTCAGATTATCTGATTGTCCACAAACATTGGGCAATATATTAGATGATATAAAAAACCTGACTTCACTTCTAAAACAGTTTTTTTTTCCGTAGCAAACTGCAAAAGTAAAGTCCTCTACAAATGAATATACCATGTCAAACATACTGAAAATATGCACCCAGTCAGTCAGTTTATTACACGATGATCTTTTTCCACAAAAAAGCAGTTTATGCAGCGTTCTGAGGCTTCTTCTCCATTCACTTGCATTCAAACAGCTCTCCTTGTTGACCATTCCAAGATGGTGCCACGGTTGACATACCGGAACAAGCCGAATGTGGCATCTACATATGTATATCTATGGCTGAAACCGCTTGAAGGTCATCACATTTGATTTTTGCATGAGACATGATTTGTTGTAGTGTAAACACAAAAATGGACAAATTCACGACACGAAAAAATAATAGTGAATAGTCAAACATTTATTGTTCATATTTCTTATTATGTGTATTATTTTTTAAGTAACAATCTTTAGGAGAGCCAGAGCTGCCAGGGAGTTAAAGGTAAGTTAGACTGTCCTCTTGTGCCCATTTTCGACCATTGCACATGTAAGGATCAACAAAATTGCTGATAAGTGCTGAAAACATTGCAGGAGTACAATATTCTTTATTTCACAATTTGGGCATTAATTGCTTGCTTGAACATTGAAAATGATGCATCAGATATGACTATTAACATTTGTTGGAGTCCTGACAGTAAATTGTTGACCAAATACTTTCTAGCAATTAAGGAGGGAGTATAGTTTCTCTTTGTTCATATTGTCATGTATAGAACTTGATTGAAGAACCCTCTTTTGAGAGGCAAAAAGTTTACCAAAACAGTTATATTAAGATAAAAGGTTTATAATTTTTTAAGGTTTATAATTCCTTTAGCTGCTGCAGAGCAGAGGCGAGGTTAACTTTTCCTTCTCGTTGAGTGTTTCGTGTGACCTCATTGACCTTGAATGGACTGAGATTCAAATCAAAGTTGAGACTGTAGTTCTGTATCAGGTGTATGGCTAGGCCCCTGTCTACATAACCTGAAACAAAGTAGTGTCAAAAACAAAATCAAATGAGTTACAGATTGAGACTAATGTATATTGGATTTAAATAAATGGAAACACTGATAAATTTAAAGTGTCATGTAGGGTATTGCACCCCAAAGAACTGTAAAGGTTCTTGATTAACATCCATATTTTTCTCATTGTTGATACTTAGTCCATCATTTTCTCTGAAAATACAGTCACAGAGGTACATCTGCTTGAGTTACAATTATCAGATGCACCCTGGCACCAGACAGAAAAAAAAAAAAAAATAAATAAATAATAAAAAAAATTCAATAATGGAATTTGGTCCAATACCTGTATTTGTGCTGTCACACATTTGTAAGGCCATTTCCATCATGTGGAACCTTTGAAGCCACATTTCCCTTGGGTCTGCAATCATAACGCTTCTATCTCTCACTGATTCCAAGTCAGTACTGGCCACTGATCTTCGGGAAGCATCCCAGATCTCTGCCTGAGCGGATCATATGCATATTCAATGACAAATGCATTTTCTGTAACACTTAATAAGGTTGTAGGCAATACGTCAACATCAGTTAATTACAATGAACTAACACTGAACAATATCTTGAGATATTGTAAACGTACAAACTCATCAGTAACATTAGCTCACTGCTACCTAAACTAATTCTAAAAATGTATTTGTAAGCATACATGAATAAAGCAGCATTAACCAAGATCAATAAATAATTAATAAAAAGTTTTTTTCATTGTTAGCTCATGTTAATTGATGCTTCAACTAATTTACAAAAAACTGCTCACTGTGTTAAATTATAATATTCTATGCACTTTTATTATGCTGTTCACAAACCCCAACAAACCTCATCTTTCAAAGCACTCCCAATGAACTGCAACAATTCTTTATAGCGCACCTGCAAAACAGCAGCATAAGTAAAACGCAACAAAATGTATGTATTTTTTTTTATTTTTTTTATTTTTTTTATTTTATCCCCTTTTCTCCCAATTTGGAATGCCCAATTCCCACTTCTTAGTAGGTCCTCGTGGTGGCGCGGTTTCTCACCTCAATCCGGATGGTGGAGGACAAGTCTCATTTGCCTCCGCTTCTGAGAACGTCAATCCAGGCATCTTATCACGTGGCTCATTGTATACGACGCCACAGAGACTCACAGCACGCGAGGCTCATGCTACTCTCCGCGATCCATGCACAACTTACCACACGCCACATTGAGAGCGAGAACCCCTAATCGCGACCACGAGGAGGTTACTTCATGTGACTCTACCCTCCCTAGCAACCGGGCCAATTTGGTTGCTTAGGAGACCTGGCTGGAGTCACTCAGCACGCCCTGGATTCGAACTCGCGACTCCAGGGGTGGTAGTCAGCGTCAATACTCGCTGAGCTGCCCAGGCCCCCAAAATGTATGTATTTGAAAATTGGACTAAAAGACAAAGACTCATGAGGGAATGTACTACGATCCCATGACGCATGGCCTGGGTGTGTCTAGTCCAGCTGAACCCCATTATGAATGAAGTTTCATAGATTTGGGGATTTAGTAACTAAGGATGCAAATACTTTTTCACACAGGTTCAGTTGGTATTGGATAACTTCAGTAAATAACATTATCATTTAAAAACTGTATTTTGTGTTTACTCAGATTGCCTTTGTTTTATGTTAGATTTTGTTTGAATTTTTGAAACAATTTAGTATGAGATATACACAAAAACAAAAGAAATCAGGATGGGGCCACATCTTTTTTCACAGCATTGTATGCCACTGATAAACAACCTCTGAGCTCACTGTAGGTCTGTCTTTAAAAGTTTTTAAGTTATCGCTAAAAATTAATTTGTCTATGGAGAAAATGAATGGTATTTTTTACTTTCGGAACCAGACTGTTGTGCCCTATTGAAACAGTACACCATCTTATTTTCGTCTTTTTTTTTCTCCCCAATTTGGAATGCCCAATTTCCAATGCGCTCTAAGCTCTCATGGTGGTGTAGTGAGTCTCAGGGCGAATCTCAGTTGCCTCCGCATCTGAGACCGTCAATCCGCGCATCTTATCACGTGGCTTGTTTAGCGCTTTATCGCGGAGACATAGCGCGTGTGGAGGCTTCACGCTATTCTCTGCGGCATCCACGCACAACTCACCATGCGCCCCACTGAAAGCGAGAACCACATTATAGCGACCACGAGGACGTTACCCCATGTGACTCTACCCTCCCTAGCAGCCGGGCCAGTTTGGTTGCTTAGGAGACCTGGCTGGAGTAACTCAGCATGCCCTGGATTCAAACTCGCGACTCCAGGGGTGGTAGTCAGTGTCAATACTCGCTGAGCTACCCAGACCCCTCACCATCTTATTTTCAATAAACAAATGATATACACCGATCAGCCACAACATGGTCCCAGATGGGCTGATTTGAGTATTTCTGTAACTGCTGATCTCTTGGGATTTTCACGCACAACAATCTCTAGAGTTTACTCCGAATGGTGCCAAATCCCCCCCCCCCCCCCCCCCCCCCAAAAAAAAACATCCAGTGAGCCTTGTTGATGAGAGAGGTCAAAAGAGATCAAATAAGATCCTGATTGGTGCTGTTTTGGTGGCACGAGGGGGACCTACACATTATTAGGCAGGTGGTATTAATGTTGTAGCTGTTTGGTGTACATTGCAATACCATAATTGCAATAGAAATATTATGAATTCCACAACGTACAGATTTTCAGAGTACCTGCTCTGGGTTGGTGGTGTTACTGAAGAATTTGAAGAGATGGGCCAATGTCGAAAGCTTCAGTGGAATCTTCTGTTTGAGGAACAGGTATGTTAGTTCTGATTGGTGGACGGTTCCTGAATGGAATGGGTCCAGTGCATTCACCACCTCCTCAGTGTTCTGGAATGTTGGTGCTTCCAAATCTTGCAGTTCTTCTGCAATAGCTGAGAAGAGCCAGCTCTCTGTACTTGATTTTACTGGTTCTTCTGTCTGAACATGTATTAAAGTAGATCAATTATTTTGGTTTTAGAGGACATACAGTATGAACAATTACATTCAGTGACTTCTTAAGATACATTTTTTTTGATAACTGTGTTCGCTTAGTCTTTGTGTCAGTTCCAAAATCTACCGATTGATTTGTCAATGGATAGTCAACCCTTTTTAAAAGTTTTTTTCTTTTCTTTTCAATTTTATTCAAATTTGAATATATATTGCATAAAATAATGCAATAATGTTTGTTTCACTTTAGAAATTTTGTGTACATCTGATTTGCTGCTGTTAAATTGTTTTATGTTCATCAGCATTTATATTGTCTATCAGCCATCCTGCTTCTAGATATAAGCATCGGCCATTGAAAAAAAAAACATATAGGTCGACCACTATTTATTATGTGAAAATAAAGACACCATGGAGGGATACAAGAGACATGCAACTAGCACAGCTTTAGAAAGCCGGTTGCCTGATACAAAGGTCAGTTAAACAGCTTAGCGGTCATTGTACAAATGTATCTGACTGCAGAATGCAGTGTTGACCAATCAGAATCAAGTATTCTAGAGAGCTATGCAATAAAATGTTTATAAAAGGTACATCTCTGTATTTTGCTGCAGTTTATGAAAGACAGCCTCCAGAAATTGGTGTTAAAAATGTTCTACTTTCTAGTAATAGCGCAGGGTTTTTTTCTAATGTGTGAAAAAACATCTGGAGATTGTTTAGCATGTGAAATCTGCCTTCTTCCACCACTAGAGAACTATAAACTTAGCAGTTAAAAGTGAATGCCTTCATCTGTGGTCACTTCCTGTCATTTCCAAAATGGCATTAATTCCAGCAAGACACGTTTTCTTAAACAGTCAGTTATAAACTGAGTTGTTTGCATCTTGCTTACATATAGCCAAAAAACTTGCCAAAAAAAAACTTCTATGAAGGCATTATGCATTTGGTGTCCCACCTGTGTCCCTGTAATATGAGGATTTCCCATTAGTTTTGGGTTACTCAAGTTGTTTGTGTTCTTCAGATGTATGTAGGACCGAGAGCGATCTCCACATGGTGCTGTCACACACTGCCTTTCAGGAACCTGGGGGATTCAGAACATTATTTCCATTACTATTCATGTCCAGCCTTATACTGTATGTAGTTCAGACTACAGAATAAAGCAGTTTTATTCTTGATGACATTCATTTTAGTGAAAACTTGGGAAACTGTAAAGATTTGAGAACTTTGGACAGCGTTCCTGAAATTGAAATTCTGTGTAGTGTTTACTATAGCTGATCTTTCATTACCTGTCTGAGGGCAGCTAACAGGTTTTCTGTGTGCTGAACTTGTCTTAGATGCTCCAGGTTTTGTCCAGATGATGTTCTGCTTATATCTTCATTCATGACTGTGCTAGAAGGAATGGCTCTCTCCTCCGAGCTGTTTACATCAAGTTGAACTGTGGGACTTTATAACAGGATATACACTATCAAACAGTGCATTTGGCTTTCAGTTGCGCCTGTTTGAGGTTTACAGAGCCCCTTAGAGAATTGGTTCCTAACATTTTTTCCAGGGGACCCCTATTTTAACATTCAAAATCCCGGACGACCCCCTCTCCTGCAAAAAGTTAATTTGTTGGATAATGCGATATGCCCAGCGATAATCCTAAAATAATGTCATCAGAACGTGTGGAACATCGGCACCCCCACCGCCCAAATATAGCTTACTGAATATTATTGGGGGAAAAAAAGGACTGTCTGTTCCATAGAGCACAAACATAATTGTCTTTGTTCCAATCTGCATATACAATAGACTTCGTAAAATATATACTGTTTTTTACCATTAGCTACATATCCACAAATGTGACACGCTCATGGGCATATTATCGCTAGCAAGGGCCCTGGGGCCAATTTTTTTGTAGGGCCCCCCCCAATCCAATCATCTTTTAAAGTTGAGACATACGCAATCTATTTTCATATATTTAAGTCTCTTTTAATACCTGTTCTGTTATTTACAGTCATATTAATTCAAACACACAGCACGGATGTGATAAAGAAACCACTCAACCAAAACACATTCGCACAGCCACTGTTCTTAAAGAGACAGTACCATTTTAATGTTTGTTATACATATTGTAAACTCAATGTAATTCCTACAAATTATGCATTCAAAAGGCATATATTTAAAGGGGCCATTATAAATTATGCAATACTTTAACTTCATCAAACTCTTTAAATATTGATGAATTTAACAAATACAGCAGGATCCTACAGTATCTATGCAAGGGTTTGGTGAAATTCGGCAAAGAGTTCAGGCAGTTCTGGCTCGTGCTGCTATATCTTTTCTATCTCATCTGAATGATGGGGTGCGTTCCATTCAGAAGTGATCATCCCAACACCCTGTTTCCTTCAAAGACCTTCGAATGCATTATGAGAGCTTCAACGGGCTGAAAGGTGTGGGGCTCAAAAATAGTGGTCGTTTGATCATTTTTTTAGGAAATTCTGTTGGGAACAACCTTACAGCTTGGCTACCATTATTATTCTTCCATCGAAAAGCCCTGTGAAGGCATCATTTAAGCCTTTTCAAAGTGTCCAAAAATCCCCTAGACTACATTACATTGACAGAATGTTAAAATGAGTTAAGAGTCTGTTCTTGAATGTTCGTGATTTCAAACTTCAGCTCTCAAACTTACACACGAGCCCTTCAATCGGCTTTTAGATGCTCTCTTCTTTCATTCTTTTCTTTCTTTCTTTCTTTCTTACTGTAAAACCTGTAAACATTTCTAACTTAAAGCATTTAAAACTTTTTTAAATTTTCAGACAATGTTTTGTCAGACCAACATTATAGTTTGACAAACTTTATGTATCTAGTTTAATCAGTTCTTTTGAACTGCACAAACTAAAATACCAATATTTTATTTTTCTCAACCACCTAAGCCAAGTTATTTTTAATAATGTAGGGCAAACATGCAGTTATAGTAATTAATAATATAATAAACGTTTTTGTAGGACAGCCCTTTTATACAAAGAATAAAGCTTAACCATATAAAGCCTTACATATGAAATAATAGTCAGAAAATTATATTTTTTACATATTTTAAATTAATGTTTTATAATATTTTGTACAGGTATACTGTATAATACATGCAAATAATCTAAAAATGGCCAAATATGTAAGTTTTATTTTCTTTGAGTAACAAAGCACAAATTTACCATTTAGTTGTGTCAATAAAATACTTAATTTGTTTCCCACCAACAATCTTCACCACCAATTGAGGCATGGTGCTTTTGCGCTCAGATTTCCATTCATCCATTATATGGGGTGCTAAAGAGAGAAGATAATGAGAAACAAATTGTGACTATACACACACTGTACATGCATGCATAGACAACATACTGTACATACAATACAATGACATACAGTTTTAAGTGTGGCTTAAGTTTCCGAATACTTTTTTTTTTAAAGACTGACTTACCCACTATCAATGAATCTCTGTTTTCTTGTGTCTTCCAGCTTTATAACAACTCTATTACCAAGAACACTGCCCTTGAATTGATATGTCTCTAAGAAACACACCCTGATGAGGTTTGGAGGAGGAATATCCACAAATAACAGTGCACAGGCCGTTCTCTCTGGGGCACTATGGACTCTAGGGGTAATCACAACTGCGTCATGGTTACCTGACCAGCCCAACCCCTCTGCAACAGACCACTTCAAGAACAAACAGCGATAAGAGTGATTTATTACAGTCCCATTGGGAAGGGGAGTTATTCTGCCTGACTATTCAATGCTAAAATCCTAGTGGTAAGTAAATGTTCCAAATAGGAGTCTTCTAGCTAAAGAAAAGGGCTAAACAGCTCTTAGTTTGTTTAATATTTACTATGTCTCTGCTGTTATTTGATTTGTTATTCTAACAATTATTATCCATTCCACTCAAATCCGAAACTCATAACCCTAGGTATTGTCCCGCAACATTTGTGCTATAGACATGAATGATACCTTAAATTGTGTGGCTTGTTGAGAAAAGGATCTCATGAAACCTGTAAAGAAAATGTCCTGGTCCTATTTGACTCCAAAACCAAAGAAACAAAAAATAAATTAGATTTTGAATATAGAAAATTAATACTATTTTTAGTGCCATTCAGACTTTTTACATGAATTGTGACATTATTTTCATGACAGCACATTTTTTCCCCTGAGTCTCATTACTGCAATGCAAAAAAAGATGATCATTATGATATTCTCATAACAACCACGTAAAATGTTTTTTTTTTAAATAGAAAAATATTTAAATTGTGAAGTATTAATACATCATAGTACTCCCTTGGTGCTGCCTTTTGTTTTTGCTTATTTTAATAAAAAAAATTAAATAAAAAAAAATCATTGTACAACAACATAATTTTTACTATAATATAGTAAATCCACAACAAAAATAAAAGAGAATTGTACAAGGAAAGCATCCAAACGTGTTGCAGTAATGAGAATTAGGGGCTACAATGTGCTTAAGTGTCCTAAAAATAATGTCACAATGCAAAAAAAATGTAAAAGTCATAAATGTAAGCTTAAGTTTCCTTATACAAAATACAATGATATATGTAAAAAAAAAAAAAAAAAAGAATATATATATATATATATATATATATATATATATATATATATATATACACACAAAATATAATGATATATGTAAAAAAAAAATATATATATATATATACAAAATATAATGATATATGTAATATATATATATATATATATATATATATATATATATATATATATATACACAAAATATAATGATATATGTAATATATATATATATATATATATATATATATATATATATATATATATATATACACACACAAAATATAATGATATATGTAAAATATATATATATATATATATATATATATATATATATATATATATATATATATATATATATATATACACAAAATATAATGATATATGTAATATATATATATATATATATATGGTTGGAGACAGTAAAAAGAACGGTGTAAAGTGAAACACAAGAGGGAGAATCGAACCCGGATCATCCGCACAATAAAGGCACATCTACACCGTCTTTACGCACTAAACTGTTACAGCCACACTTGGTGCAGTTTTTTTTATTTATTTCTGTGTTACCACCAGACTATTGGAGTGCCAATAGCCCTGCGGTGTGACAGGTGTTTTTGCACTTAGTGCAAATAGTCACTGCATTTTTTTAAACAGTAAGATTATATAGACTGTTTATATACGTGTATTTAACTTTTAAATTATTTATGAAGTCCGTGGAAATACTATGTGCCTGACAAGTGCTCTATACTTAAAATATTCCTGTACTTAAAAGTCTTCCCATATGGCAACTCTGGCCTATTGACCAATTTAAAGAACAATTTGAACTTGAAGAATGCTCTTCAAGTATGTGCTAACAATGTCAGAAGGGAGAGTCAAAAGTAAAGGACATTTAGTCCTTTATGATTCAGACTCTAGGTGGCGTTGTATTCACAGGAAATAGATGTTGTCTTTTATCTTTCAAGTGAGCTTTCTGGCAGTGTTTTCAGGTCAAGATGACATGAGTAATTAACACCACACTGCTCAGACTTGAGGATTTATTTAGTGTTTTTGAGCGGCAAGGTGGATGAAAGCTCCCAGCCCATGTGTCCTATCAGATCCATGCACATTTAGAGCATAATTATCTTATCTATCAGGATCCAGTGGTTCTCAACTGGTTTTGCTAGATTTACATTGGATGTCAAGTGGTTGCCCAAAATAGCACCAAAATAATTTATTTTACTAAAGTAAACAAAAATGTCATAGGAAAGCATAGGAAATTTATTAAAGGAATGGTTCACCCAAAAATGAAAATCCTGTCATTATTGACTCACCCTCATGTCGTTCCAAACTGGTATGACTTTCTTTGTGGAACACAAAATTAGATGTTTTAATCAATGTCATGTCCTTCTTTTTCAATACAGTAGCATTTTGGCTAAATATAAGTAATTTTTCTGTCAAAATCTTGACAACCGTTGTGCATGAGAGTAGCTTGTTCACAATGGCATGAATGTTCATGCAATAACTTCTTTTTTTAGTTTTTAAGACAACACAAGTTGTCTCACGTGAACACTTAAAAATGGCAAATTTCAGGCGTGCAGCAATGTTTTTGTTGGAAAGCAGCGGCTTCCTTCGTGGTGTCTTGCCATGGACACCATGCCTGTTTAATGTTTTCCGTATAGTAGACTCATGAACAGAGATGTTAACCAGTTCCAATGATTCCTTAAATTCTTTAGCTGTCACTCTAGGGCTCTTTTTAAACTTCATTGAGCATTCTGCTGTGTGCCCTTTGAGTCATCTTGGCTGGACAGCCACTTCTAGGGAGAGTAGCCACAGTACTAAATCGTCTCCATTTATAGACAGTTTATCTAACTGTGGACGGATGAATATCTAAGCTCTTCTAGATAACTTTGTAACCCTTTCCAACTTTAGGCAAAGCAACAATTCTTGATCGCAGGTCTTCTGAGATATCTTTTTTGCAAGGCATGGTCCACGTCAGCAGATGCTTCTTGTGAATAGCAAACTCAAAATGTTTGAGTGCTTTTTATAAGTCAAAGTAGCTCTAACTCACACCTCCAATCTCGTTTCATTAATTGGATGCCAGGTTTGCCAACTCCTGACTTTAATTAACTTTTGTTGACATCTTTAGCCTAGGGGTTCACTTACTTTTTCCACAGCACTGTGAATGTTTAATGGCATGTGTTCAATAAAGACATAAAAGATTATAATTGTTTGTGTGTTGTTAGCTTAAGCACATTGTGTTTTGTCTATACTTTTTGATGAGATCACATTTTAAGACCAATTAATGCAGAAAACCAGCTAATTCCAAAGGGTTCACATACTTTTTATAACTGCGATATACATTATACATTAAAGTGTCTCTTTTTGTGTTCCACAGAAGAAAGTGATGAATACAGGTTTGGAACAACATGAAGGTGAGTAAATGATGACATAATTAAAAATTTTGTGTGAACTATTCCTTTATTAAATGTAACTATGAGCTGCATACACCCCATTATATGAAAAATTATTAACACAACATAAGCTGAATAGGACAAAAGACAATTTTGGAAATGCATAAACAACAACAGATGTGTGATTTACCAGGCTAACGAATAGAACAGACACTGGGCCAAATATTGTTTGAGTGGATGCACAAGCTTTGATGTCAAAATAAAAGACATGGGAATGCATTCCCTCTTTTGATAAGCCTATTTATTTTGCTATCCTAATTATGCACAATTAAATGGTTAGTTGCATTTAATTATTATGCATTTAGCATTATTTTTTCCCTGCAGTCTGTGACCCAATCAGAACAGACCGGTGACCCATTTTTGGGTCACGACCCACCTGTTGAGGACTACTGGTCTAGTCTATTTTGATGTTGGAGGGGTCGAGGAGGCCGATTGCACCACATTTAGTGAGCCGTTGGTGCTCCCCCTTTACATGGCGCCCCTATGCATTGCATGCCTTGCATATGTGGTTTTTACGCCTCTGCCCAAGATCTCAAACCAGTTAATTAGGTGTCTTGCACATTGGACTGAAACGTGAGTACTCTTAGTGGTCAAATGAAAAACCAGCCGCGGTGGATGAAGAACACAAGTTTAATAAGCGCCACAGTCCTCTAGTTTAATTTTATTTTTTATTTTTTTTGGCAAATTAAGGCGTGAAAGTGGTTCTTAATAGATGCAGAAACAGCAAATTTTGGGGAGCATCGGTAGTCGTGGCACATCCCAGTGTTTCTGCCTCTCTAAATGGCTTAACATGGTTGAAGTGTGAAAGTCAGATGGCTAATTCAGATCTTAATGATCAAAATGTGATCCAGCCGGGCAGTGGCTCGGACTCCCTCCACGAGGAAAATTGCAGAGCTCACAATCCTCAAAGGAGCATATGATCACACAGAGTTTACTCTAACTTCAGAGGGATGAGAAGATGGCAAAGATGAAGACGGAAAGATGAAAGAAAGAGGGAAATGTGGGGTTGGTGTAGCGTAGTGGTTAGAGATAGGGACGGCAATCGTATGAATTTAACGATTCCAATTCGGATACCTCTTAACTGTTTCTTGACGGCTCCATTAATGATTGTTTTAATACTTTTGAGGAGGAAATATTTGGAAATAAAAAATTCAATTCTTATTGGTGCCCTCAGCATCCTGTTGCCAAAATTATGAGATCATTTTATATTTTAACAACAAATTCTTGCAAAAGGTGTATTATTTTATTAATTAATTATAAAAATAAAATAAAAATTATATATATATATATTATTTTTTATTTTTTACGTTAACAACCATCCAGTTATTACTCTGATGTAGTGTCACGAGCCTCAAGTACCTTAAACACATTATTTCGACATGATAAAATGAATGACTTGTCTTTGATTCACTAAAAAGAACTGTCTGATGAGAGTCATTAGTTTGGGAGGTATTGTTGTTTGTTTTGCTGTGTAGTTTCAAAATAACTGGCTTATAAGAGTCATTCATACGAGAATCAGACCTCACTAATCACACTGTATGTTATGCACTGTAGATTCAATCAAACTGGCTCATAAGAGTCATTAGTTTGGGAATCAGACCTTACTGTTAGCGCAGTATGTTTCACGCTGCCAGTTCAAATTAAATGGCTTATAAGAGTCATTCAGTTAAGAATTGGATGCGTTGTTTGTTTGCACTGTAGATTCAAAAGAACCTACTCATTAGAGTCACTTGTTCGGGAATCTGACCTCGCTGATTGGGAATTGGACTTGCTGTTTGTTTCGCGCTGTAGATAAAAAAACGTTAAAAAAAACTCATTAGAGTCATTTGTTGGGAATCAGACCTCACTGGTTGCAACTTATGTTTTGCGCTCATAAGAGTCATTCGTTCGAGAATCATCTAATCTGGTCATGTTGTATATTTCGTGCTGTAGATTCAAAAGAGCCGGCTCATAAGAATCATTTGTTCAAGAATCAGTCTACTTTGGTCACACTGTATGTTTCATGCTGTACTAGATTCAAAAGAACCGGCTCATAAGATTCAGTCGTTTGAGAATCAGTCTACTCCTGGTCATGCTGTACGGTAAGTTTTGTGCTGTGGATTCAAAAGAACCGGCTCATAAGAGTTGTTCACTTAGGAATCGGACAACACTGGTCTCGCTGTAGATTCCAAAGAACCGGCTCATAAGAGTCATTTGTTCAAGAATTGGTCTACTCTGGTCTCGCTGTATGTTTTGTGCTGTAGATTCCAAAGAACCGGCTCTTAAGAGTCATTCAGGAATTGGTCTACTATGGTCACACTGCAGGTTCAAAAGAACCTGCTCATAAGAGTCATTCATTCAAGAATCACTCTACTCTGGTCATGCTGTATGTTTTGCACTGTAGTTTTAAAAGAACTGGCTCATAAGAGTCATTCGCTTGAGAATCATCTACTCTGGTCTCAGAGCTGAGTTATCGTTCGGATCGTCAATCGTCTGAGCTCGTGTAGATTCAAAGAAGGCAAGAGTCACATGGTCACTGCAGGTTCAAAGCCTGTCATTCATTCGAGAAATGTCTAATCTGGTCACACTGTATGTTTTGTGCAGTAGATTCATAAGAATCATTTGTTCAAGAATCAGTCTACTTTGTTCACACTGTATGTTTCGTGCTGTAGTTTTAAAAGAACCGGTCATAAGATTCATTAGTTCAGAAATCAGTCTACTCTGGTCATGCTTTACAGTAAGTTTTGTGCTGTGGATTCAAAAGAACTGGCTCATAAGAGTTGTTCACTTAGGAATCGGACAACACTGGTCACACTGTATGTTCTGTGCTGTAGATTCAAGAACCGGCTCATTAGAGTCATTCAGGAATTGGTCTACTATGGTCACACTGCAGGTTCAAAAGAACCTGCTCATAAGAGTCATTTGTTCGAGAATCTGTCTACTCTGTTCACGCTGTATGTTTCTTGCCGTAGTTTTAAAAGAACCGGTTCATAAGAGTCATTCATTCAGGAATCTGTCTACTCTGATCACGCTGTATGTTTCACACTGTAGATTAAAAAAGAACCGGCTCATAAGAGTCATGTTATTTGTAGGCTACTGAAAACCCGTACATCAGAGTGATTAAAGGATGGTTGTTGATATGACACTGTGTATTTAAAGATACATATTATGAGTTTTGTTGTAATAAGTTCTATTTCATATAATAAGAAATGCATTTTGTATTTCCAATTATGTCTTCCTCACAAGTACTCTAAGAGTAGTTAATGGACATGGAATCGTTAGGGATCGGAATCATTAAATTCCTAACGATTCGCATCCTAACACATGAATGATTTAGAATTGAATGTGTTTTTTTTTTTTTCATTGTCATTGTCTATCAGTGTGATTTCTCTCATCATCTGCTTGATTTTGTCACTCTAGTTAAATCCCTCTGTCACTGTGATCTGTGAGTCAGCTCTCTAATTGATCAGCTTGACAATTCAACTCTGCAAAGCAGACAGAACCTGGCCTGTCTCTCTCTTTCTCTCTGTCTGTCCGTCTTTAATGTCTGGCAGCAGCCACTCTGAATCAGGTTATCCGCTGACAGATAATGGATGTAGCCAGTATCTAAGCATGCTCCCCAAAGCCAGCTCAATCCCTCCAACAAGATAAAGCCAACAAATTACACTGCCTGAAAAAAACTCCAAACACAGCCTGCCGCTCACGGAGAGAGAAAAAGAGCAAGACAGGCCATGTAAAATAAACAGGGAGAGTGAGAAATCGTAAAACACATAGTTCAGACTCTAAATTTGGATGTATGATCCACATTTTAAAGGAATATTCTGGGTTCAATACAAGTCAGGCTCAATCAACAACATTTGTGGCATGGTGATGATTTCCACAAACAATTACAGTGGTTACAGGAGGGCACAATGGAAGTGAATGGGGCCATAAAAATAAAAATATACACTCTGTTTAAAAAGTATAGACATAAGACATAGACTTCATATGTGTTAACATGATTTTAGTGTGATAAAATCAGGGATTTACCTGCGTTACAGCATTTACCAGATTACAGGGTGTCATGATAACTAAGTTTTAATATTAACTTTACACAAATAAGGTTAGTTAACGATTTTATCACACTATAAAAATATTAACAAGTATAATGTTTATATATTGTGGCTATACTTTTGAAACAGTGTGTATTTAAATGTTTTTGGCCCCATTAACCTCCATTGTAAGTGCCTTACTGAAATCGTGATTTTTGCTTGTTTTTAAATGAACAAAGGGACGAGTCGAAATTATTATTATTATTATTATTATTATTTAATTTTGTATTTATTATGCCACAAATGCTGTTGATTGAGCTTTAATTTGTATTAAACCTGGGACTATAAGTCATTTAATTCGTGTTGTTTGGAAACATATTATTTTGTAAAATATTTTTTTTATTCTGATTATTACTATTAATAAATTAAATAAGGGTAACTTGTAATAATAAATTGGAAAACCTGATCATTTTAGTGAATTGGTTCATTCGGACAGTTAATTTAAAGCGATCGATTCACAAAAAAAAACAAAAAAAAACAAAAAAAAACTTTAAATTAAACAAAACATTATTGTATGCTGGCTGGGTATCGACACAGATTTCCTGATTTGATTTGATTTGATTCCAATTCACAAGCTCTTGATTTGACTACAATTTCGACACAGTTTGATTTTGATTTCATTATATTTAAGTTATAACGTCCATTTTGCTTAAAGATGAAAGAAATTCTCTCTCAGCTAAATCTATAAATTACACAGGGAACCTTCTGACTTCTTTAACAACATGGCCCAAACTGCTGTTTAGAGGTAGACGATATATCGTTTTTATGATTTATTAATTTTTTTTCTCCCCAATTTGGAATGCCCAATTTTCAATGCGCTCTAAGTCCTCATGGTGGCGTAGTGACTCGCCTCAATCCGGGTGGCGGAGGACGAATCTCAGTTGCCTCCACGTCTGACACTGTCAACCCACGCATCTTATCACGTGGCTTGTTGAGCGCATTCCCACGGAGACTTAGCACATGTGGAGGCTTAACGCTATTCTCCGCGGCATCCACGCACATCTCACCACGCGCCCCACCGAAAGCGAGAACCACGTTATAGCGACCACGAGGAGGTTAACTCAACGTGACTCTACCCACCCTAGCAACCGGGCCAATTTGGTTGCTTAGGAGACCTGGCTGGAGTCACTCAGCACACCCTGGCTTCGAACTTGCGACTGCAGGTGTATAGTTTTTATGATTAATCATTGCCGATAGTTGCTTTTTGGAATGATCGTTTATCGGCAAAAATCTATGCCAATAGTTGCCGATAGTTTTTTTGAAATAAAAACAATCACTGACATCTCATGGGGATTTTCTATATCTAAATCTTTCATCATTGACAATATTCATCCATAAAAATAAACGTTTCTTAACATTCTATAAATCGCTTTGAAAAACTATCGGCCGATTAATCGGTTATCTGCCTTTCCCAACACATTAGTTATCGTATCGGCAAAATCCACGAACCCACTTTATATTATGTGGCCTTACTTAACCATTTGATACAATGTACTTATTATGTACATACATGTTGTTGCGTTGTAATCACATTTAAAGTACTTGCATTTAATTACATTTGTAGTTACACAGTTAACTTTACCCCTAACCCAACCCTTACCCCAAAACCTAACTCTAACCCCTAATCCTAACCCTACCCTTACACCTAAGCCTACCCGTACCTCAACCTCAGTAGCAGCAAATGTGGGAATTTTGCAGAACAACATGTAGTTACACAGTAAATACATAATCTTGTATGTATTTAATGTTAGTACATAGTAGTTAAGAATTGAAATTGGTGTCGTTCATATGAAGATCATGATTAATCAGAAAATCAATATTTTTTACCCAACATTACTTTATAGTGTTCTATACTATATTATAATGTTTAGTCAAATGCTGTTCATCATTATGATTTTGACTCAATTATATTAAATATGGTGTTTTCTAGATTAAGCTATGGGTTTTATTTAGTGTAAATTTAGATCCTCGTTGTTGCGCCAGGTAATTGTGCTGAACAAAAAACACTTAAACCAGCCTAAGGTAGCAGCCCATGCTCAGTCTGTTTGAAAGATTTTAGAGGGATTTTTGGGTATGACACTGGTTTCAATCATAGCGTAGCAAACTACTTTTTCAAAAGAGCAGCTTTACTATAGTTAACTATAGTTATACTTTTAAAGTCAATCTTCAGTTACAAAATAGCTTCACCAACTCTGAAAATCACTGTAATGCACGTGCTCTCACTGCTTTTTGCATTAATACTGAATCAGAGGACAGGGGCGAGAGAATAAATGTGCTTAGAAATTAATTGATAATGTGAGGCCTGATTCTCTTTTGCGCAGTGCAAATGACACGTCACTCCGTTTAAACAATGGGGTCGTCCAGCACTGGTGATTCTGCTCTCATGGTGTGGAGAGACATTGATCAAAAATGCCACATCCGTGTGAATGGGTCCCTCAGAGCTCCATTCATCCATCACAGGAGCTCTGCCTGCATGCGTTCATCATTTTTATTGTCATCTATGATGTCGGCACATTCATACATCCTTCATACTTTCTCGATGTCTTCAAAAGTTGTAAGGATGCCAGTTCAAATTTAAAGGAATAGCAGACCTCAAAAATGAAACTATGTCATTCCAAACATTCCAAATTTTATTCCGTGGAACACAAACTGAGAATTTTTGAAGAATTTTCAGCAGTTCTTTTGCATACAACGACACTACATAGTGACCACAACTGTCAAATTTTAAAAAAGGACAAAAAACACCATAAAAGTTGGCTTATTATAATGTAGTTCATACGTCTTGTGTGCTACATTCCAAGCTTTCTAAAGGCATACGACAGCTTTGTGTGGGGAACAGACAGATATTTAAGTCTCTATTCAACATTGTTTTCTGAAACTCTCGGACACTTAGAATTTGCGACACATGCCAGAACCAATGATGTATGCCGTCAATGACATTAAACCTGGCACGATAACGAATGAGATTTCAGAGTTTCAGGAGCGGAAGACTATCATATGGCTTCTAAAGACTTGGAATATGGTGCATGAGTCGTATTGAATACTTTTAGGATATTTTAATGATGTTTTCTGTCCTTTTTGCAGCTTGACAAGAGCTGTCATTGTTTAGAAAAGACCATTCCTTTTCTAAATCCATTTTTTTCGTACAGATTTGAAATGTCTGCGAATGATGATAGATTTCTCATTTTTTTGTGAACTAATCCTTGTAATGCCCTTTGGAAAACTTTTCTTTCCATTAAATGGTGTAGGAAGGTTTCAGCTTCAGTATTTCTCACAGAGAAAGAAAAAAAAGATGCTGACCTTATTTGAAAATTACCCTGAATTGTCTCGACATCAGTTATTTTGTCATGCAATCGAGGATTGTTGCTAGCTCGATCTGGAACAGGTCCGCTGTGACATAGTTATTCATGAAACATTTTGTCTAGCCTTCAGAAACGGCAGCGTTCATTCATCCCAAGCCTCGTGTTAGCAGGACCAGAGTTAAACGCGAGGGACCACAAGAGGCAATGAAGCAATAAGTTTCAATCATCCTGAAGGTCACCTGACCTACATCTGCCACAGGAAATGTGAAATTTTTTTTTATTTCTTTTTTTTATCTCTCTGTTTGTAGAGATTTATCAGTATCACTCCTTGAAATTCAAACAAATGCACGTATTTTGTTCTTATTAGCAGGTATAGAGACATTCTCGGGGCTGTTCTTTCGTGTATAAGAATAGCTTCAAGACAGCATAAAGCCAAAGTGTGTCTCTAGTGTGTCGTATCTGATGTAGTTAAAAGCATAGTTCTCCCAAAAATGAAAATTCTGTCATAAATTACTCATGTCATGTCACCCCAGAAGGTTGTTCACAGTGGTTTGCGTGTTCATGCAAGAACTTGCATTATTTAGACTTTTATTCATGTGCATGATATGAATTATAGATATGCAAATATGAAAACAATACAATTTTCACTAGTTGAAATGCTAAGAATGTAATTACTGCTAGTAAAAATGCCAGTTTTTGACATTAGTTGTTACATTCGCACTGGTAAAAATGTTAATTCTTGATATCAAAAACTTGTTTCTACTCATGGAAATACCCATTCTTTGATATTGCATTATTTAATTGCATTTTCACTAGTAGAATTTCACAATGATCTGTCATTCACTCCTGTTCAAAATGCAACTACAGATATCTACAGTATAATTAATTTCTTACTAGTTAAAATTCCAAATATACATATTGTACTATATGTACTTCTTACTAGTAAAAACACATTGTTCTGAAAATTAATATCGCCACTAGTGAAATCCAAATTACAGATTTCAAAAATGCATTTTTACTAGTAATTCAATTGTTGTGAACACTTTATTTTACAGTGTCCTTGTTACACATATTACATGTAATGAGAATAGTAATAACAGTAAATGATGCATAATTACAAGCAACTAACCCTAAACCTGTTAATTAATATTACTCAGTACTTATTTGTGTAATGTCACTGTAACGAAGACACTGTAAAATAAGTGTAACCCAATTGGGTATATCAGGAATGGGCAGTTGCACTAGTAACAATGTAATTATTTTATTAGTAAGAAGTGCATTGATGATATGCAAAATTGGATTTTCAACTATAGTAAGACCTCAGCAGTAATGTAATTTTATTTTGAATTGGAGTGAATGACAGATCATTGTGAAATTGTACTAGTGAAAACGCAGTTACAGAAATCAAGTTTTTACCAGTTGAAAATACATTTGTTATATAAAAAATGGGTATTCAGTGGTATTTTTGCAAGTACGGATGTCTTTTTTTAAAAATAAAGAATTCATGTTTTTACTGGTGCAAATGTAATTATTGATATAAAAACAAAAATTGCACTTTTACTAGTAGTAATTCCATTTCTAATATCAAGAATTAGCAATTAGCATCATATCCTGCACATGAATAAAAGTCAATTTGGCTTGCCATAGAATTCAAGATTTATACTGAAAAATAACTATTTCTCACCAAAACCCATCGTTTGTCTTCAGAAGACTTGGAATATGATGGACGAGTCTGATTTTTGTGTCCTTTTTCAAGCTTTAAGTAAGGGATAATCCATGGTTAGGTGTGCATTTAACGATTTTAAATGCACATTGTGGAGGTGAAGAACCACCCGACGTGAAGCGGAGGTTGCCTCCGTGAAGTGTATTTAAAATCGTTTAATGCACACCTAGCCGTGGATTATTCCGCTTATACCATGGCCACTTGCCAGAATTGATTAGAATAGAGCTGTCATAGATTTTTATGCAGCACAAATTTTGACTTGAAGAACACAAAATAACGGTTCATTTTATCGAAGGGTCGTTAGATCTACAGCTCTGCCTATTCAGACACAGAGAAAAACTATTGCGACCACACACTTGGTCAAAACTGTGAAATTAAATGCACAATCCAGAAATAATAATATCCACAGGACGTAGAGTGATTGGCACTCAAGATAAAATTTATTATTTAATTTTTATTAATTGTCATTTTCACATTAATGTGGAAAAACCTACGTTACAAACGTGGCAGTGACAGTAAAAGTAGCACTTACTGTATGATAAGGGGAAAACCATTCAAAACACTCTGGATCCTGCCGATTTTGACCTCTGAGACATCGGTATGGTATCCATCAAGGCTGCACGATTGACTGAATAGCAATGAAATCTCAATTTGTCCTTGAACGGTAGTGCCTCGCAAATTGCTGCTTGCATTTTTGTAAACAAACAGCACTTCTCCTTCAGCATTTGAGTCAGAGATGTGTGAGCGTGGGGTGGTTGGGGGGGCTCTAGTAGCTATAGCCTTCAGCGCAGCAACATAACATACACAACTCATTACAGTTTCAAACGTCTTACATTGCCTTGCCGGACAGCGAAAGGTCCTGATTTCCATCTCTCACCCTCCGAACAAAAAAGCTGAATTCCATTATATTAGCTATGCTGATGAAAGTGGTTAGGACATTTTTTAAATTGCTATAGCTCACTGTGCTTGCTCTGTAATGTTATGTTGCTATGGTTACAAACAGTGCATTAATATCGAACGGTGATTAAAACTGACCGGAACTACCTGTGCATTCAGCGGTTTGAACTGCACACATTCCAGCCAATCAGAGTTGAGTATTCGAACAAACCATGGTATAAAGTGATTAACACTGCCATCATACTGAAAAGATAGGTCGAATTTTTTTCTTTTGAGTTCCGCATAAGAAAGTAAGTCATTTGGGTTTGGAACAATATGTGGGTAGGTAAATGATGACAGAATTGTCATTTTTGGGTGAACATTTCCTGTAGATTAGTAGGGTGACTACTTTCAAAAATGAAGATTTATGTGGAACTGAAGTCTTTTTTCATAAAATGTTGAAGTAAATATTCAATTTTCAAAGAGCTGTGTCCCACGAATGATTGCATCCCAACCTCTGTAATTTTTTTGACAATGTGTGAAAGTTGCAGTGATAAGAAAGCTTTCCTGTCAGAAAGACTGACGGTTTGTCATGAGCTCATTGCCCAGTGGGACAAGACTGTCATTTGATCCGTTTTAATGGAAGTTCAGAGCCGAAAAACCTTGAGGGTTTCTTGGGAAAGGCACATGCCCAGTCCCCCCAGATGTGTACCTGAAGAGAAGCCCACAGATTAATTTTAAAAAGCACGCAAACATCACAGACAGGCAAAGAATAAACTTCAAAGCGGCCTGAGGCAAGGAATTTTAATGTTTGTTAAAAATTAAAAAGAAAGTCTGTCTGAAATTGAAATGTTTTGGTGCGATTGATTGAAATGCAGTCGGCTGGTGCTTTACAGCTTGATGTTCCTTTCGGTATTAGATAGTACCAACCTGGTCTCGTGGAAACACGTTACTATACCTAAATTTTTTGGTCATGGTTTGTTGTACGTATAGCGGCAGTTTCATGGTGAAATGAACACGAGAGGCGCTACAACAACAATGACTTTAATTCCCTTTCAAACAAATCACTTACTTTTCACCCTGTTCCTCACACAATGTTATCTCATGACATCTAAACACTTATATAGCGCATGACTTGTAAGGCGATACATTTTAACATTTGCATCACATAGCCAACTACATTAACAAGCTTGTTTGGGCACAATTAAATTGCACACTAGCTCAACAGATAGAGCGTTGCTCTTGTGATGCAAAGGTCTGGGGTACGAGTCCTGAAGAGTACGTGAGTTGACACATGAGCCAAAAGTGTCATAGAAGCAACACAAAATGACGTAGTTGCTTCAGCAGTTGTGTTTATTATCTCACATTTGATTTTTATGACAATATTGGTTAGGGTTAGGTTTAAGGTTTAGGGTAGGTCTAACATTAAAAACCTTATCTGTTTGGGGGAAAACGGATATTTCACATTAGAATTGCCACAATATGTGTAATAAACCACTTTTGCAAAAATGTCATGACTTAAAACTACTTACTGCATACTGTGCTGTTTACATTTATTACTGTCTAGTGTTTTTTAAAAGTTGTATGTCAAACAGCATGTATTATGCAGAGGAAAATGCAAGGCTTTGTGAAAGTGACTGTGATAAGTCTCTAACTATTTGAGGAAGGAGGAAGCGGCAACCGGATGCACAATCCAACGTAAGTCCTTTATTTTCGATACTTTTCAATATAAACACACACTAATGGCTTTTCAGCACTGCTGCTCACACGTACAGTCACGTTTGTGTGTCGCTCTCTCCCCTCCGGCGGTCTGGACTGCCCTCTTATCCCTCTGCAGCTCCCACTGTAACACAGAACAGCTGCTAAAGATAATTTTCCACAGGTGTCAATCCTCAACGTTCTTCTTCTCCCGGTCTCGCTCTCCACAGATGTCGCTCGGCCACGCCCCCATAGCCACAGTGACCAAAATGTGATAATTTTGAATACATTTGTGTTTTGCTGTGATGCTCTTTGACGTAAACCAGAGTCAGAAATGAAGGGGAGCTCAGGAGTAGAATGCCACCAAAAGTGACAAAAATGCCCCCAAAATTCATTTGTGACATCTGATGTAGTTCTTTATCCTATTCTACATGTCTAGTTACACATATTATATGATTTCATTTTACGGGTTGCAGGTAATATATCATTTAGATGGAGAACTATTTAATTGAAGTATTTGAAATGAAAGGATGACACATTCTATGTTTTTATGTTTAGAACAAAATATGCACTCATAAAAGTACAAAATGCCTCTGAAAATAAAATCCAGGGGGCAATTACTGCCCCTTGATGAAAAGGTTAATTTCGCACACTAATAGAACCGACATCCGAATTCAAATTTCAGTTTCGATTTGCTGTGTTCCTGCTTGTTTAAGTGCCTTAAAGCTATTTCAAACTTTATTGTTACATGGCTTACTGTATGTTGCATGTTTAATTCAGAGAGTGGCATCTAGTTATCATTAAAACGGTTATTTTTAAGCCAATTGTTTGTTAAAAAGCATTAGCTCTTGGCAGTCCAATCAAATAATACGACAAAATAATGGAACTTCAGGGTGCAGGACCATGGGTAATATCATTATTCGCCACAAATTTATCTATTAAAGCTACACTATGTAAGATTTTTTTTTAGAAATGAAAAACATTTCATTAATGAGCAAGTTTACCAATAATCAGTCTTCCAAACCATGTTTTTGCCCTACAATGATTCATTATGAAGCCTATAATAATGATTTATATTTTAGATTTAGATTTGTCGGAATGGATTTGGTGGGAAATTGCATACTTCCATCATTCGTCTGTGCGTGTTTGCGTCATGTCTGTAAATAAAGAGAAGTTCCAGCTACTACAGCGCGTGTATATGTGCGGTGATAGGTGTGGTGGTAGTTTGAAGCTCAAAGCTTGTAACCACAAAAAATGAGCGAAATTGGCCATGGATCATTCAAAAGGTCAACCCTCTGGGGAATCACCCATTTTCAAAATAAAGAAACCTTGAACCGAGAAGAGTCTGCAAGCAAAAAGGGAAAGCGACAGAGCCCGTAATAAAACACAAAACAACATCGATTGGCTTTTCAGAGGTGGTGACAACTCTGAGGTCTTAAAGGATTTAAAACCGACCCAGAGATGCAGCTTTTCTCACTGGACAGGTAAGATACTGTATTGCACCGATAGTGAGCCAGGTAGTTCTCATAGCGGTAGTTTGTTAGAAAGCGTTAACCACTCTAATGGGGCATTTTATTATGGATTGTGGTACTGCAGTGCTTTTCATTTCATTTTCGAACTTTTATGCTGGTATTAATGCCGATCTCTTAACCAGTTACTACCTTGGTCTATATGCCTGCTAGTTAAGTTAAAATATTTTCCACCATTTGATTTCATTTTTTGAGGGGAGGGGGCAAGTTTTGTTGTTGTTAGTGACATTCATTCTGATAAAATGATCACCTGTAACACTGTAACATCCATGCAGAAGAGCAGAGTCGAAGCCCAAATCACATAACTACCAAAAAAAATTCTTCCGCTAGTTACTTGCAGCTTAATGCTTCAACCGCTAGAGGGCCAAAAGTTACACAGTGTAGCTTTAAACAGGATTTTTTGGTTTTAATGAAGTTAAAATAGCGTCGACTGATGGCTTCGACAAAAGCATATACCATCAATTAACAACCTCAGAGCTCACGGTAGGTCTGTCTTTAAAGGTTAATAAGTTATCATTAAAAATCAATTGGGGTGTTTACTTCCGGAACCAGAATGTTGCACTCTGTTCCATGCATACAGCAAATGTGCATAGTAAACACGGTATACATATTGCAGAAATAGTAGTATGGTAATAACATTTTCTAGGAATTTGTGCATGTATTGAAGCATAAGTGCAAAATCGTGTGTCACATTTGTGTGTGCATGCATACATGTATGCACGTGAATGTGTGTTAGCATGTGTGTGGGTGACCATAATAAGGTTAATAAGGACGTCTTTACGCTGTCACACACCGAGCCGCCACTCTGCTGAAGAGTGAGACTGCTACAGATCTGTGACACATGCCGTGGTGGAATATTTCAGAATATGAATTGCATACTTGGTATGCTGTTGTCATATGGCTTTTATTAGTATTCTATCAAGCCTGTGAGGCGTTTAGAGCCACCAGATGTAGCTGAAATGTCTCTCACTGGGGGAGTTCCGATTGTGTAGTGTCAGATCAGTGCTATGCACGTCTTCTGTTCATACTGTAGGTGAGATAATCAAAACAGATAGTATGAATGAAAGTAGTGGGGTATGACTTATTTTTTGAGGTAGATGTAAGTGTTCGGAGCCAATTTTACTTCTGTAATCTGGCTTTTAAATGTAGGGCAGGACTTTTTATTGGGTTCTGATTTAATCCATCAGGAATAGAGCGCAATAGTACGGTTCAAGAAGAAACAAATATCCCATTCATTTTCTCCATAGGCGAATAGATTTTTAACGATAACTTATAAAACTTTAAAGACAGACCTACCATGAGCTTCGAAGTTGTTAATTGATGGTATGTGCTACTGTTGATGCCACAAGTTGCGTTATTTCAACTTCATTTAAAAAAAAAAAAATGTAATAGCTAAATTCCTAGTGAAGAACTACACTAGCCAAGATCCTGAAGAGAAAAAGATCCACCAATCAGAGAATCACGTCTAACAAAGTGCACCAAAAGAGCTCTGCACCGACCGCCCACTCCCATGTTGCACTGTGAATGACACAGTTGAGTCTCCTTACACTCTCAAAGTACTTGTATACATCAGAATATTTTGGAATATACATTATATGTATTGTTTCTATACTTATAATCAACAACTTTAAATCAATAGTTTTATATTTTTGTATGGAAAAGACCAGCACGGACATGCTTCAAAATTTCTCCTTTTGTGTTCCACAGAAGAATGTAAGTCATACAGGTTTGGTACGACATGAACTATCCCCTACAAAGTTTATCTTAAAGCTTTTGGCTGTAAAACCCTTTGTCGTTCTAATTGGTGCTTTTATCTTCAGGAGTAAATATGAGTTCTTAACAGTGATGGTGCTGGCAAGAGTGACAAAAGACACCTTAGAGGGGCTACAGTGACTCACGACACTGACCGTGCTCAATACATCAAGAGGACAGAGATTGTGTGTGTGGTTGCAGCTGGTCTATTTGTGTGAAACACAGGCACAGTGAGAGATCGTGAGTGGAACACGCACAAGAGAGCTTGCGTGGGAGCTGTATGTGTGTGTGTGTGTGTGTGTGTGTGTGTGTGTGTGTTTTCTCCTCTTCTCTTCTCTTAGGCAGCTGAGGTCAGTGCTCTTGACCTGTGTAAATGTCACAGTCAGTGAGCGCTTTATCTACACCACACAAATGATCACTCTGCTTATCTGTATTCAACGCCCAGTCTCTCTCTCTCTCTCTCTCTCTCTCTCTCACACACACACACACACACACACACACACACACACTAACCCACTCAAGCACAGCAATAGCATTATCTCACGGTATCATTCTCAGTCTTATGCACCGTGAAAAGTTTATCTGCTAAACCAACAAACATGATTTGTGAAAGTTGGGTGACATTTTTGTCCTCATTTAAAGGTGAAGTGCACAATTTCTGTGCTGCTAGCATCACCAAATGGAATTGCCCATCGTAAGTGTGAGTGAGAGTGTGAATGTATGTGTGTGTTAGCCCAGTGATGGATTGGCCCCCTGTCCAGGGTGTTTCCCTGCCTTCAGCCCGAGATAGCTGGAATAGGCTCCAGCACTACCAGCGACCCTACATAGGACAAGTGGCTATAGAAAATCCCAGAATCCCAGTTGCCTCCGCGTCTGAGACCGTTAACCTGCGCATCTTATCATGTGGCTTGTTGAGCGCATTGCCACGGAGACATAGCGCGTGTGGAGGCTTCACGCCATCCACCGCGGCATCCATGCTCAACTCACCATGCGCCCCACCGAGAAGGAACCACATTAAAGCGACCACGAGGAGGTTACCCCGTGTGACTCTAACCTCCCTAGCAACCGGGCCAATTTGGTTGCTTAGGAGACCTGGCTGGAGTTACTCAGCACACCCTGGGATTCGAACTAGCGAACTCCAGGGTGTGGTAGCCAGCGTCTTTTACCACTGAGCTACCCAGGCCCCAACACAGCTAAAGACTTGAAGGAATATTTGGAGTTGGTTAACACACACACACACACATGTTGGTGCGGCTATCCTTATGAGGACTCTTCATAGACATAATGATTTTTATACTGTATGAACTATAGATTCTATCCCCTAACCCTAACCCTACCCCTAAACCTAACTCTCACAAAAAACTTTCTGCATTTTTACATAAAAAAAAAAAATTGTTTAGTATGTATTTAAAGCATAATACCCTTGTAATTACCAGTTTGTAAACCTAAAAAAAGTCCTCGTAATTTTTGTACACACTAAATGCAAAAAGTGTGTCACAGAATAATAACAGAACATATTTGATATTTACCCTACAGCTACAGAGCGAGATTTTGCCATTTGTGTTCCAGAAAGAAATAACAAATTGGTTTGTAACGACACGAGGGTGAGTAAATAATGACTATTATGCATAGTGAACACTTCCTTTAAGCAGCGACTTTAATTATACAAACCTCTTTTTACGTTTAGCATGAGAAACGCTACAAAGAGAGCAGTCCTACGCTGACATATTTTTATGATAAAGCACTTATTTCCATTGCATGTCATTTAAATGCATTGACTGAATCTCTGTGTTTGTGTAATATCACCAAGCAGCTGTGATTGAACAGAGAAAGCCATTTCATTTGCTCGTGTTTATGTAATCAGCGGTTCCTTTCAGAGGTGCGAGCCTGATGGACTGATAACGAGGGTTGTTATAACCCCAAATTACACAACAGCCAATCAAAACGAGCGTTCTTGCTAACACTGAATCTATCTCAATTCCTTTGTCCCCTCTCAAGGTAGGAATATATTTATGTGTGTCTTCTCATTTCATAAATAAGGGCCAGTATTTGTGTGAGGTGTCTGACCCTAATGTTGTGGATATTCATGAGTGTACACAATCTGTCAACCGTTGGCCCATCAGCATACTGGATCTCTATCAGTGTGTGTGTCATTTCGCTGGCACAGGCGTGGAGAGGCCTGATTTGTAATTATGTTGTTAGATGCCATGAGGTTTTGGCAAGAAGAGATGCAGGAGGATGATTCCAAAGGCGCAAGGACACGGTAAAGACCAGATGGACATGTTCAATGTAACACAAGCCTGTTATTTTCAGTAGATTGGCAGACATATGGAATTGTGGATGTAGAAGTTATGAAATAGATTTAAAGGATTCACATCACAAAAAAATCCTTATTCATTTGAAATAAAAATTTGATGTTGTACTGTATTTATACAAACTCTAACCTTTGAAACTCAAAACTTCCTCCTTAATGTTTTACAGTGGAAAGAGAGTCATACAGGTTTGGAAAATCATGAGGATGAGTACATGATTACAGAACTGTCCCTTTAAGACCGACTAGTAGAGGTAAGCTATAAAATAAGTCATTTACATATATAAGTCTTAAAGGGAAAATTCACTCAAAAATACAAATGATCTCATCATTTACTCACCCTCATGCCATCCCAGATGTGACTTTCTTTCTTTTGCTGAACACAAATTAAGATTTTTAGAAGAATATTTCAGCACTGTATGTCCATACAATGCAAGTGAATGGTGACCACCGTTTTTAAGCTCCATAAAGCATATAAATGCAGCATAAAAGTAATCTATAAGTCTCCAGTTGTTAAATCTATATCTTCAGAAGTGATATGATAGGTGTGGGTGAGAAACAGATCAATATTTAAGTCCCTTTTTACTACCAATCTTCACTTCAATTTACACATTCTTCTTCTTTTGTTTTTGGTGATTTGCATTCTTCATGCATATCGCCACCTACTGGGCAGGGAGGAGAATTTATAGTAAAAAAACAACTTAAATATTGATCTGTTTCTCACCCACACCTATCATATCACTTCTGAAGACACGGATTAAACATGATGTCTAATGGATTACATTTACGCTGCCTTTATGTGCGTTTTGGAGCTTCAAAATTTTGGTACCCATTCACTTGCATTGTACGGACCTACAGAAATATTCTTCTAAAAACTTTTGTTTGTGTTCAGCAGAACAAAGAAAATCATACATATCTGGGATGGCATGAGGGTAAGTAAATGGTGAGAGAATTTTCATTTTTGGGTAAACTATCCCTTTAAATGTATAGCAAAAATTGTTTAATTATTAGGGTTAAAGAGAGTGTGGAAAATGGCCATTTAAAATTAAATTATAAAAATGTACAGTATGTTATGACCCCGTTAACAAAACAACAAGAAAAATGTGTGCTTTTTACTCCTTTCTATCCGTCTCTCCCTATCTGTTCCCTGTCGACCATACGACATGGTGCACACATACACAAATGCCAGCTGCCCCATACCTCCAGACATAAACAAATTGCCATTGTACCTGAAACAAATTGGCCTCGGGTTAAAAGAGCATATTGAGGGTTGTCCTCTATTGTCCCGCACCCTTTACCATCGCCCCTTAAGTACTGTCACTGCAGCCAGCACATATTTCACATCTCTTCAGGAAGGATTTCTCATTTCAGAGCTCATTACCTCGCCTGACAATTAATTAATAACGGTGGTCTGCAGGAGTACTTGGTCCAGGGGGAATCACAGTCATGCGATCACACTCATCTGGGGTTTACCTGGGACAAGTGTCTTGATTTGTGAATGATGTTGGGTTGTTGATATCTTCATGGTTTGAAGACTTGGCCCAGATCGACTGTCACTGAGATTCCCAGAGGGGGGATTTGCAATTAATGACATGAAACTGGATTGATTAGTATACTCATGAAAAATATCTCAGTCTAAGATTTATCCATTTCAATAGTATGACAAATTTCCATCAAACTGAATTGAGTAATCTTTAACAAAAATGTACAGATTATGAATTAAGCATAATGCGATGATTTAATGGACCACTTGAATGTACACTTCAAAAAGGCTAGTAAGATTTACTTAATTTTTATATAGCACGTTTTTGCATAGAGTTTTTCTAAGTACATTTTAATGGTATAAAATGAAGACAAATCTACTTAACATAATATTAATAAAATTAAGTAAATTTAACAAACATTTCAGTTAAAACAGTAACATTTACTTATAAATTTGATGTACATGGTACTTAAACTTAGTAAATTTAAATGAATACTTTATTAGAACAGTTTGAATTTTGAACTTTCCTTATAAACACATGAGTAATCATGTACCACTTAACATGCATGCTACAGCATGTAGTCTATTAGACAATATCATCTTGCATTTCCAGCATTAAAAACTAATTTAGTGCTGTGCACGCAGACCTCAACACTTGGTGCACAAAACACAATGATGTTAACAATCAAAAGATCATTTTTTATTTTTATTTTTTTAATTTTTTTTATCATGAATGGGTCATTTTGAGAAGAAAAATAATTTCAGACTTCACAAAACAAGATTTTACCAAACGTAAAAACAAAATCAACAATGAAAACGGTGCAAATAAACTTGCAAACAGTGAAACCATGCAAGCTCACTATGCTGGAAGCACCTGCATCAAAAAGGTTAAGTAAAATGTAAAAATGTACCAGTGAAATTTACTCAAATTAGCAAATAAATTTGACAAGGTTTTCTACTGTAGGATTGATACATGATAATGCATTGTAAAGATAATTAACCATTATAAATAATATTTTCTTATAATCTAGAAGAGCACACATTTTTACATGTTTGAATTGAGTACAATTGTACAGTTTCCTAAGTTCACGCTTAAACTAACTTATTTAATGTAGAAAGTACTTAATCTTTTCAGCCATATTCACTTGACCGCAAAATTTTCTTTTTTTTTTAGTGTAGAAGTATTTCAATAAACTTACATTTATTCTTAAATTATAATAATTTAGATTATTTAAAGACTTAATGGAAATGTAGGCTTGATGGAAATGTATCATTTGAATTGTGAAAATTGAAATGTGACCATTTAAAAAATGGACGGAAATATTTTTTGAGTTATAAGGGTGTTCACACTTGTTTGATTTTAGGGTCTGAGAGCAGTTTGCTTACATTTTTTTCATATATGTCAACACTCCAAACGAACTTGTACTGTTATAAAGCAGCTCTTTTCATAAGGACTATGGCTGTCAATCTCCAAAAAAAAAAAAAAAAAAAAAAAAAACATCAGAAAGGTAGTTTATTTGACTCGTGTGCAATATTATGAGTCTTCTAATGCCATTCAATAACCTGGGCAAAATTTAAGCCGTTGTTCGCTGAAAATCTTCCCCTCCTTCCTATTTTAAATTCTGTAAATGTACTTTTCACATTTACGATATAAAAAAAAAATGTTTTGGTTTTTGCTCACATGTGAAATCGACATGTTGCTTCCGAAAGTTAATGTTACCTGAAATCGACCCCATTCTGCCAAAATACTGACACGCACCATCGCAAATCAGACGTTTTTGCATCTATTCCAGCATGAACACATTTTCCTCTAGCGTTACTAATAGCATGTTGCGTGAACAATGCATGAGACACGGGTTCTGGACCTGTGGGAATCAGATTTGGATGAGCGAATTGGATGATGCATTTTCACTCTATAATTACATTTTTACTTCAGTGACAGTTAGGTTTAGGGTTGTGGTTGGGTTAGGTGGTAGAGTTAATAAAATGTGCATTCCTGTTGACTGTATAACATCATTTACAACTAAAAATACAACTCACTTTTTGGCACCACTCTGGGCATTTCACCCAAAAACTGGAGCACATACATTGGCAGCCAAACATTTGGAATAATGTGCAGGTTTTGCTCTAATGGAAAGAAATTGATACTTTTATTCACCAAAGTGGCATTCAACTGATCACAATGTATAGTCAGGACATTAATAACATGAAACATTACTATTACAATTTGGAAAAACAATTCAGAACTTCTTAAACAACTGCAAAGAGTTCTCATAAAAAAAAATCCTCCACGTGCAGCAATGACAGCTTTGCCGATCCTTGGCATTCCAGCTGTCAGTTTGTCCAGATACTCAGGTGATATTTCACCCCACACTTCCTGTAGCACTTGCCATAGATGTGGCTGTCTTGTCGGGCAGTTCTCACGCACCTTACAGTCTAGCTGATCCCACAAAAGCTCAATGGGGTTAAGATCCATAACACTCTTTTCCAATTATCTGTTGTCCAATTTCTGTGTTTCTTTGCCCACTCTAACCTTTTCTTTTTGTTTTTCTGTTTCAAAAGTGGCTTTTTCTTTGCAATTCTTCTCATAACGCCTGCACTCCTGAGTCTTCTCTTTACTGTTGTACATGAAACTGGTGTTGAGCAGGTAGAATTCAATGAAGCTGTCAGCTGAGCACATGTGAGGCGTCTATTTCTCAAACTAGAGACTCTGATGTACTTATCCTCTTGTTTAGTTGTACATCTGGCCTTCCACATCTCTTTCTGTCCTCGTTAGAGCCAGTTGTCCTTTGTCTTTGAAGACTGTAGTGTACACCTTTGTATGAAATATTCAGTTTTTTTTTTTTTTTTGACAATTTCAAGCATTGTATAGCCTTCATTCCTCAAAACAATGATTGACTGATGAGTTTCTAGAGAAAGTGGTTTCTTTTTTTGCCATTTTTGACCTAATATTGACCTTAAGTCATTACAGTCTATTGCATACTGTGGCAACTCAAAAACAAACACAAAGACAATGTTAAGCCTCATTTAACAAACCAAATAGCTTTCAACTGTGTTTGATATAATGCCAAGTGGTTTTCTAGTACAAAATTAGCAATTTAGCATGATTACTCAAGGATAAGGTGTTGGAGTGATGGCTGCTGGAAATGGGGTCTGTCTAGATTTGATCATAAATGACTTTTTTCAAGTAGTGATGGTGCTGTTTTTTACATCAGTAATGTCCTGACTATACTTTGTGATCAGTTGAATGCCACTTTGGTGAATTAAATTACCAATTTCCTTCCTATACAGCAAAATCTGTACATTATTCCAAACTTTTGGCCGCCAGTGTACATGCCCATACTTTCAACAACACTTCCAGTTTCAGCCACTGGGGGCAGTGATTTGAGTGTCAGTAAGCACAAACCAATTTCAGCAGCAGAACTTTTGACCTACTGTTGCCGGATTCACAGTAAAATCAGTTTGTGTTGGAAGCACTACAGAGCCACAGTGTTTACACTTTTCAAAGGAATCAACGTACAAATGGCTTAGTTGTCTCTACATATTAAGCTGGGATAGAGGTATTTTAACATTGAAAAAAGGACTTAAACTTTAAAGAGGACTCCAGTGTAATTACACAATTGGTAACAGCTCTTGTGTACCAGTTACACTTCTAAGATGAAGTACATTTATATTAAGAATTGTAACAGATCATATTTCACACTGTGTTTGTTTTGGCTGTGGCGAATGGTTTTTGCGTAGCTTACTAAGGCTAATGGATGTTTGCTAATGTGATTAAACACTTATCGAATAAAATGGTGGATTCTTACAAGCAGGACTGGTTTAAATCGCACATTCTGTCGCAAACGGTTGTGTATGTGTTGTTGCAGCATGTTTTAATGATGGAAGTAGGCAGCGGAATGTGGGAGAGGTGGAGGCGGAGTGTTCCATTAGCCGATATGTGTGTAGATATATGCCGGTGTGACACAGTTCGTGTATCCGTGGCTGTGAATCTTCAAGCTGTAGGCAGTGATAATTAAATTTCCCAGAATGAGTACTGCCACTGTGACATAGGGGTAACACCTAGAACTCTCTCTCTCTCTCTCTCTCTCTCTCTCTCTCTCTATCAGTCTCTAAAGAAGCAGATATACTTTAGGGAGGGTGAAACAAATTTTTCTTCAGGGTACCGCAAGCCTCAACTGAGTGAAAAAAAATCCTATTTGTTCCGAGCTGCTCTTTATCAGCTAAAGCTGAGATACGGGTTGCACAGTAAGGTCGCAAAATGAACTAATGAATCTTGTCCAATACGTATGAAACAGATTCAAACTGAGGAAGACCTGCTTTTAGGCAGATATCCCGGCTGGGCTCAACAATAAAGATGGCCTGGGCCAGTGTGAGAGAGTTTTGGTTCAGTGCTACTTGCAGGGTCATAAAGGGCTTGGGGCAGAAAAGTTACAAAAATGTCCCATATATTTAAAAAGACAAGGGACAAATAATGCTCCCATAGTGAATACTTATGTAGTATTTTATCTAAGCATCATTAAAACAAGAAAAAATTACTTGAGAAGCAGAATAGCATAAGATATTAGGTCTTGTTTTCAGCGAAACCTTACAAAATTTGGTGTAGTTTATGCTTAAAACAAGAAAAAACTGTTTACCAATGGGATAAGAAAAATAAATTTGTTTTCCCTTTGAATCAAGATTTTTCTTACTCCATTGTAAAATAGTTTTTTCTTGTTATAAGCCTAAACGTTACAAAATATCTCGTCATTCTCAAGTGAATTTATGTTGTTTTAAGTATGTTTTGATATTTTAATGAGATATCGAAACATTACATCTAAATATATTTTTAAAATACTCAAAAAGAAAATTATTTTTGCAGTGTAGAGTGGTTATTTTGGGTTATCTTTTGTATTTGATGTTAATTTGTTTTAAGCAACAGCCATTATTGACATTCATTTGAAGTATTTGACATAAAAAGATGACATGTTGTGTGTTTTATATGGTTAAAAATGCCCTCAAAAAGGGAAAAAAGGGCTAGTTTTCCTGTTGAATTGTGTCTGTGAACTTAGAGCTATCATTGAGGCAAAAAAAAACACAAAACCAAAAATATAAAATAAATTTAAAAATGTGTTGCAAAAACTTTATAATAAATTGTGGTGGTGCCAGTGAAAATATTGGCAGGGCAAGTACAAATCTAAATAACTGACAAAAAAAACTTTATTTTTGAGCCCTGCAGAAAAAGCTTTCTCAAACTATTTTCTTTTTTGTTCTTTTTTTCTGTAAACTGTCAGGACTGAAATGATTCCCTGTGAGCGCTCACTCTTTGCTCTCTTCCTCTCTCGATATTAAAATCCATGCGGGTGATTCAATTTTCTCCTGCTAATTTATTGAGGAGCTACTGCAATATTCTTTAACCTTTTGTGATTAAAGTTTTCTTGAGGTGGGTGGATGGGAAATGACTGAATCAAAGACTGTTAATCTTAATTTTAAACGTATTTTTTTCTCTTCTCACACAGCTTGACTCTACCTTGTATTCGGTTACCACACTATCGCACACCTGATTATTTTGCACAGAGCGGTGTCTTTTTGACTGTGATTGACAGCCTGAATGTAGAGCCTATATATGATTGTAAATTATTATCAGATCAGTTATTTTTAAGAAGGATCCTTCTCCTCTGGGCTAGATTTCATAGCTGATAACAGCTACAGCTTTTCAGATATGTTTTCAACTGCAACTAATTCAGTTTATGAGGTCACCTTGAAAAATGAGTAATTTTCATGTTTTTTTTTGGAATGCTTTTAAAGCAACTAAAACACTTATATGACTAAATTTGTAGATTCTTGCCTGACACAAGGATGCTTGTGCGTTCTGTGTTGTTTCGAGACCTTCTAGGTGGTTGCAAACTGGCCAAAGTCAAAAGAGCCCACCCCCTAATATTTTGGTCTCTAGATATTACCTGGTTCTTTCTTTCAATATAGCCTAAGTCTTAGATCCTCAAGGTGATAATTATAAGTTAAATCACTTATTAAATTAATAGCACACCTCACGTTGTTGTTTCATACTTAGGATTAGAGTTTTTTCAAATCCCTAACCCTAATTATGAGGAATAGTTAGCAAACATAGCAAAGCTTAGCAAAACCTTTGCAAATACCACTCAGATAGCAAATACATTGCCTAAAAAGTTGCATACTCTAATATTTCGTTGGACCGCCTTTAGCTTTGATTACGTCGCACATACGTCGTGGCATTGTTTTGACAACCTTATGCAACGTCACAACATTTATTTCTGTCCAGAGTTGCATTCATTTATGGCTGAGATCTTGTACTGATGATGGGAGTGTCGAACCACTCCGTAAAGTCTTCTCCAGCACATCCCAATGACTTTCAATGGGGTTAAGGTCAGGACTCTGTGGTGGCCAATTCATGGGTGAAAATTATTCCTCATGCACCCTGAACCACTCTTTCACAATTTGAGCCGGATGAATCTTGGTATTGTCGTCCTGGAATATGCCCATGCCGTCAGGGAAGAAAAAATCCATTGATGGGATAACCTGGTCATTCAGTACATTCAGGTCGTCAGCTGACTTCATTTTATTGCTGCATAATGTTGCTTAGTCTAGACCTGACCAACTGATACAACCCCAGATCATAACACTGCCTCCAGAGGCTTGTACAGTGGACACTATGCATGACGGGTGCATCGCTTTATGCACTTCCCGTCTTATCCTGGCACACCCATCGCTTTGGAATAGGGTAAATCTGGACTCATCAGACCACATGACCTTTTCCCATTGCTCCACAGTCCAATCTTTATGCTCTCTGGCAACTTGTAGTTTTTTACGATTAGCCTCACTAACAAGTGGCTTTCTTGTGGCCACACAGCTGTTTAGTCCCAATCCTGTAAGTTCTCGTCGCATTGTACGTGTGGAAATGCTCTTACTTTCAATATTAATCACAGCCGTGAGTTCTACTGTCCATTTAATGCGATGTGACTTCACCAAACGTTTTAGTGATCTCCGATCACGATCATTCAAGATTTTTTTCTGACCACGTTACCACTATCCTTCCAGGTTTTAATAATGTGTTGGACAGTTCTTAACCCAATTCCAGTGATTTCAGAAATCTCCTTAGTTGTTTTCTTTGCTTGATGTAGGCCAATATTTTGCCCCTTCTGAAACACAGTAACATCTTTTCCATGACCACGGGATATGTCTTCCGACATGGTTGTTTAAGAAATGAGAAGCTACACACTGCATCAGTTAGGGTTAAAAGAATTGTTGCCAGCTGAAACATATTAATCACTGCAATAATGATCCAATCTTAGACTTTAAAGTATCTGCTTATTTAAATCCAAACGACGACTTTTTTTTGGCCAGACAGTGTATCTTTAAATGTTTTGTTCTAAGTCCGAAACTGAATATATTCTGAATATAAACTGGCCATCTCATTGTCTGTTTGATGATAAGATGAGAGCTGTAACGTTTTTTTTTAAAGAAGCAATTAGCAGCTACTAGCATCTAGGGTTAGGGTTAGTGTTTTCCCAGGAATATCCACATATGTAAACAGGTAACAGTCTGTCTTGAAACAAATGAATGAAAGTAACCTCTGTTACAAGCACTATGACAGATAAGGCTGATGTTTTGTCTTACCATAAAGTTGTTTTTTTATTTTACATTATGCAGAATTTCATTAACAATTGTTGTGTTACTTGTCTTTGAACATTTTCAGTTCAGCACAGATTTGAACCTCTTTACAGAAAAACTATTTTGTTGCAAAACTAATTGCTCACATTTCTCTTCTCTCATTACGGTTTGAATGCAGGGCTCTAAATGTGCATATTAGTGTTTGTGTTGCTTGTGTGTGCTGCAGTTTCACAGAGCCAGACAGTTGACTATCAGCATAAAGTCTGGTCCACTTTTTAAAGTATTTCTGGCCAAGAACCATCTATTTAGACAGGAAAAAGAAATCTGACGACATGCAAAATGATTCACCACAGTTCGCTTTGTCTTAAATGCGATATTTAGGGGTGTTTGAATCTTTAATCAATGATACAACAATAAAAGTACATATTTTAATTTTGTACTTGTCTGACACAAAAATGTAATGTATTTTAATTATTGTTATCACTAGTATATTTATTGTATATATTTAAAATTATTTAAATATGATTATTTATATTAATTTACTCATTATATATTGAATAATTTTCTCTGAAAATATTGATATACAATTAATTAAGATTAATTTATTGGCATATCATGTTAGTAATTCGATAAAAAATTGTAATCTATTGAGAGGCCTAATGTCTATCCTTTCCAATGTAATAAGTACTGATGATTTTATGCACATGAATAGAAAAGCAAAATTTACCGTTCCTGCTCGTGCAGGTTGTCTATTTTACTTGTTATTAAGTGTCTAAAATTCTTTATATATTTCATATAATTAATTCCACAAAAAACAATCGCCCAATTATACTACTATTTTTCTTAGGATGCACTCATTGTAGCAGCCTGGTAATTTGTAAACACATCTTTGTTTCCCAGAAGACTGGTAATAAAAACCTATGTACCCTGACTTTCAGAAATAGAGTGTAACATTCTAGTTCCGTAATTAAAAATCGCTTTTATTTATCCATAGATGAATAGCATTTAAACATTTAACCCTTGTGCGACCTTTGGGACATTTTTTTCTTTTTCATTTTTGTTTTTTCGATAATTTTGGCTGTGTTAATGCCAACGTCATAAATTTTGCCAAAGGTGTGTATGTTTGGGGGAATTTTGAAATTTCAACCTCAGTTCATATAATTCATCAATAGTACACCATGTACACAAAATAGTTACACTCAGGACCTTCAGGACAAAAATGTCCCCATTGAAACTCAGTTAATCTGCAATATTTGATCCCAGTGCCATTAAAGCATAAAATCATGACTTCTATGATATTATGCTTTCATTCCGGAGACCTGGCTTCAAAATTTACATTTTTTCTATTTTCCACCAGATGGCGCCATTTTTCTCATGTTTAGCCTATGGAGCAAATACATGCTTTTTTCCTATTTTCTGTTTGCTGTATTATAGAGCGCTGCAGACCAATTGAATAAATGATGCAGCTAAAATTGTGTGGGTGTGTTGGTATGGATGCCAGAGTGTGTTTTGTATGTGTGTATTGAGAAATTGTGTGTGTGTGTGAGTGTGTGTGTGTGTGTGTGTGTGTGTGTGAAAAAAACAACAGTGGCATTATGTAAACAAACTGGCATTTAAAGGGTTAAAATCCTGAAAATTAATGAATATTTGGTAGTTATGATCAGGACTGATGTTGGTTAAAAAAATTAACTCATTAAAGTGGAAAATAATCTTAATATATAATATTATTATGGCAGTTCTTTGATGCAGACATTTTTGTCCTCTAAGGACCTCAGAGTAACTTTTGTAAATTGATGCACAACAGTTAAAGATATTGTTAATTGATGGTATATGCTTCTGTTGAACCCATCAGCCATCATTTGCATTTAATAGCAGAATTTGTGGTGGTAAAACAACACTACCCATGATCGTTTCGGTCTGCCTACACTTTCAAACTACTTATATATTTGTATATATCTGAATATTTAACAATGAACTGAAAATATATTGTTTCTATTCTTATAATAAATCACTTTAAATTAGGAGTTTCCAAAGTTTTTAATGAGATTACATCATCCGCAGTGCTTGATGGGATTGTAGTTCATTCTCTCAAGACGATGCTAAACACTATTTTTGCTTCAAATCAAAGTTTGTAAAAGCATTTTCCGGGTTTGTTTGGTTCATGGCTTAGAACTCATGTGTGATGAAAAACTCAAAAGTATTTTATAAAATCCCTATGGAAAAAAATGAATGGGAAAATACTCATGGCACTTAGACAGCTGAAAAAGTGGACTGGTACTGTTGCGCTCTATTGTATAAAGCCATCCGATCAAATTGGAGTTTGCGATTTTCATACAGCTCTTGCCAAAATTACCTGTTAAATGGGCCAGATTTTTGCTGCTCAGAAATGGCTTTGCAAGACAAGGCTAGACCAAATTCAGTGGGAAGAAAACACTGAACACTGTGTCAAGCATGTCCACCATTTTCCATCTTCAGGATTTCATACATCATTCTTGAGTGATCATGACAGCTATACTGTCACATGACCACATGAGGGTTACTGCAATATTTAAGAGAACTGCTTATGAAATGTTTCATTATAAGTGTTGAAAAGGAGCGAGAGGACATCTCTGCAGTTGGACAAAGGGACAAAGACTCTTCGGAGAGAGAGGGAAGAGCAGCGTGGGAAATGCATTACGGAGGTATTGATCACTGTAACATGACTATCAGCTGTAGCGAAAAGGTCACTCGGCTTGAGGCCGTCTTCCAGATTCTGAGAGATAAAACAGAGAATAAAAGGAAAGTATAAAGATGCAGAGCAATATATTCATATTTGTTTGTCCTTAAGGAACAGTTTACACACAAACATTTACTTTACCTCATGTCATTCCAAACCGGTGGTTTTTTGATGGATTGTTTTTTGTTTTTCGTCTTTGGAACACAAAAGGGGAAGTTTTGAAGAATGCCAGTGAAGTTCTTCTCCATATAACAAAAGCATACAGTCAAAAATGACAAATGAATTTACTTTAAAAGTATCATTAAAGCAGTCCATTTGGAACCATTTTAGAAAAGCCATTAACTGGAAATTTGCCTTTCCTTTGTAACTCTCGAATCTCATTCACACTGGCGTATATTCACACTTGGTGCGTCCAGACTTTTATCGTGGCAGTTCTGAAGTGAAATGTCCACTGTGTGGCGCTAAAAGCGAGTTAAACGTTCTCCCAAACAGATGAGGTTTTTAAGGTTAATGCTCTATCGACTTTTAAAACAACAAAACTTACCTCCCTACCCTAAACCTTGAATCTAAACCTAACCGATAGTGTCATAAAAAGTGAATATAAGATGAATAGCTGAAGCAACCGCGTCATTTTGTCATGCCTCTATTTGATCGCACTCAAACAAGCTTGTAAATGTAGTTGGTTATGTAATGCAAACGTTAAAATGTGACGCGCTACAAGTCATACACTATAGTAAAAGTGTGTATGTGATAAGATAGCATTGTGTGAGGAACAGGATGAAAAGTAAGTGTTTATGAACTAATAGTCTGCCATTTTACCCGTGATTTGTGTGACAGTGAATAAAAGTAATTGTTGTTGTAGCGCCTCTAACTGCCAAGATGCGGAAAATGAGCCACGTAAAAATCGTTTTGCAAAAATGTAGTTCTAGTAAATTTTTTCTATGAGACCAGGTAGTACATTTAATTTCAACATCTCTTTTTTGTGTTGTACTCCATTAATAGAAAGCTGTATGTGTTGGTGGTGGCGTAGTGGCCTAAAGTGCATTATAGGCAAGCAGAAGGTTGCCAGTTCAATCCCCACAGCCACCACCATTGTGTCCTTGTGCAAGGCACTTAACTCTAGGTTGCTCTGGTGGGATTGTCCCTGTAATAAGTGCACTGTAAATTGCTTTGGATAAAAGTGTCTGCCAAATACATGTTTCATGTGAAATGAACACACACTCCACACTGGAGCTCTGATCCTATGTGTGAGTCAGCATTTTGACACTAATTTTTTGTGAGAGATAGCTTGTGCGAGAGGATTTTCACCTCGAAATTCCTTTGTGATCATAACATTAGAAATCAAATCAGACAGCGATGCCTCCACCCATTACACTTCTCTTATTCACCGTAATCGTGACTCCTTTGCTTTGCTGTAAATCTTTGTCCTCGGGTTTATGTAGTGCAGTTTAATTCCCTGAAACTCGTTGGGCGTGAAACCTCTCATAAAACTGATGAATCTGCTTTTTTAACGACAGGACTGTTAAAGTCTGTCCGGAACAGCAACGGCGTGTGCAAGGACCGGCCCTTCTAAAGGAGACATATCCTCACATATACACTACCCTTCAGAGGTTTGGAAACATTATTAAATATTTATGTTTGTGAAAGAAAAGGATAATTTTATTTTTTTGACTGAGGATGCTTTAAATTGATCGAGAATTACAGTAGAGACATTTATGATGTTAAAAATGCTGTATTCTGTTCTATTCTAATAGTCAGTCTATTATAGATCTTCATGTAAAGTTTCATCCCATGCTTTCTGTAGCACTTGTAGGCTTGTAGGGCACTTCTCACAGATTTTTCAACAAAGCTTTTCTAGAAGCAGCTCAACAATGATTCATACATTCATAAAATTCATAAAGTTCTTTTGCACATTCTACACTTTTCTTCTTATTTGCCAGTTTCAGATGTGCCTAAAATGCCAACATCCCAGAGTCTTCTCTTCACTAGTGCAGATGAAACTGGTGTTTGGCATGTACTGGTCATTGAAGCTGCCAGGTTAAGACCTGTGAGGGATCTGTTTCTCAAACTAGAAACTTTGATGTACTTGTTTTCTGGTTGTTCTGGTTGTACATCTGCGTTGTCCACTTCTCCATCTGCCCTCGTTAAATCCATTTTTATTTCTTGTGTATGGAATAATCTTCATCTCTCAAAAGAGCAATAGACTGAATTTCTAGGGAGATTTGGTTCTTCTGGATTTTAAAGATTGGAGATTTTATTTATTTTACTTTCTTTCTTTCTTTCTTTCTTTTTTTGGTCCATTTTTAAAACGAAAATTTGACTTGCAAGGGTAAAATGACTTGCAAGATATGCATGTGTAATCAATACTTCAACTGCAAAAATATGTTCAAGCATCAATAAAGGATTAATTCTGGGTTTAATACAAATTAGTTCAATAGACCGCATTTATGGAATAATGTTGATTACCAGAAAAAATAAAAAATAAAAAAAATAATTTCGACTCATCCCTCTTTTTCTTTAAAAAAGGCAAAAATCTAGGTTTCAGTGGGCACCTACAATAGAAGGTAATGGGTCTAATTATTGGAAGGTTTTTAAGGCAGAAGTGTGAAGCTTATTATTTTATAAAAGCATTCACATTAAATCTTCTGTTAAAACTAGTGTATTATTTGAGATGTAGAGCTGTTTAAATCGTCGTTTACAGGGATTACAGGATTTACGACATTACGTCATCATGGCAATGAAGCTGTAAAGCTGGATATAACTTTAAACAGAAAAGTTTAGTAAGTAATTTTATCACACTAAAATCATGTTAACATGCATATTGTTTCCGTCTTGTATAGGCTATACTTTCAAAAGGATTGGCCCCATTCACTTCTATTGTAAGTGCCTCACTGCAACCCAGGTTGTTGTTTTTGTTTTAAAGAAAAGTCATTATTATTATTATTATTATTATTATTATTATTATTATTTATTATTATTTATTATTATTATTACCATTATTTATTATTATTATTTATTATTTATTATCATCATTATCATTATTTATTATTATTATTTATTATTATTATTATTATTATTTATTTATTTATTTATTTATTTTGTGGTAATCAACATTATGCCAGGGGTTCGTTTACCTAAAAAAATCTCCATCATTTACCGATTTTTGTAAAACGTTGACGGATAATTCCAAATGCTGTCCGTCATTTTAACAGATAAAAAATAAAATACTTTTTTTTTTTAACCTAGTGCATGAGTGTTGACTTCACTGTCTCTTTCACGCACACTCCCACTGTGTGTGTGGGTCCCATTTATTGCCTGGTATTAAGATGTGTATTTAGAGGCGTCATCACAATTAACACCTAGTAATATGCGTCTCTTTTCACCAACTGTGTTTGGATTTCGATGATAGGGACTCTGAATTAATGACTGAATACATCAATCATTATGTTGTGTAATGGCATGATTAGTGTTTTATTTATTATAATAAAGTGCAAGAAAAAAAACTATTATAACAAAATGAAAGCACGAAAAAAGCGGCACAACGTTTCTGCTAACTTGCATTTAATCTGTGCAAACATGACGTTTAGAACAGAATTGTCAGTTATTTTAGCCAAATACCTGCATTAGAGCCTCAGAGATGTGTGTGCTTCTCATCTGTGACATTTTATGTATGTATGTGCATTGTATACTTTTTTGAAGTTTGCTAATATTTGGGTGAAGTTAATCAAAATTAATTATTTTTTTATTTTTTTATTTAATGATAATGGTTTAACTAGCAGTACATTTCTACACACCTTTTTTGTTAGGGGTGTAGATTATGCTAGCTAGCTTATTAAAACTCATATAATATATCAATATACTATAACTCATATAATACTTTATCAATAAATGACTTTTTTAGCAAGTCTGGGAACTTTTATGGATCTAGGACATTTGTCGTTGACATACAATTACTCCAATTTATAATCCACAACAGCATTAAATGAGCACTAAACAAGCCCCACGTCTCCCCAAAGTCACTTAACAAGCACATTAGAGACAAGAGAGCCTGAGACATATGGAGCCAGAATGATCTCAAAAAGAATATATTTACAAAATACAATTCATAAATGCCCAACACAATTCAGATTAACAAAATCCGATTCATAAATTAAAAATACAATTCAGAAATATACAAAAATAAGTGAGGGTACAAAAATATCCCCAACTGCCCACACAAATACATCTCACTTAAATCAATTCTAAACCTTTTAACAAATACGTATTTATCAAGTTCTTGAATTAATTTGCATCCACCAATCATAACACGCCTTGCTGAACTCTGGTGGATATGGTATCCCTGTTACGGTTCGAGAGAGAGAGATGCGCGCGGCCGCACTGCACATTTGTTTATGTGTTACAGTGGTGCCAAGACCCGAGAGGGAGGAGGGATGAGCTGTCGCGGAGTCCTTGACGCAGTTCTATCCATCAGGGGCCGGAGGACTCGCTGCCGTCCAATGGGGTAGGAGCAAGCTGGCATCCGCCAGAGGGCGGAGGAGCGGTTCAGCACCGGACGACAGCGTGTCCGGGAGCTGGCGCGCAAATTCTTCTCTCTCTCTCTCCTCTCTCTCTCTCTCTGTGTGTCTCCGCTCACCCTTTCCCTCTCCCCATGCCTCCCCATCAAAAATCGACCGATATTTATTTTTTAGACCGATACGGAATATTTTTTATGTTTAAAGTATAACAAATTTTTAATTATTGTATTATTTCTTGGCTTGGGATCGATGCCTTCTTCACGCATCGATAATCAGAAGATTTTCCCGATGATTATCGATATATATTATTTTTTTTCCCCCAGATATAAATAGGGCTGCTCATTGCACAATAGTTTTTGTCTCTTCAGACATACAGTATTTCTCAACACAACTTTGGGAAACTGTGAGTGGCAGGGTTATTTAAAGGAGGTCGCACATCAGACAATTCTAAAATAATTATTTATTTTCTACAAAGGTACGAACACGCCGCCAACACTCAGCGTCAACATGCTTCAGTGCCACAAAGCGCAAGTCACATAGTTTCCATTAAATTTGACCCAAATCATTATCAAATGATTATTTACCCTAGTATAACTGGATGATATATTGTGTATAAGTATCTTTCATGGAGCCTACACAATGTATTTTCAGTAACAAGTATGTCTTTTTGTGGTTTGACAGCTTGAATGCAAGAAAAGATGCAAAAACAAATAAAATTTTTTTTCCTAGGAACCTAGAAAAGAGACGCGGCCAATGTGAAAGCCCAATTGCAACGCATTGCTCACGCCTCGCTCACGCCCCGCACATGCCCCGCTCACTGAGTATGTGTGAATCAGGTGTTAGACTGCCATCTGCGCTGCTTCAGCTCGTCCTGTGAATGTGTGTGTGTGTGTGTGTGTGTGTGTGTGTGTGTGTGTGTGATCATGACCGCGACTGGCAGTAAATGGTACATCGCCCTCTTGTGGTCTCCCAACGCTATAATATATTATATAATCTTATTCCTTGTAAAAGCTCTTCAGGTGAAATATATACAAAATATATATAGGCTATAAAAATCTTAATTTGATGAATACTTACTTATGGAGCATTGTAATGGAGCCATGTCTCTGTCCTTTCAAAATAAGCATCTCAGATTTGATTCATTTTGAACTCTTGTAGCCTCTATGTAAAATTTTTTTATTATTATTCTACAAATCGAATTTTAAAAACGATCTGCCTTTTCCACCACCTTAGTTATCGGTATCACTAAAATCCACTATCAGTCGACCTCTAATATACACTATCTTGTATGTAACGTTGGAAAGAATAACGGTAAACATCTAACTGTGTATTAATAGTTATCTTGTACATGTGTTTGAAAAATGGGAAATTATTTTTCTGTTTTGGTTGGACCAGAATTGTAAGCTGAAGTGCCTGTATTGAATGGGTAGAACTTGATGAAATAATCCCATCAAACATTTCCTGTTTTTTGAGTACACTCTGTCCTCCACAAACAAATATTATTTATTACTGCATCTCCTCCATCCTCTCTCTCTCTCTCTCTCTCTCTCTCTCTCTCTCTCTCTCTCTCTCTCTCTCTCTCTCTCTCTCTCTCTATAGAATGCAGCATCTGTCTGACTGACTGACTGAATGTCTGGGTCAGATATGTCTCACTCTAGACAGATGCCAAGCTGAGTTCCCTCTGCAGTGTGCTGCCACTCATATAAAAGGTAAATGTTTACACACTGATGTAACATGCAAGTGTATTTTATCTTACTCTCCTTTAATCATAATATTCAAAACATGCATAAATATGTCAAAGATGTTTTTGGCTAAGAGAAAAAATTGTTTCTCCATGGTAGAGATACTTGATACTCATGATACTTATTGGAGTTTTGAGTGTGTTTTTTTTTTTTTTAGAATCATTTTTGGCACGGAGGCACCTCCGAGCATATGGCGGCCATAAACGAATTCCCACTTGGAATATATTAATTACACTAAACGCAATAAAATACCAATAAATAACTACAATTTAACAATAAATAACTATATACGTAAAAAAAAAGAAAAAAAAAAAAGAAAAGAAACTTGCTTTGCAGGGCCCCCTGGTGGCTCTGGGGCCCTAACTGGTCACTTATACCGCTTATTGCTAAACCATGTTTATTCTTGTTGCAAGTAAACCCGAATTTAATGTAGTTTTCCTCAAACATCAGTTCAGCGTCTCATATGTAATCTCAAGCATGCTCTTCACTGACACTTTTGTTGACTTGGTGAACAAGTACACTTCTGAAGTAAAAAAAAAACATTGTTAGTAGCAAAGCTGTTAGGTGTTGTGGAAATGGAAATAGTTTTTTTATAAAAACTGATAGAAATAATTTTTACACAATTAATATTGTTTATTTTACTCATTGTTTATATTATTATATGTTTAAACATGTAATAATCAATATTTTTATAAAGGATTTTCAGTGAAAGTCTGGGTATGGGACAAGGCTAAAACAGTAAAATCTATTCATAAAAGGCACTTGAAAATTACCAAAAATAAACGATGAAAGCCTGGTAAAAAGTTTCCAAGTCATTTTTTAATGTGTCCTTCATATAACAAAGAGAAAAAAAATTAAATCTGTTCATTTTAATAAAAATCAAACCCTGGGACATGAAAATAGCCGAAGTTGAAGAAACACTCATACACAGATGAGCAAAACATTATGACCACTCACATGTGAAGCGAATAACGCTGATCATCTCCGAATAAGGCCACATGTCAAGGTCTGGGTAGATTAGATGGTAAGCGAACAATCAGTTCTCATAGTCAACGTGTTGAATGCAGGAGAAATGGGCAGGAGTAAAGACCTGAGCGACTTTAACAAGGGCCAAATTGTTATGGCCAGATGACTGGGTCAGAGCATCTCTGAAACGGCAAGACTTGTTGGGGGGCTCCTGGTCAGAAGTGGTGAGTACCTACCGGTCTGAGGAGGGACAAACCACAAACCGGCAACAAGGTGTTGGGTGCACAAGCCTCATCGATGCATGAGGGCAACGAAGGCTATCCCATCTGGTCCGAAACGACAGAATGTGTACTGTTGCACAAGTCACAGAAAATTGTAATGATGGTTATGGGAGGAATGTGTCACAACACACAGTGCATTGCACCCTGCTGCATATGGGGCTGCGTAGCTGCAGACAGAGTGCCCATGATGAACCCTGTCCGCCTACAATGGGCATGCGAGCGATGGAAATGGACCTTGGAGCAGTAGAAGAAGGTCACCTGGTCCAATGAGTCCCGTTTTCTTTTACATCACGTGGACGGCCGTGTATATGTGTGCCGTTTACCTGGGTAAGTCATGGCACCAGGATGCACTGTGGGAAGACGACAAGCCGGTGGAGGGAGTGTGATGATCTGGGCAATGTTCTGCTGGGAAACCCTGTGTCTGGCCATTCATTCATGTGCCACCTACCTAAACATCGTTGCAGACCAGGTACACCCCTTCATGGCAATGGTATTCTCTGATGGCAGTGGCCTCTTTCAGCAGGATAATGCACCCTGCCACACTGCACACATTGTTCGGGAATGGTTTGAGGAACGTGATGAAGAGTTCAAGGTGTTGCCCTGGCCTCCAAATTCCCCAGATCTCAATCCGATTGATCATCTGTGGGATGTGCTGGACCTCCTCCTCGCAACTTACAGGACTTGAAGGATCTGCTGCTAATGTCTTGGTTCCAGATACCACAGGACACCTTCAGGGGTCTTGTAGAGTCCATGCCTCGGCGGGTCGACGCTGTTTTGGTGGCACGCCCAGGACCAACAGCATATTAGGCAGGTGGTCATAATGTTTTGGCTCATCTGTGTATATGTAACTTACTAGAAAAAATGCCATTAATAAGTTTTAGTACTTTCACCAGGTTGCAAACAGCATCTTCCAAAATATATTTTGGCCAAGATAGAAAGAGATTTCATGGTGGAAAATTCTGAGATTTTAAGATGACCTTGATTCTGGGAGGAAAAGAAAAAACAACAAATTGAGATTCTAGGCCAATGAATGTAAGAGGGGAGTTTTTTCTGTGTGTGTGTGTGTGTGTGTGTGTGTGAGAGAGAGAGAGAGAGGTGGGGGGGGGGGGGGGGGTGCATGTGCTAATAATGACCAATGGGAGTTTGAGACCTGTAAAACCAGGGAAGATTCCCACCGGCGTCTGGTCAGACTCTTCTGTCATCAGGGCTGTGATGAAGTTTTTCTCCCCTTCTCTCGAGGGAGCAAGTGACAGGAGGGAAGAGAGAAGCTGCCTAAAATGTGTAAAAAAAAAAAATGTGCGATGGACTTGAGGCGGCCTCACTTCAGCAACAGATGGGCTCCTAATGAACAATCTTCCAGCCAACAATGTGGAATGAACAGAGCCTCGGTAAGAGCCACACATGGAGACAGCAGGGGCCACCCGATGAGTCAGCAGGAGAGAAGAGGAGAGAACCAGAGGAGTGGGGAGATGAGATGAGATGTCACTACAGTTGAACACAGTAGGTGACCTGAGCCACCTGTCCACTGGGTGCGTATCACCGTGGCCACCTGTTTCCACAGCAACGAAAGGGTGATGGGTCACGTCAGTTCTAAAGTTGCCTTAATTCTTACATTGCTGGAGTAAAGTTATAGAAAATGCATCAAGGAAATAGTTCACCCAAAAATGATCATTCTGTCATAATTTTCTCACACTCACTCTGTTTTAAACTCATATGGCTTTCTTTCTTCTACAAAACACAAATTAAGATGTAATTAATAATGAGTACTTTTTTTCTTTTTTTTTTTTTTTTTTGTCTATACAAATGTCAAGTTCCAAAAAGGACATAAAGGCAGCATAAAAGTAATTTTTACTACTGGAGTGGTTTAATCTTTGTCTTCTGAAGCAAAACGATCTGAAACAGGTCACAATTTAAGTTTGTGGCTTGTAACTTGAGATTGTTGTGAATTAAGAATTTTTGGTTTATTTCTCACACAAAGTGATCATGACGCTTCAGAAGACACGGATTAAACCACTCAGGTCATATGATATTTTGTCCTTACACACAACTATGGGCTTGGAAGACTTGGAATTTAGCATAATGTAACATTTAGTTAACAAGCACTTTTGTTTTATGTGAAAAAGTAGACTGGACATTAAGCTAAATGCCTCCTTGTGTTCCATGGATTGAAATTAGTACATTTCAATTTTAATTATTGCGGTGAAATATCATTTTAAAGGAGTAGTTCACCCAAAAATGAGAATTCTCTCATCATTTGCATACCCTCATTCCATCCCAGATGTGTCTGAATTTCTTTCTTCAGCAGAACACAGATGAAGTTTTTTAGAAGAATATCTCAACTCTGTAGGTCCATACAATGCAAGTAAATTGTGAAAAGAACTCTGAAGCTCCAAAAATCATATAAAGGCAGCATAAAAGTAATCCACAAGACTCCAGTGGTTAAATCCATATCTTCAGAAGAGATATGATAGGTGTGGGTATAAATCTCCACATTCACTTTCACTTTTTTGTAATTTTTGGAGCTTCAACAGCATTTTATTGGACAATGAGTAGTGAAGGATGAGTCATCAATATTTTTGGCTCGTTTTCGCAGATATTTTTTGTTTTTTATTTAAATGCACATAAAATTTTACACTCGTCTATAGATGCCTTAGCTTAAAAACTTTTTGATTTCATGTGGTCTTTAACTCCAGGTAACTACTGAGAGATCGTCCCCATAATTAGTGAACTGTAAGATGCTTTGGAACGCATCTTCTAAATGTCTACACACTTGATCATTTTAATGTTTTTTTAGTTCAAGAAATATTCTTCAAATGGTTTTATGTACCATCTTATTCATTTTATATTAGGTTGAACTGAGAAAAGTACAGAACCCAATGTCCATCAAAATGAGCCTCAATTAATCACACTGGAATTTTAGAAGGATGATTTTAAATGCCTTTTGGTGTATTATATGGTGACGTAAGACCTCCTCTCTCCCGTATTCAGATTAATCTTCTTAAAATGAGGCTGTCTTATTTGATACGCTTTACTATATAGAGATGAGACTCTAGTATCTGCTCATTAGTGAAGAGGATAATGATAACCACTCATCCATCCATAAAGAGGCAGTTACTGAAAGAGAGAGTGTGTGTGTGTGTGTGTGTGTGTGTTAAATCTCCACGTGCTATCTTTGACCTAAAGACACGCTGATGTAGTCCTATAATCAGCTCTACCTTCACACATTTAATGACTAAATGAACTTCATGGTCTCTCCTACTTTCTTCAGCGAGGATATTAAACAGAGTTTAAATCATACAGTTCAGTTGAAGTTCACAACTAACAGATGTAGAAATTATTAGTGACCATCACATGTCATCTGTTTTGTTCATGTGTACTCATGTGTGTTTGTGTACCCTTGTTGGGTTAATCTCACAAAGAAATGTGCAGGCCATATTTCACTCCAAAAGAAAAAAGAAATTAAGAGTGAAATCATATTTTTCATAATGAAAATACAGTCTATTTTAAGAACCTTGAAAACTGAGCACTTTCCCTGCAAATTCTCATTATTGTACTGCAAACATCTCATTCTTATTACTGTAATACAGTAATTGAAATCATCCTGTCCAGACACAATGTTTTTTTTTTTCTTTTTTTTTTTTTTTAATATATCAACATTAAAATCATTAGCCTATTAAAATCAACATATATTAAATTAAACACATAGCCATGGAAAACCTGGAAATCTCAGGTTTTTTAACAATTGTTATTTCTAAGCCTGATAAAGTCATGGAAATCAATACTATATATATATATATATATATATATATATATATATATATATATATATATATATATATATATAATATTTCTATGGTTAATATAAATTTTTATAGTTATTCTCAGCTCTATTTTTTTTTTTTTGTTGACTAGAAATTGCTCTTTGTGAAAGCAATATCTATATAATAATGTAATAATATTTTTATAAAAATCGCAAAACCGATGAAGACATCATGAGTATTCATTGTTGAAATATATTCATATATTTAAACTAATATATATATATATATATATATATATATATATATATATATATATATATATATATATATATATATATATATCTCCTCCTGAGACCCGAGTGTGACTGCTGTGTGCGTTTTCCATTTCCCTATTTGAGATGTAACTAGTAGCACCAAATTAATGTCTACATATGCGGACAGCGATACTATGTTGTGAAAGTCAGATTTCTTTTTACCAGATTGTTTATTATGTTTCCAGTAGTGTTGGTTATTCATCTTTTTGAGACATTACAGACATTACAGCTGTAAAGCTGAATAAATAATTATTATTCAGTGTAATGTCCAGCATCATCCAATCACAGTCAACCATGATAAAATTAAATTTAGCATTATACATTTTGAATTTCAATGAAAAGGTGTAAAGATATTTCTTACCAGAGGCACTTTTGTTGGTGCTGTATTAGCACTTCAAGGAAATCGATGGCATGCTGTTGTGTCACGTGACTCGGTACGGCAGAATTTTATTCATTTAAATTATGCGTTGCGTATAACAAAGCCAAGATACAAAGTCCATGTAGGAGGATATACTGTATATATATATATATAATTAGAAAAATAAAAATTATGTAATTTTAGCATTTCGATCATTTAAATACATTACTATATATATATATATATATATATGTGTGTGTGTGTGTGTGTGTGTGTGTGTGTGTGTGTGTGTGTGTGTACTGTATAGATAATATATATTGTGGCAACCGACAAGTAAAGCATTTAGATAATACAAAATGTGGCTTTAATGTCAAAATATTGTTTGTTTTATTTATTTATTTATTTATTTTTTTTTTTTTTCCCTTTTTTCACCCAATTTGGAATGCCCAGTTCCCAGTGCGCTTTTTAAGTCCTCGTGGTCGCGTAGTGATTTGCCTCAATCCGGGTGGCAGAGGACGAATCCCAGTTGCCTCCTTGTCTGAGACCATCAACCCGTGCATCTTATCATGTGGCTTGTTGAGCGCATCGCCATGGAGACATAGCATGTGTGGAGTCTTCATGCCATCCACCGCGGCATCCACGCTCAACTCACCACACGCCCCACTGAGAACGAACCACATTATAGCGACCACGAGGAGGTTACCCCATGTGACTCTACCCTCCCTAGCAACTGGACCAATTTGATTGCTTAAAAGACCTGGCTGGGGTCACTCAGCACGCCCTGGGATTTGAACTAGCAAACTCCAGGGGTGGTAGCCAGCGTCTTTTACCACTGAGCTACCCAGGCCCCCCTGTTTTATTTCTTTATCATTGAGCATAACCGCAGACTGTTTAGCCCATAGAAAGACCACTTGTATTAAAATGAATGTAAGAAATTGGAACACTCAATATGGCAGATGTATAAAAGGAAGTCCCGCCTTCACCCAATCACCTTTTATACACAGACATCATCAGTCAACTTGAGAACGTGCATGCGCATTAGCTCGATTAGCCTGAAAAATTGTGTTTTGTGCGGGATCTGAGCTGAAGAAGAACAATTTATGATACCATTGCTGTCAGATTTAACTGCTGATTTGAAATGTTCTTTGATCATAATCTTGACCAACCGAGAGAGATTGGAGATTTCGGTCTTTCCCCATTCAAGTACTGCAGACCGTAGCTGTACTTTTATGGCGCATGTATCCATAGAAAATAGCTGCCTGTGAATGTTCCAAACATGGCCGCTGAGTGGACTGACTTGCCTTGAAAAGTACTTTATAAGCCAATTATTGGCCTACATTCCTCTGCTCTATATTTATTTGTTGGTCTATGCACTCATTCATCAGACGGATGCTTTTGGAGCATCTCACTTTAGTTGTGTCATGTCTCACTAGTTTTTAGCGCCTCTAGTCATAAGCGTTGTATTTTTAGGACGATATGTCAAGTCATAGCTTGAAACTTGTAAAAACGCGTCTCAAGATCCCTGCATTCTGGTGTGCCCCATCCAGCTGTCATTGAACAAAACAGCGTGTCATATGTGGAGGGCTGAGCTGCCATGCTCGTTGGCTAATTGAGGCATGTTGCCTGCACAGCTGGCACGCTGACTGCCCCCTACTGCATCATGGTGGTAAATCAAGCTTGAATTGCCCCGTTGGTAGGAACAATGGCCATTTAAATGTTAAATGTGTATAATAGTCATCAAAATTCTATCACAATGCAAACAATTTAGATGCGTGTGTGTGTGTGTGTGTGTGTATGTGTGTGTGTGTGTGTGTGTGTGTGTGTGTGTGTGTGTGTGTGTGTGTGTGTGTGTGTGTAATTTTATGGTGAAATATGACCCAGACATTATGATCTTGACAGGTTTTGTGAGATTCACACAACCAATGGTCATACAGTGAGGCAGGAAAACCAAGTCCAATATAAATCTCTTAACATATTAGGGTGAGCCTGACATTATGATTAGGAACTGTCTGTTTCCTTAAGTGTATCACTGCTTCAATCTCATGATTCATAGTGCCATAAAAATAAACTGCTAATGAGTAAGTCCTTATAACTGTCTGCCCTTCCAAACTTCAACTCCTCAGTAGTCTACACTAATCCTGCTTCCAAACTTTAGGATTTACTTCCGTGTCCCATAAGACACATATCTGGAATATAAAACAAATGCCGTTCACCTTCTGTAAACTCAAGAGGTCTGTCAGGACCTTAGAGGAAATGCTGATGAAAACTGCTCTTAATTTACAGCTTTCAATTTCCATACTAGGTGAAGCAGGCCACTGTGTACTGCTCATTTTCCCTGCATTACTGTCTTTGTCATAAATCTTATTAATTGCTTGTTTCACCTTCGATGGTATTCAGCTTGGCTTGGTTTCTATTGTTTTTTTTCTTTAGGGACATTTCGGTCACTAATTTGAAAGAAATTGCAGCACAGTTTTTTTTTTTTTTGTGTGTGTGTGTGTTTTGATGTATTTCCTATTGAAAAAGAAGGTTTGGGTGTGACATGTGGAAGGGCTCCCCCCCTGTTTAAAAACCAAAAAAATAAATAAATAAATAAATTACCAGTAGCCCTTGGTTATGTCACAGAATTGTGAATTGCTCTTTGTAGTCAGTGGTAGTGGGAGGAACATTCTCATTCTTTGATTGGACAAAATTCTGTCTAGTCCATGAAGAGTCATCAATATTTTTGGTCTGTTTTCCTGAAAGAGAAAAACTTGGAATATAATGCAGGGTTTACTTTTATGACACTTTTTGGTGCTGTATAAAGCTTTAAAGTGAGTCACTGTCTACAGCCATCATATGTCATTGGACTGGATTAAATGATCATTAAATTATGCCCTTTTATGTTCCGCAGTAAAAAGAAAGTCATATGGGTTCTGCGCAACATAAAAGTGCGTCAATGCTGACAGAATTAACATTTTTGGGGTGAACTAGTCCTTTAAATAGGGCTGCTTAAAGGGATAGTTCACCCAAATTAAAATTCTCTCATCATTTACTCACCCTCATGCCATCCCAGATGTGTTTGACTTTCCTCTGCTGAACGCAAATGAAGATTTTTAGAAGAATATCTCAGCTCTGTAGGTCCATACGATGCAAGAATGCATCGTATGGACAAGGTGTGGGTTAGAAACAAATCAATATTTAAGTCCTTTTTTTACTATAAATTCTCCTCCCTGCCTAGTAGGTGGTGGTATGCACAAAGAATGTGAATCACCTAAAATAAAAAAAGAAGTATGTGAAAGTAAAAGTGAAAGTGGAGATTTATAGTAAAAAAAGGACTTAAATATTGATCTGTTTCTCACCCACACCTATCATATCACTTCAGTAGATATGGATTTAACCACATGAGTCGTATGGATTACTTTTATGCTGCCTTTATATACTTTTTGGACCCTTAAAATCTAGTTGTTGTTTTTAGCTCCAGTTCATAGTGCTCTATAACTGTTTAGCTGTGATACTGATGCTACACTGTGAAGCTGTCCATCACTATAGTACATTTAGCAGCATTCTGTCTTAAAATGTTCTCATGTATGTTCTAAAGTACTCTCAGAGAGCCAGACTGTTGACCACCAGCATTAATCTGGTCCACTTTGCAGCTTATTCTGGCCAAGAACCACCCACTTAGACAGGAAGTAGCCAATATGTAAAGTGCACATCCACAGTTTGTTTGTTTTTACGAGACATTTTGTGACAGGCAAATCTGAAATCAGTTTACTTAATTAAAACAATAATAGCCTGATGTGGGAAAAAAAACTCTATTGCTTTACAAAAAACAAAAAAACAAAAAACACTTAATTTCTGTCCTTCCAAGAGCACTAAAAACAGATTATTTCACAAAAATAACTACAGGGTTCACACGGTAATGAATAACTTGTAAATATCAACATTTCAGTTAATACAGTAACTTTTACTTACAAATCTGATGTACAAGGTACTTAAACTTAGTAAAGTTTAAATGAACATTTTATTACACATTTCCTTATAAAAACATGTTTAATCATGTACCACATTTTGTGGTACAAAAGCCTCTTCACAGAGAAGCTTATTGCATGCTATGTAGTCTATGAGACAACATCACCTTGCATTACTGGTGACAGAAAGAAGATACAGAGCTCTGCACACAGACCTCAACACTTGGTGCACAAAACACAATGATGGCAACAATCAACAGATAACTTTTACGTCACAAAACATGGTTACCACACATAACAACAAAATCAACAATAAAAATGGTGTAAATAAACTTGCAAACGGTGAAACCATGCAAGCTCGTTAATTATTCAAGCCTGATGCATGCTGGAAACACCAGTTTCGGTAAGTTAAGTAAAATTTACTCTTTATTTACCTGTGAATTTTACTCAAATTAGAGAAAAAATATGGCAAGGTTTTCTACTTTAGGATTGATACATGATGACACATTGTAAAGATAACTATCGATCATAAATAATATTTACATAGAAGCAGTGCTGGGTAGTAACTGATTACATGTAATCTGGATTACGTAATCAGATTACAAAAGTACTTGCATTACAAGTACTTGTAATAGTATTGAATTACATTTTTAAATACTAATTTTTTTTTTTTTTTTTATAGATTATATGATTACATATTTACAAGGCAATGACAGTTAATTGTTAAAAATGTATTGATAATTTCCATATCAATATCATCATTCTTACCCCGAAGTACAATCGTCTCACAGATGAACATTTTAAGCATGTGCTCCTTTTAGGTTACAACAGTAAGATATGCACCGCGGCTTTGGAACAGGTGATGGACTATCAGTAAGTGTTTTTAGATGAAAGGTTTAACCTAGGCAATGTCATTATTATTAATGTTGGTTCATTTTATGATAGTTTTATGTTGATTTTATGGTCATTAATGCTTGTAATGCTGCTATTGTTTTATGCACTTAAAATGAACTTGATGTCTCAGTGTTTTGAATGATAAACTTTGGTCATTGCTGTTAGATTTAATGTTTATTTCATTCATGTAATGTTTAATGCAGTTTTTAAAAATGTCATGCGCTCATGTGAGGCTCGTTTTATTAGTAATAAAGTATGGACTACATTTTCTTCCTCTTTGTACTTTTATGTTAAAATTATTATCCTACTCAAATGCATGTGACATAAAATAAAATAGAATTAGGTTGAAAGTAATCCAAAAGTAATCTGATTAGATTACCCCAAAAATGTAATCTATGAGATTACATTACTGATTGCATTTTTTGTCATGTAATTTGAAATCAGTACCTGATTACAATACACAAGTAATCCGCCCAGCACTGCTTATAAGCTAGAGCATTCATTTTTACGTGTTTGAATTGAGTACAAATGTCGAATTTACTTAATAATTTTCAAGTTCACGCTTAAACTACCTTATTCAATGTAGAAAGTACTTAATCTTTTATTTACTTCACCACAAAATTATTTTTTTCACTGTGGAAAAGTCATAGAAATATCTATAATGAAAATAGTTTTTTCTTATTTTTCTTTACTCTAAAATATTTCATGATCTAGGTGTTGCTCTTCATTTGAGTAAAACTTGCACACAGGCCATAGTAATGTCTGATTTATCAGTGAATCATTCTTTTTAAATCAGTTCTTTTTTAATGAATTACTTGAAATTGTTCACAAATCACTCCTAAATGATTCTTTAGCAAACAGAGTCTGAAACAAATCTGCATCCAGTAATCACAAACACCTGGAAAGGTCATGGAAAAATAATGGAAATATTGTAGTTCTTCTCGTGGATATCTAGCTTGCTACTCAAGTGTCTCCTACAAAACTCTGAATATCAGAGTTGATGCCTCAAACCGCTCAAACTTGAATAAATCCAGTGATTAGTTCCTCCTTAAAATTGCTAATTGTAGCAGCAATGGTACCTTGTAAACACGTAAGTTAAAAATTGCCTGCCAATCAGATAGGATCTTGCTGTTTTTAGAAAGAAATCCCATCCTACATTTTTTTTCTTGTTGAATATCCTGATTTACTCGAATTGTGTTTTACGTTCACTGTAAATATGCTCTAAAAACAATATAAACCAACTTATTTTAGGATATCACTCCTATTATGAGAACTCAACAGGAAGACTCTCAGCCATCCATTGGAAACTTCTCCGGTGTGATATGTATTTCAGATCGTTCTATTGCGAGTCTGTGAATGTGGCAGAAGTCATTACTGTCCTCTGTGGAACAGAGTGCAGATCTTTGCTTAAGGTGAAGGACTGCCACAGAATTACCTCTCACACACAGATGAACTGAGAGAGAATGAAGTGAAGAGGAAGGCTGTGAAAACCCGATTGAAGACTGAGTGGATGTTACTGCAACAGGTCAATTTCATTTCACCTGAAAAGAAAAAAAATCAACAAGGTGTTCTTTAAGCCTCCAAATAACCAGCTGAAAAACACAAAACGCAACTCAGCGGCTAGAGTGATTTCACCATATTTACTCATCAAGACTGAATTTTTTGTCTCTGTTTAACCTGAATGGAATACAGAGTTGTTTTGTGTCTTGCTTATTTTTATGATTTTGTTATATCGCAATTCGATTTGTACATTTTTTCAAGGAACTATGAGTTGTGCTCACCCAATCAAAACTGATCGCCTCTGTGCAAGGGTGTTGTGGCTGGTTGCCAGGGGATTGTTAGGTGGTTGCAAGGGTGTTGCTTTGCAGTTGCTAAGGTGTAGTAGGAGGTTTCTATGGTTTGCTTTGGTTTTTCAAGGGTCTTGTGGGTGATTGCCAGTGGTTGCTAGGGCATTGGTTTGTGGTTGTTATGGCGTTTTGGATGGTTGCCAAGATTTTCTGTGCTTTAACTAGGGCTGTCGATTTAACACGTTAATTCAGTGATTAATTATATTAAAAAATAATGCGTAAAAAAATGTACGCAATTAATCATGTCCCCGGACTGGGGCGATTCCTGAGCAATTCAAGCTTGAAGTACCTCCTGTTTTCTCCAGGGGGCAGTAAGCGGGTGTTGCTTTGCAGTTGCTAAGGTGTAGTAGGACGTTTCTAAGGTTTGCTTTGCTTTTCCAAGGGTCTTGTGGGTGATTGCCAATGGTGTTACGTTCATACGAGCAGACAGAGAAGTAAGTTTGAAGTAAGTTTGGAGCAGAAGAAATAGAAATAAACCTTGTGTAAATTGTCAGCTTTACGCTAAGCTAAAATGCTATTTCTAGGCATTTTACATGCATGTTACCAGGCATGATCAAATTTTTTTTATCAAGAAAATTCACGATGGATCATAATTTCTTTTTGCTAGTAAGACTGCCAGAGTTTTTATAGTCAAAACAAGTGAAAAAATCTACCAGTGCTGAAGAAGTAATCCAAAGTATTTATAATACGTTACTGACCTTGAGTAATCTAACAGAATACATTACAAATCACATTTTACAGCATGTATTCTGTAATCTGTAGTGGAATACATTTCAACAGTAATCCTCCCAACCCTGTGACAACACAACACTAGGACGCGTGTTCAAAACACAGCTTGATGGAGCGCAAATCCGAATTTTGGAATCTCAAGATGTGTTTTTCTAAGTATTAAACTATTTCACTTGACAAAGTGACTTAAAAAATTGTATGTTTATGACGTGACGCATCCAAAGTGAAACGTTTCAAAAGCATCTGTCTGATGCAGGTGTACACTGACATGTCCTTAGACAAGCCCTCATTATACATCTCGGACTGACTGACAAATTCAATTGCAAAAGGAATTGCTGTGAATTCAATAATATGCAAATAAACATTGCATTGGATTCTAAAGCCACATTTTGTATAGTTTTATCAATGCTTAACTTCTCTGCCACAATAATGCAATGCATTGTAATTATCTGAATATATATATATATATATATATATATTATATAATATACTGTATATACACTACTGGTCAAAAGATTTGAAACACTCATCTTTATTATAATTTGGTTTCATCAAAACTATGGAATAACATAAATGGAATTATGGGAATTATGTTGTGACTAAACAAAATCCAAAATAAATCAAAACTGTGTTATATTTTAGCATCTTCAGAGTAGTCACCCTTTGCCTAGAATTTGCAGAAATATACTCTTGACATTTTCTCAACCAACTTCTTGAGATATCACCCTGGGATGCTTTTTAAACAGTATTGAAGGAGTTCCCATCTATGTTGGGCACTTATTGGCTGCTTTTCTTTATTATTTGGTCCAAGTCATCAATTTCAAAAACTTTTTTTTTTTAAATTAAATTTTAGGTTTTATAATGAAATAAATTAATATGCTGGCACAGTTATATTTTTGTCTACAAAACTAAACAATTCGAAATAAAAATATTGTCATTTAGAGGATTTATTTGATGATAATGTCAACTGGTCAAAATAACAAAAAGATGCAGTGTTTTCAGACCTCGAATAATACAATACAGCAGCTCGGCTTTGTTTGATGGCTTGTGGCCATCCATCTTCCTCTTGATCACATTCCAGAGGTTTTCATTGGGGTTTAGGTCTGGAGATTGGGCTGGCTATGACTGGGTCTTGATCTGGTGGTCCTCCATCCACACCTTGGTTGACCTGGCTGTGTGGCATGGAGCATTGTCCTGCTGGAAAAAAAAAACAATCCTCAGAGTTGGGGAACATTATCAGAACAGAAGTAAGCAAGTTTGATCAAGAGGAAGATGGATGGCCACAAGCCATCAAACAAAGCCGAGCTGCTCAAATGTTTATGCCAAGATTGGCATAAAGTCACCCAACAGCAATGTGAAAGACTGGTAGAGAGCATGCCAAGACGCATGAAAGATGTGATTGAAAATCAGGGTTACTCCACCAAATATTGATTTCTGAACTCTTCCTAAGTTAAAACATTAATATTGTGTTGTTTAAAATGAATATGAACTTGTTTTCTTTGCATTATTCGAGGTCTGAAAACACGGCATCTTTTTTTGTTATTTTGACTAGTTGACAATATCTGCAAATAAATGCTCTAAATGACAATATTTTTATTTGGAATTTGGGAAAACTGTTGTCAGTAGATTATAGAATAAAACAATAATGTTCATTTTACTCAAACACATACCTATAAATAGTAAATCTAAAGAAACTGATAATTTTGCAGTAATCAAATTTTTTCGCAGAGCTATATATATAATTGTTTATTTTTTTAATTTATTTTTTTTAATGTAATTATTTAATTGCTAGATTAAGGGGACTTTCTCAGCAAATATTTATATATGCGATTAATTGCGATTAATTAATTGGCACACGATGTAATTCATTCGAATCAAAATTTTAATCGTTTGACAGCCCTAGTTTTAATGCTTCGCTGTTAAATTTCAAGAGTGTTGGGGGGTTGCCTGTGGTTGCTAGAGTGTTACTATGAGGTTGCCAAGGTGTTTTGGGTGATTGTTAAGGTGCTCTGTGGGACTTAGCATTTTGCTATGCAATTTTAAGAGGGTTGCCAGTGGTTGCTATAGCATTGCATTGTATTTGCTATGGATGTTATAGGTGATTGCTAAGGTGTTCCGATTGGTTTAAGCAGTTTCCTATGCAATTTCATGGGTGATGTGGATGATCGCTAGTGCGTTGCTATGTGGTTGCTATGGTGTTGTGGGTGGCTGCTAAGGTGTTCTGAAGATGTGTCCCAAGCCACACACTTCTGCACTATTCTACACCATTTTGTACTGTAAGTAGTGTTAGTAGTATGTTAAAACTAAAAACACGGCAAAAAGAAGTGTACTTTAAGTATCCGGATGATGCACTTTTTCAACCGGAGTGTGGAATGTTGGACACTTCATGCACTCAGCGCATGCGGCTTGCCATACATAGTGGAAGGGGTGGAGTTACCTGGCTGCGATACTGGTCTGACAAAACAGTTGTAAATAATAAAGAATGTAGCAGCTAGCAAAACTTCAGTGGCTACAGCACCTTACAAATGTGAGTTGAATGCTTTACCATCACTCCAAGCTGTGTGAATATGTATGAATGAACGTAACATTTATATAGAACTTTTCTGACACTACACTCAAAGCACATTACACAGTGACAAGGGGACTCTCCTCAACCATCACCAGTGTACAGCATACACCTGGATGATGCAACAGCAGCCATAGTGCACCAGTACACTCACCACTCTCCAGCTATTGGTGGAAAGGAGAGAGTAGAGTTATAGGGCCAATTAATGGATGGGGATTATTAGGAGGCCATGATTGAGAAGGGCCAATGGGGGGAATTTTTACAAGAAATGCTCTAGGATTTTTAATGACAACAGAGAGTCAGGACTTCTGTTTAACGTCTCATCCAAAGGACAGTGCCTTTTTACAGTATAGAGTCCCATCACTATACTGGGGCATTAGGACCCACACAGACCACAGGGTGAGCACCCCCTGCTGGCCTCCCTAATACTTCTTCCAACAGCAACCTTACTTTTCCTCAGGAGGTCTCCCATCCAGGTACAACCCTGCTTAGCTTCAGCGGGCAACCGGTCTTGAGCTACAGGGTGATCTGTCTGCTGATACGTTATTTAAGATACAATTGTTGAACTGAGGTTGGCTATCGCACTAAAGCTAGTGGCAACACATAATGTGCACTTGAAATGTCACTTCTGTCAGCTGTTAAACAGTGAATGCTTCAGTGTAGTAAAAAAAACGTTAAGTGTTCCATTTGGGACAATACTACACTTTGAAAATTCATACACTACATGGCTGAGTGCATAGTACATTTTATAAGTGCATAGTGTATAGTGCATCGTTTGGGACCCTTGAAATTTCAAGGGTGTTGTTGGTAGTTGCTACAGTGTTGCTATTTGGTTGCAAGGATGTTATTATTGGTTTCTAAGATATTACAAGTGGTTCTATCGCTTTGCTATGCAATTTCAAGGGTGTTGCGGGGTTGTCAGTGGTTGCTAGGGCATTACTATGTGGTTGCTTGGGTGTTATAGGTGATTGTCTATTAGTTTTAGCACTTTGCTATGCAATTTTAAAAGTGTTGTGGGTGATTTCTAGGGTGTTGCTATGTGGTTGCTGTAGTGTTATAGGGGATTGTTGATTGGTTTTCACACTTTGCTATGCAATTTCAAGGGTGTTGGGGGATTGTCAGTGGTTGCTAGAGTGTTGCTATGCAGTTGCTAAGGTGCTATGGGTGATTGCTAAATTCTTCAGAGTGGTTTTAGCACTTTGCTATGCGGTTTCAAGGCTGTTGTGGGCGGTTGCCATGTTGAGGATTGGTGGTGGTTGCTTAAGTCCAAGTCAGATTCCCATATAATGAAAGTGAATGGTGAGGCTAATATTCTGCCTAGCATCTCCTTTTTGTGTTCCGCAGAACGAAGACAGTCATACTGGCTTTGAACAATATCAGGATACGTAAATGATTAACAGTTTTCATTTTTGGGTGAACTATCCCTTTTAAAATCTCTAATGAAACAGTTTGGGAATACAACACAAACTGCTTAAAAACTAGAAGAAACAGTAAATTAACTGGATTTAAGCCATCAGCCCTGAAGCACAGGATGTTGGCCTTGTTTAGATAGGAAGTTTAAAATAAAGTTTAGGAGATACCTCATCATTTTTGAAAGCTGCTTTGATGGATTTGAAATTTACATCACACATAACCTTGAGGGGAACAGCAGCCTTTGAGCAACGACAGGCGGTACAATACCACAGCAATAAAAGGAGCAATAAAAACAGAGGGCGATTTATGTTGGAGCAGGACTGATAAATGTGAATCGAGCAGATCGTTCATGAGTGCAACAGAAAGAGGGATGAACTTGTTTTTTTACTGAGTTATGTCCATAAAATGGAAGGATAATTGAAGATGGGTGGAAAGTTAAAATGCATCCTTATTTCCACTGATTTATTTCTTTCTTGCTTTATTATCATAGCAAGTATTGCATAAGATAAGTTGCTTGTTATGTATAGAACATTCACTCAAAAAATTATTTTAGTCTATGTGGAAGATTTACGGATTTCGTTTTTTTTTTTTACAATTTTCCATTAAACTGTGTTACATACACTGCCTGGCCAAAAAAAAAAAAAAAAAAAAAGAAAATCGTCTTTTGCATTTAAATAAGCAGATACTATGATTGGATCATTATTGCAATGATTAATATGTTTTAGCTGGCAACAATTCTTTTAACCCTAACTGATGCAGTGTGTAGCTTCTCATTTCTTAAACAACAATGTCGGAAGACGTTTCCTGTGGTCGTGGAAAAGATGTTACTGTGTTTCAGAAGGGGCAAATTATTGATGTGCAGGAGATTGCTGAAATCACTGGAATTGAGTAAAGAACAGTCCGATGCATTATTAAATCCTGGAAGGATAGTGGTCGTCAGCATTGTGGAATAATAAATAAATCTTGAATAATCGTGATCGGAGATCACTAAAATGCTTGAAGTCACATCGTAAAAAATAGACATTAGAACTCACAGCTATTCATGTGTACATCAATTTGACATGTGCCACCTACCTAAACATCATTGCAGACCAGGTACACCCCTTCATGGCAATGGTATTCTCTGATAGCAGTAGCCTCTTTCAGCAGGATAATGCACCCTGCCACACTGCACACATTGTTCGGGAATGGTGTGAGGAACATGATGAAGAGTTCAAGGTGTTACCCTGGCCTCCAAATTCTCCAGCTCTTAATCCGATTGAGCATCTGTGGGATGTGCTGGACCAACAAGTCTGATCCATGGAGGCACCACCTCTCAACTTACAGGACTTGAAGGATCTGCTGCAAATGTCTTGGTGCCAGACACCGCAGGACACCTTCAGGGGTCCATGCCTTGGGGGTCTGTGCTGTTTTGGTGGCACACGGAGGACCAACAGCATATTAGACAGTTGGTCATAATGTTTTGGCTCACCAGTGTGTGTGTGTGTGTGTGTGTGTGTGTGTATATATATATATATATATATATATATATATATATATATATATATATATATATATAATTTTATTACATTAACCTACAGTAAAAATATGGTGCAGTAATGACAGTACAATGAGAATCACCATTGAGAATAATGGGAGTTACCAAAAAAAAAAAAAAAAAAAACTCAGAACTATTAAGTAAATGAGAAATTATATATATATATATATATATATATATATATATATATATATATATATATATATATATATATATATATATATATAAAACAAATCTTAATGGTCCTAAAAATAGACTTCATTTTCTTGATTTTGGGGTGAAATGTGACCTGGACATGTTTTCATAAGAATCACAGTCTTACCTCTGTGAATCTTGCCATTAAAATGTTAGAAAAGTGCGATTACTGATGAATGTGTTCTAATTCATTTAGGGCATTTCTCAAGTGCTTTGATATTGAAATAAAAATGAATGTTTCAGAAATGCATGGGTCTATATAAATAATGTATATAGATTTGTCTGCCTTTGATGCTTTGTGTTAAAGCCAGTCGACTGAAGCCAATCAAGGTTGATGCTTTAGTAATTATACAGAAGAAAACACTCTTTTATTCTCTGAAATTAAGGCACTTTGAAAATCTGAAGGCTGTGTGTTGGCCTGCCTTGAGTATGTGTTAGAAATTCCCATCGGTTTGAAAAGTGCTGTAACATTAGTATTTCAACAAATAGATTAACGGTGAATCATGAAAGCTGTCTGTAATAACAGCTCTGATTGTTTTTGCTGTAATGACATTAGACTGAGACTTTTTGAATATCATTATTTTATCACAGTTTTAGTTTTTATTATTATTATTATTATTTTGTTATACAAGTGATATAAGTAATTCATAAGCAAATACTGTAATCAAGATACAAGATGGACGCATTAAGATACATTGGCCTAGAAAAGTATTTGGACACTTGAGCGCCTAAAACAGATTAATTTAATTAAAAAGATCACAAAATATTAAATAAAATTGGCATTTGCAAACAAATGATGCAAGACTTCACTTTTTTGAGCCATTTTTGAAGCAACCTTTAATCAACTAGTCTCAAGGTGATTTTTAGTGGATATATGAAGTCAACCAGACATTTGAGAACCAGAAAGATTTTATTTATACCATTGTTTTATCATTCAAAAACCTAACAAACTTACTGTTAAGTGTTTTCCTTGAAAAGTGTGTGTGTGCTGTCTTGGTTTTCTATTTTGTTACCTAATGCAATAACATTCATACATTTAATCGTGACTTAAATGTTCAAATACTAAATTGAGCCACTGCGATGTATATAACAAAATGTCCTTTGAGTGTACAGAGCACTCAAAGAACAAATTTATGAAACACAATGAATCTATTGAAAGTATAAACTACTTGGTTCCAATGCACTTAAACCAAAAATGAACCTAAATGTCTATTCTACCCATGAGGACAGTAAAAGATGAATTCTCTCTTCAACTTTACTTGCTGTCTGTCCAAGCTAACCAGATGTGTTTGTTAAGTCTTCAGGGCTAAATATTACCACTACAGCTTGTTCCCAAAGACTTAACCTCCATCAGCCATTAATGTTATTTTTAGAGTCCTCTGGGTCATTGTGAAACAAGCAACATAAAGGTTGTCTAATGGAGATGCAGGGCAGCAGCGCTTAATTTGAATTTGTTTTAGTGCTGAGCTCACCTAAGGACTCTAAGAATTGAAGTGAAACATCACATGAGAGGAAAACAAGCTCTCCATTCGGCTGCGTTTGCACTGCAAAGCGAGTGACCTCACTTTTAGCCAATGGAAACGGAGAAATAAAAACAGAATTCAATTTGCATTTCCTCAAAGAAACACTGTATATCAAGTACTTTCAAGGCAGCAAAATAATTAAATTAATTAGACGACAATAGGTTAAAAGTTCTGCTGCTGAAATCGGCCTGTGCTTACTGAAATTCGAGTCGCTGCCCCCAGTGGCTGAAGCTGGAAGTGTTGTTCTTGTGAGCTTCAGTTTCTGGGTTAAAAGTCCATTTTTTGTTTTAAATGATGTAATACCGTCAACAGGAATGCATATTTAATAAGCTCCACCCCCTAACCCAAACCCTAAACCTAACCGTCAGTGGTGTAAAGATGTAATTTTTGAAAATGCAACTTCAAAAACGCACTATCAATAGCTCTACAGAAAAGGATGAACACATTTAAATTGATGCAAAAATGTGTGACGGGGCAGTGCTGGGTAGTAACGTAATATGGATTACATAATCAGATTGCAAAAATGTAGTTCTTGTAATTGGATTACATTACATTTTATAATGTGCATAATCAGATTACAGTTACATTTTATGGATTACATGATTACATTCTTGATTACATCACCAATCAGCCAAAGGCAATAAGTAGTGCATATTTTACTAATTATGCTCCTAAATTTGAAAAGAGTGGTTTGAGCCAGAGCCTGAAATATATGTGACAGGCCTAACTAGGTAGAACTACATACACTGAAGACACTGGTTTCCTTTCCTCATTTGACCACATGCAAAAATAACTTTACTTTCAAAGAGACACTGAGCAATGTAATCTTTGCTTTACAAAAATTATATCCATTGAAAAAGACTCCACATCCAAGAAGCATTTGGAGGTTCTGTATGTTCTCTATATGAATCATTATATATGTTCTCTAAATATAAATTTTTTACTCATCATCTGACAAATAGCAAGTTTCCATTTGATTTTATGTTTACTAATGTTTAAAAAAGGAGTGTTAATTGGTACTTAACACATTTAAAATTAATGATTAGATTTTCATCAAAATAGGCAATATCCAAAAGCAATCCAAGAGTTATCAGATTAGATTACCCGGAAATTGTAATCTAAAAATTGCATAACAGATTACTTTAACAGACCCGGATCTAGAACGGTTACATTTTGGGGGCAATAACATATACATTTGGTTACATTGTGTCTTCAGTTTCAGCACATTTGGTTAGGGTTAGGGTTAGGGTTAATGCCATGACTATATAATTCGACCCTTTGCTTCACTTGCACTTGGGGGGTATAGGGATCATTTGGGTACACAGCACCCCCTTAGATCCAACCCTGCTACTTAAGTTGTGTAATTTGTAATCAGTACTTGATTACATTTCAGAAGTAATCTACCTAGCACTGGATGGGGGATGGTACTTGTCAATAATTCAGCTGAATGGGGTTGATTTCAGGGTACATTGAATTTCGGAACCAACATGTCGACTTGTGTGATCATGTTGAACACAGCAATGTTTTTTGTCATTTTGAAGCTCGACAGCCCTTTTTTCACTTTTCTTATATGGAAATCAGTGGCCAGTACTTTCATTTTCCTTTAGTGTTCCACAGAAGAAAGTAAGTCATACAGGTCTGGAACAATGTGAGGGTGAGTAAATAAAGACAGAATCTTAATATTTTTGGGGGTGGACTATCCCTTTAAGGCTGAGATTTATTTCTAAAACAAAGTTTGAATGATGTATGAACATTAATCGGTTCAGGCTAAATTAACTGCAGAAATGTAATACTGTTGTTTAGGGGTTTAGAAAACAAAAAGCTAAACAGAATGTTTGAGGAATGTAGAGTGCTGTCTTGCAAGCAATGTTATAAATGAATAAAACTCACTTAGACCGCCGATGAGGGCTTTTACGCACACACATAGCCTCTCAAAAGTGTGTGTAGTGGTGGGAGGAAGAGGAAACAAGGACATCAAGAGAAAAACATCCACAGAAAATAGAGAGAGAGAAAGAGAGATACAGAAAGCACATGTGCACACACAATGTACCATGTGCTTCTCTCTGAGGTCATGCCTGATTTAAAGTGTAGTGAGTTGAGAGCGCGGAGCAATTTTCATCAGGGAATTTTCATTGGAGATAAGCAGCTGCACAACTGTGACTGTTTATTGTGTGGTGTCTTCTTGATCGTGTGGAAGAGATGGATGCTCCTCTTCCTACATCCTTGTACAAATCTGTACTGATTAGCTCTGATTGGAGAATCACAAGCACCTACAAATACTACACTTACACCTGTAATGATTTACACAATCCATTGCATGCTTAAGTTGATCCTACAACACAATGCATGCTGCTTTCACTTTTACGCTTTGTTGCCTGGATGCTTAATATTACAGTAAAAAGCTAAATATTCATACATTAACAGAATTAAAAATAATACAGTAGGTTAACAGAAAAGTTCACACAAAAAATGAAAATTCTTGTTGTTATTTACTCAACGTCATGTCTTTACAACCCTACGTGACTTTCTTTCCTCAACTCTTTCCCAAAGTGACCATGACTGTCAAGCTTCAAAAAGGGCAAAAAAAAAAGTACAATATTATAAAAGTATCCCATACTGAAATCTGATATATGGCCAGAATATATATCAAATTAAAGTTCATATACATTTGAGCATGTACATATTCAAATTTCACTAGTATTTAAAAAAAACAACAAAAAAAAAAAAAAAAAATTGCCATTTCTTTAATATTTTGAAATATATGTTACATATACTGTATGTACAAATATGTGACTTTTTATATCAGTTAAAACCATATATGAACATATATTTCATACGTGTTTTACATGTATTGCCTCTAGTTATATGACTTATGCGATATGTTTAAAGTATCCTCTCACGTCACTTGTGACTATTTGCCATGCGATGTGTTTGAATTTCTTATATTGTTAAGTTAATATACTGTATTTTACCAGCCAGTGGCATATCACAGAGACTTTTAGCCACATAGTGCATCATTTGGTAGCTTATGCAAGTGATGACTCATACTGTAGAGTGTTGCCGCATACAGTGAAAGATCGATCTTATAATTAAAGGCGCTGTAAGTGATTTTAGCCATTCTAACTTCCACGAGACTGACGCCGGATTCACACATACTCCGTGAGCGGGGCGTGAGGGAGGCGTGAGCAACGCATTGCATTTGGGCTTTCACATTGGCCACGTCGCTTCTCTAGGATCCCACGGCAATGGCAGGCAGTCTGCACTTGTTTATCAGCATACTTGGTCGTGATTAATATATCAATGTCCCTTTCAAGGCAGGTCAGTCCACTCTGCGGTCATCTTTGGAATGCTCTCGGGCAGGCTGGGCAGGTATTTTCTTTGTAAACAAGCGTCATAAATGTACAGCTTCTATCTATTTGAATGGGGAAAGACTGAAATTTCCAAAAAAGCTGGTCAAAATGCAGACCTTTAAATTGTAGTGTATAGTTGGTTTGGTTTAAATATTGTTTATTTGTTTTTGCGTCTTTTCTAAAATCGCCTGATTATTTAAGTTTTCTGCTGCACCCAGAGCCACTGAGTTCTGCTTGAGCCGCGCGGCAAAAATAGGCTTGGTGCCGAAACTATCTGCTCACTGCCGCATCTGGGATGCGTCACCTCGTGACTCATGCTTTTAATGTAAAGGGTGTAATCTGTTAACATGGGCACCGAAACTAAAACACGCTGCTCACGCCCCGCTCACGGAGTATGTTTGAAACAGGCCTGAGCTGTTGATTTAGCCACGCCTCCTCTTTTCAAAACACTGCAGCAATATCACTGAAACCGACACAAAGCATGTTCCCACGGTTGTCAAACACAACAGTAGTGAAATAGCGCCATCAACTCACAAATTATAAATCAGAATATGGCAGTAAGCCTCAATAATTTGCTGCAATTACAACACAATGAGAACGTACACAATTACTGACAGGCAGAAAGTGTCAGAGACACATGTTGGTTTGCTGTTTACAGAGTCTAGAGCTGTCACAGAGACTGGTCAGATATCTCAGGACACTTATTTCAGTGATATCTTTCAGGGAGTAGGAAAATTTTTGCATACCTTTCTATGAAAAAATTGCTTACAGCCCCTTAAAAAAATCTAAAATTGAATACATTGATGCATCTGAAAAATCTATATTTTTAGCCAGCCCTATAGTAACCGTTAAGCTTAAAAGTGACAAAATTAATAATAATTAAAAACAAAATCTATAAAACTAACACAAAAATAGTCCATTCGACTCGATATTCTGAATCGTCTAAAGCAATACTATAACTTTGTACATGGACTGAAATGTAAGATATATTCTGAAAATTATGCCCACTGACATAGCTCTGAAATCTTATACACGCATGCATCCAGTTCAAAACATTCAAACGCATCGCATCACAGTCGGCCTCTAGACAAGATCTGGAAGATTTTCAGTCTGTTTTTCTCATGTTCCAGATATTTTTTTCTTGAAATTACAGATTGATGAAATAATTTATCATATGATGTGAGATCAAGGTGTTTTCTATTCCAAGAGCTAACATGGAAAAACTGCAGGAATTGTAGCTGCTTTAGAAAATACTTGAATTTTACTTTCATTCAACTGTTCCCAAATATATTCCTTGGTTTGCTAAAGAAAATGTTACAGAAAGTGGTTCTTTTTCATCTTATGCTTCATTTATAACCTTTTTGTCCCAGCCTGTGAAAGCACAGCTGGTTGTTTTGTAGATCTAGGCCAGACATTTCATCATGCAGGTCCTCAGAGGAGATGTTAGCTGTAGTCACACACTGGCAAAGAAGCCACATAAAAAAGAACAGAAAGACTTACTAAAGGTTAATCTGTTAAAGACAACATCTAAAAAAATGCTGCATATTTAGTGTAGACATAAAACAACATTATTACAAAAATCATTATTAATCCAGTGTGCTGATTGTGTTAATCTACTTTATATTTATTTGTGATAAAGTTAGAGTGAATTCACAAAAAAAAAAAAAAAAAAAGAAAAAGAAAAAGAAAAAGAAGAACATTCTGTCATCACTTCAGACCTTTTTGACTATTTCTTTTGTGGAAAGCAAAAGGAGAAGTTTAGCAGAATGTCCACACTGCTCTTTTTCACACCATGAAAGTGAGTGAGTACTAGGGCTGTAAAGCTCCAAAATGACAAAATACACCATAAAAGTGCCAGTAAACTTGTCCATATGATGATTGTGTAATGGTATATTACAACATAGTCCCATGACAACTTGTAATAATTCATATGAGACTGTAAGATATCATACAACCTGGCTCGTTCGAAAAGGTTAAACTTTTATTTCCATAGAGACAAACCAATCAAGAAACAGAATTTAAAATCTATACAATACAGGCATAAAATGTTAGCTATCCTCCTGTCCGACACTTTATTTTAAGAAAGGAAACATCAGAGGGCATGCTGAGTGACTCCAGTCAGGCTTCCTAAGCAAACCAATTGGCCTGGTTGCTAGGGTGGGTAGAGTCACGTTGGGTTAACCTCCTTGTGGTCATTATAATGTGATTCTCGCTCTCGGTGGGGCGCATGGTGAGTTGTGCATGGATGCCGCGGAGAATAGCGTGAGCCTCCACACACGCTACGTCTCCGCGGTAACGTGCTCAACAAGCCACGTGATAAAATGCACGGATTGACGGTCTCAGGCGTGGAGACAACTGAGATTCGTCCTCCGCCACCCGGATTGAGGCAAGTCACTATGCCACCACGAGTGCATTGGGAATTGTGCATTCCAAATTTGGTTACTCATTTCATATTTCTTTATGCAATACAAATTACTGATGCATGCCAATAACCTGTAATACTCTTCCCTCATCTCATTCCAAACCCGTTGTATTCTTTCTTCCGTTGTACACAAAAGTGATCATTTTCCTATTAAAATCATGGTTAGGTTTAGGGTTTGGGTAAGGGGTTAAACTGTCATGGTTCTGGCTTATCTGCCGGTTCCTATTGTGTGTCTGTGTGTTTTCCTTTGCCTCGGGAGCAGAGCAATCAACGTTTATTTCGAGACGCTCGTTTGCGCCACTCACGACGTAATCACCCCCACCTGTGTGTCATTACCGCTGTGTATTTAATTTCCCTCTCGTGCCTCGTCTAGTCACCAGATTGTTCCCGTATGTTTTTGGTGTGCAGTCTTGCCTTCCTGTCAGTCTGTTTTCACCTTTGTTCTCTCAGTATTTTCCAGTGTGGATTCAGTGGTTACTGCTCCTGGACACTTGCTTGGAACTGTTACTGCTCTCTGGATTACTCACCTCACCACATTGCCATCCTCTCCACCATTCTTCGCCCGGGTGTCTCAGCTCATTACATCCATCACTGCTCTGTGGATTACTCACCTCATCGCTGTTACAATCCTCGCCACCATTCCTCGCCTGGGTGTCTCAGCTCATCACAGCCATCACTGCTCTGTGGATTACTCACCTCATTGCTGTTATCATCCTCACCACCATTCCTCGTCCGTGTGTCCCAGTTCATCACTGCCATCATCGTCACTCACCTCTTTGCAACCAGGACCGGGTTTTCAGTCACCAGTTCATTATTACATTAATTTGTGTTTCAATAACTGTTTTCATTTTTATTCCCTCTGCACTTGGGTCCTTCCTTAAACCACTCCTGACATAAACTTAAGAAAAATCATAATATCATTCATTGGTTTATTTATTTTCCTCTATGAGAGTAAAAGTCGTAAATTTTTGTACAAGCCAACTCGTACAATTACTTACAATTTCGCCATCTCATATTATTATGACTTTTCATGAGACCAGGATGGTACAGAATATTACAAGTGCCTCATTCAATAGATCTACACTGCCTGGCCAGTCATTGGACTGCCTTTAGCTTTGATTGTGTCGCGCATTTGTCGTGACATTGTTTCAACAACCTTATGCAACATTACAACATTTATTTCCGTCCAGAGTTGCATTAATTTTTGGCCGAAATCTTGTATTGATGACGGGAGAGTCGAACCACACCGTAAAGTCTTCTCCAGCACATCTCAAAGACTTTCAATGGGGTTAAGGTCAGGACTGTGTGGTGGCCAATTCATGTGTGAAAATGATTCCTCCCTGAACCGCTCTTTCACAATTTGAGCTTGATGAATCTTTGCATTGTTGTCCTGGAATGTGCCCATGCCGTCAGGGAAGAAAAAATCCATTAATGAGAGAACCTGGTCATTCAGTACAATCAGGTAGTCAGCTGACTTCATTTTATGGCAGCATAACGTTGCTGAGCCTAGACCTGACCAATTGAAGCAATCCCAGATCATAACACTGCCTCCAGAGGCTTGTACAGTGGGCACTGTGCATGATGGGTGCATAGCTTCATGTGCTTTCCTTCTTACCCTGACATGCCATCGCTTTGGAATAGGGTAAATCTGGACTCATTAGACAACATTACCTTTTTCCATTGCTCCACAGTTCAATCTTTAAGCTCCCTAGCAATTTGAAGTAGTAGCAATTTGATGTGTCTTCACCAAAGGTTTTATTGATCTCCGATCACAATCATTCAAGATGTTTTTTCCGACCACATTTCTTCCGTGAAGCTGACGGGTCACCACCATTCTTTTAGGTTTTAATAATGTGTTGGACAGTTCATTTTTTAAATTTTTTTACCCAATTTGGAATGCCCAATTCCCAGTGCGCTTTTAAGTCACATAGTGATTCGCCTCAATCCGGGTGGTGGAGGATGAATCCCAGTTGCCTCCATGTCTGAGACCATCAACCCGTGCATCTTATCACGTGGCTTGTTGAGCGCAGAGACATAGCTTCACGCCATCCACCGCGGCATCCGCGCTCAACGCACCACACCGAGAACGAACCACATTATAGCAACCATGAGGAGGTTACCCCATGTGACTCTACCCTCCCTAGCAACCGGGCCAATTTGGTTGCTTAGGAGACCTGGCTGGAGTCACTCAGCACGCCTTGGGATTCGAACTAGCGAGCAAGCGAACTCCAGGGGTGGTAGCCAGCGTCTTTTACCACTGAGCTACTCAGGCCCCGTGTTGGACAGTTCTTAACCCAATTCCAGTGATTTCAGCAATCTCCTTAGTTGTGGTTTCCTGTTCCGGTTGCTGCCGACTCGCTGCATGAGTCTGTTTGTTTGTAGCTTGCTAGCCTGCTTAGCATTGCTTATTCCTCTACGTTCATTGTTTTATCCTTTGCCATTTTACCTCTAGCTTCATTTTTTTTCTTCCACTTTTCTACTGTTTCAACTGCGTTTATATTACAATGCGCATGGTAATGTATATTACCATGTTTTACACAGATTATTGCATCAATCTCAAACATCTGCTGATCAGGAACTAACACAACAACAGCAAACAATTGCGTGAAGGATTCACATCTATCTCAAACCCTCGCCGCTCAAGAACAACCATAACAAAAACAACAACAAACAATTGCAGTCATGTCATCCGCTCATATTATTGCTTCCTTCATTGCATACCACATGTTTTACTATAGCTTCTTCCATCAGCAGTGAGGGGTTTACATGTGATAAATGTAAGGAATTAGTCAAGCTGATGGAGAAGGTTAATGAGTTAGAGGCACGCATCTGAACACTAGTGGAGGTCAGTGAGAAAGAGAAGCTGGTAGATACTGTTTAGGATGCGGGTAGAACAGCGAGCAACACACACACTTTGGTTCCAGCGGTAGAGCCCCCGCAGCAGGGTGTTTGGGTGACGTCTCGGCGGCATACTCGCTCAGCAAAGTGACACCAGTCTCCCATTCCTGTTATGGTTTCCAATCGATTTTCCCCACTCAGTGATTCACCCACTGAGAATCATATTGAAAGCGCCCTGGTTATAGGAGATTCTATTGTAAGGAACGTGGAAATAGAGACTCCAGACACTTTTGTTAAATGCATTTTTGGTGCCAGAGCGTCTGACATCAGATCAAATTTACAAGTGCTGGCTAATGCTAAACTTAGATTTTCTAAAATTGTTATTCATGTCGGCACTAACGATGTCCGGTTTTGCCAGTCAGAGGTCACTAGAGACAATGTTAAAGAGGTGTGTGAACTTGCAAAAATGATTTCAGACACTGTAATGTGCTCTGGTGGGAACCTCCCTACTCGTCGTGGTGACAAGGTTTATAGTAGATTAGTGTCACTGAAGGCTGGATGTCTGAGTGGTGTCCAGAAAATAGCATAGGATTTATAGACAATTGGAAGAGTTTTTGGGGTAGACCTGACCTGTTAAAGAGAGACGGACTCCATCCCTCCAGGGAAGGTGCCGCTCTCCTCTCTAGTAATTTGGCTCATAGTATTAATAGTGATAGTATTTGACTAACTGGGGCCCTGGTCAGGAAGCACACAAACTGGTTAATCGGAACATCTGCTAGCTGCATTGAGACATCACACAGGTCACATAAAATACAACACATAGAGTCTGTATCACCTATATATCACATAGAGACTGTGTCTGTTACCCGAACTACCAAACACAAACCCCTTACTAAATCATTTAGAAAGAAGTTGATTAAGGTAAAAATTGAAGATAAACATTATATAAAGGTAGGACTACTAAACATTAGATCTCTTTCAACCAAAACACTAATTGTAAATGAAATTACAGATCATAGTTTGGATGCGCTCTGTTTGACTTAAACCGGATGAATATATTAGTTTAAATGAATCTACTCCCCCAGGTTATTGTTATAAATATGAGCCTCGCCTGAAGGGTTGAGGAGGAGGTGTTTTTACAATTTACAGTGAAGTTTTTGGTGTTACTCAGAGGACAGGATATAAGTTTAAGTCTTTTGAACTAATAATGCGTAATGTGACACTGTCAGATACAATTAAAAAATCTCTGTCGTCTTTTGCGCTTGCTACAGTATATAGATCGTGATTTCCTTGGTGAATTTGCAAATTTTCTGTTAGATCTAGTAGTTACTGTAGATAGAGCTTTAATTGTTGGTGTCTTCAACATTCACATAATGAAAATGACACATTGGAATTAGCATTTATCGATACTCTAAACTCTCTTGAAGTCAGACAAAATGTGACGGGACCAACTCATCGGCATTATCATACGCTAGATTTAATTCTGTCATATGGAGTTGATATTGATACTATAGAAATTCTGTCACAGAGCGATGACATCTCAGATCATGACCTCGTCTCTTGTATGCTGCGATCAGCTAATGTTACTCAATCTACACCACGCTATCATTCAGGTAGAACTATTCTTTTGACCACATTGCTTCACTAATAATCTCCCAGGTTTATCTCATATAATCAGTAAGCCAAAGAGTCTAGAAGAACTTGAAATAATATCAGAAAGTCTTCTCTAGCACTCTTGATAGTGTCACCCCCCTTCGATTAAAGAAAATTAAAGAAAAAAGCCCCGCACCATGGCACAATGATCACACTCATGTTCTCAAGAGAGCAGCTCAGAAAATGGAGCGCAAGTGGAAAAGTACAAAATTAGATGTATTTCGTGGATAGTGTCTGTAGCTACACACGGGCACAAAAGCTGCCAGGTCAGCATATTTTAGCAAACTCATAAAAAAATAACCACAACAATCCTAGGTGTTTATTCAGTACTCTGGCTAAATTGGTTAGGAATAAAGCATCGACTGAAACAGATACTCTGTTGCAGCACTATAGTAATGACTTTATGAATTTCTTTACTGATAATTTTGAAATAATCAAATAAAATTATGTAATCGTCTGTCACAGTACCACAGAAAACAGTATCTCATAATTTTCCTCACAAGCAACTTCAATCCTTTGTTGTCATAGGCAGGCCCGGCTTCTGACAGCTATGCTAGGGTGGGCCGGGGAATATCATAGGTGGGCATTTGGGATGGGGGAAGGGTTACTCTACTAATTAGACTACTAATTTAATGTCTTTAATTGGCGTGTCAAGACTCAATATAACTATATTTTACACTCCCCCCATTAAAAATATATATTGAAATAAATAAACTGAAACATTGTATATAATCATACGCACTTACTTAGTTTACTAATTTTAACCACTAATAGTTATAAACATAACTAATATTGGCATTATATTCATTACTTTTCTGTTATAGCATAATTTAATGTACAGCTGCTTTGAAACAATGGCTGTTGTGAAAAGCGCTATACAAATAAACTTGACTTGACTTGACTCATAAGATTGAAGTATTAGGAAACAAAATAAAGCAATACACTTTTAGATAAATTAGAATTACAGCCTTAAAGCAAGTTACAAAGACAAATTAGAGTCCCCACGAATGCAAGGATGGAGTGGAGAGAAATAATATCAAGGAGGAAAATAAGGATGTAGTGAAAGGAAATATATTAGATGGAGAGATCAATAACATAATATTAAGATCCTAACATTTGACACAGATGGGAACTGCTTAAAGAAGTAATTATATAATAATAAATGATGACAATTCTTTCTGTTTGACAGAAATGTAATAAAAAATGATACTGCCCTATAATGGCAAAATGCAAAATTGAGTTCTGACTGAAACAGGTCTCTTATGATCTGTTCGGTGACAGACGAGTTTGTCTCATATGCTGAAATTCAGAGAAAACATTGTGTGAAAATGCAGTAACAACAGTTAGGTCTGCCAGAACCAGAAACATTTATCATGCTCTATAACTCTGCAAAAATTGAATGGCTTCTACCCTAATATTATTCTATTTGTTTCCCTGTCTCAATCTCGAGATTCATATCCCGAGGTTACCAGAGCCGGCCAGATCCACCTCCGTTCCTGCTTGATGTCAGACTCCACTGCTATGTGTCTCTGAGTGATGATGACTAAATGCAGCCGGTGCCAGCCAGACATCACTTCAGTCTATTACAGTGGACTTCAGGGGATGAACTGATACCAACTCCAACTGTAAGACATTGGATTCTTCATATGCCACTGCCTGAACCTTGCACTTAGGATAGACCTCACCAAAATGACCTGTTGGTTGAACTGTGATGCACCTCACTGATCTCTGCCTGTATCACCTCGGTCTAATGATGGACTACACTCTTAAAATGGAATACATAGACTTTTAATTATTTGCCAACAAAAGTCTTCATCAGCCAACTAATAAAGGACAATGCATCAATGTGAACTTCTGCAGTTAAGCCAGACTGAACTTCAAAGACATTAGTCATTAATCTTACAGTTCATACAAACTCTTTGTTTAAACACTGACCCTTAACACTTACTTAGTTATTTATGTGCAGTGCAGGCCATGGTTTAAAATTAGCAAACTAACATTGGCATTATATTCATGCTGTTTAGCCAGAGGGGAAGTGAACCTGGCTCTCCCAAGTTTATTTTTCTCCATTAATCAACATCTTGTAAAGTTTTGTGTTCCTTGCCACAGTCGCCTTCGGATTGCTCACTGGGTTCAAAATACAATTATTATTTAATTATTTATTTTTTTATACACAATTTACAATCATATTTAATCAAACTACACAATGATGACTATAAGACTTTATAGATATTTTTCTGTTAATGCATGATTTTCTGTAAAGCTGCTTTGAAACCTGGTGTGTTGTGAAAAGTGCTTTACAAATAAAAATTATTTGACTTGACATTTCTTTGCTTGATGCAGGCCAGTAATTTGCCCCTTCTGAAAAACAGAAACATCTTTTCCACGACCAGGGGATACGTCTTCTGACATGGCTGTTTAAGAAATGAGAAGCTATTAGGGCTGGGCGATATATATATTTTTTTTATATATCTCAATAGATGATATTCGATATATATATACATCTCGATAATTATGTATTTGCTCTAAAATTGCTCAAAAGTGTTTTTTATTAATTTTTTTATTTTTTATCAGAGGAACCATCATTTCATCCAAACAGCCATTGTAGCCAAGTAGATTAAATATTCTAATAATTCATTTTTCATTAACCCTTATGTGGTGTTCAGGTCAAATTGACCCATTTCAAATTTTTACTAAAAGAAAAATGATACAAGGATACAATTTTTCAACCTGAAACTCCATGGCCTTGGCTTATTTTCTGTGAAGAACATGTAAAAGAAAAAAAAAGTCTCTCTCCACTAGAGAGAGAGAGAGAGAGAGAGAGAGAGAGAGAGAGAGAGAGAGAGCACACACACAGATAGAGAGAGAGAGACATACACACACATACACATGCTACATTGTTACAATCCAAGCACCGAGAACCCGTCTGCTCCCGCCTTCCCACTCTCTTTACCCTCTATAGTGTGGGAACCTTCAGAGACACACATACAGACACACAGAAACCTGCACGCACACATGTACATATGCACACACACTCACTCAGTCACTAGATAGGTATATCTCCTGAAGAAAATGTGAGTGGTTCTTGCTGTGGCAAAATTTCTCACCATGATGTCCCACCAACTGCCCAAGGTTGAAAACAGCCACCCACATGACAGTAGGATGTTCTGGTCCAGAGATATTGGTGTTGTTCCATGGTTGCTAGGGTAACCACATCTAGTTGCTAGGCAGTTACCAGGGTGATACATATCAAGGCTCCTTAATATCCTGAGTGAAATAAGGCAACCCGGAAGTCTCTACGATTTTCTGGTGCAGAGGTATGTTTTTTGCTATTTGTTTGCCAGGGTAAGCCAATGTGGTTGCTAGGCAGTTACCAGGGTGATACTAAGAAGGCTGCTTTCTGTCTTGAGTCATACAAGCCAACAATGAAATCTCTATGACATTCTGATCCTGAGATACACATATAAGCGATTTGGAATGGAAGTCAATGGGGTTTGGTTGCTAGGGTGCTCTAAATAGTTGCTAGGGCATGGCTAAGTAGTTTCTATGATGATACTTGAAGACTGATTGCTCACCCAAGTTAAACAAGCCAACTCTCATGTCTCTAGGACATTCTGATCCGAATAAATCCCTCTCAGCCTTTTTGAATGGATATCAATGGGGCTGGTTGCTAGGGTGCTCTAAATGGTTGCTAGGGAGTGGTTAACCATTAAACAGAGTGATTCTTATTGGCTGCTTACTAACCAGACTCAAAGGCGCTAATCCGCAAGTCTCTAAGACATTCTGTTCTGAAGATATCCATGTCTTTATTATAGTAGATTTTTTACATAAATTATAACTTTATCATAAAAAACGAATGACACTTCCATTGTTAAATGTGATCTAGTAGAGATTAATTGCAAACATTAATCATATATTTTATCTATATTGTTTGGAATTGAGATAAAGACAATATATGTTAAGGAGTTTTTTATGTACATTTTTATTTCTGTATTGCTTTTAAAACCCCAATAATGTCCCGGGTCAATTTGACCCGAACATTACTAAAGGGTCCAAGAAGTGAACACCACACATAAACACAAGGGAAAATTAAATTCAATAATTTTCATTGATATGCACTTTATATTTATATTTCATACACAATTATACATAGTAGCTTAATAAAAACCATTATTTACCTTCAAATGTTTTTACTGTGCAAAGCTACTTCACTTATTTATGAAACCCCAGCTAAATATTGCATAATACTAAATAATTACTGCGGGACATGTAAGGTTGACTATTATAATATAATGCTGAATTATCATTATTATTCTGATAATTAGATTTGCGTTATACAAAAGTAATATATTTCTGTCCAATTTACTTCATCTTCACCTGGGGGCTTTTATTTTGACACCGAAAGTTCTTCAGTATTTACTTCTACTGCACAAGGAGCTTTTATTTCGACACAGAAAAGGCAATAGACCTTTTTCACACTCCAGGTTTTGGAACACTGAATTAAACAAGTGCAGGTGACAGAGGTGAATGGGAGGCCACAGCAAATATTATTTTCTCTTACGCATTTGCTCCAAGAACAAAATAAAAAAATCTACTATTACATTTGAATGACTTTCCATAAAAAAATATTTAAAAAAAAAATAGAGTGCGGTGGATTAAGAAAGTTAGGTAGGAGAAAATGCCAAATTTACTGTCACTCTCTCAGCAGCTGTAATCGATACCCCCTTGCAGCTGTAGTAATTTGTATTTTTAAAACTGATTCCAGGGTAATATAACACAAAGCATAATGTTATAAACTCAATATTTAAAAAAGTGATCATATAAAAAAGTTTGCTAGATTTACACTGCTAAATAAGGCGGAAACGCGTCATCACAGTCTGTGAAAAAGGTCTGTGTGTATTTGACAGTTTACAATATTCTGCATTTAATGAAACACTGTAGTCTCCTCCTTTTCTGTTATTCTGTGCCACATTTGTAGATTTGTATAATAACTTGTAACTGTTACTAGTGTTTGGAATTGCGCAAATGCTTGAACCTGCATTACTTAGATTTCACAATGCACGTGAACTGATCTGAGAGCGCCGCCACGCGCGTGCACACAGATCAGCGCGTCACTGGTTTGTTCTGAATCACACATTTATGTGTCTTTAAATCACAGCCTTTTGTGGATTAATAACCACATATGACCAACTGGCCATTTTGATGTTATTTTTTTAATTGTGCAGCCCTGAAAGATCATGAACTTAGTCTACTAATGCGCTCTTTATGAAACTTAATGGCCAAATGAAAGCACATTAATATTATTGCGATATTGATAATATTGGTCAATTTTACATCGTCAACAAAATGTATTTGTTAATATTCATTATATCACCCAGCCCTAGAAGCTATACACTGCATAAGTTAGTAGGGCTGCCCCCTAATAGTCGACCAAAGGTTAGTCGATGAGAAGAGTCTTGGTCGACCAAGTTTTGATTGGTCGGTTGGTCGCAGAAAAAAAAAAACTCCACGGGAAACTGACGAAATGTTACCGCTGGTTGGACGCTAGGTGGTACTATGGGGTAATTTTTGTTTAGCAGGGTTAGGGTTAAGCCTAGACAATAAAGCTAGACACCTTGATTTCAAACTTTGAACTTTTTTATTTATTTTTACTAAAAATTCAAATGGAACTGGAAAAAAATTAAGTGCAATTAAATAAAATGTGTGTTGTTCAAATTTTTGAAAGATGGCTTTACAACATTTGTGAAGGGCAACATCTCTCTGGCAAAGAACCTACTTCATCTGTGCATTATCTACCAGTCGGGTATTTCGTTGTCCTGGAAAATACATAATTTGTGTGAAAAAATTTGTTTTGTTCCCTCCTTCACGATATATATAAATCATATATATCGCAATATCCAATTACATCAGCAGCCCCCGGGCTGAGGGATCGGTGAATATTCTTGTTTTAGTGATTGCTCTAGACCTCACTTTCACTTGATAAAAGGCGTGCCTAAGGGTCTCGTCTGGCATCTGCTCCAGAGGGAAATTCCTTGCAGGGAATCCTCTAAGGGATGCGGAAGCCGTGACTTCCCCCTCCCTTATGTCCTCCTGACGTGGAGCTGATGTAGACGACCCTGGCACCGCCTCCCCAACCAGCAAATCACACACCACACACCGATTCGTTTTCTTGCAGGACCACACATATTTCCCTCAATAAAGTAGTAAATGCCAGCCAATTTGTACGCAAGATTAGTGGATGGGAGAGGCGGGGACTAACCACAGCCTCAACACTATGCTTTTGTCCCAAAATTGAATGATGACCATCACTAAAGGGTAATTTTGGATATCCCTGTGCACACATCTTACCTTCACCCGCCGGCCTGTATCCAAAGCCTCGGATTGAACCAAGCTTTGGTGAATGAAGATTTGATTACAACCTGAATCCACCACGGCTTGGTATGTACCCCCCTTAATACTCAAAGGTACCCAGTACGCTCCTGCTCGATCGAGGGCGGCCTGTGGTGCATCAGGGATCTGGACCAATGTCTCCACCTCCATCATGGGGCCTTGGTTCAGGTTCCCCACAGCTCCAGCAGACTGGCCCAGACTTCACACCCACACCCACAGCAGTGGATTCACCAGCCTGTGGGGGAGAGCAGAGAGGGTTACGGAAAACTGGCAGGTTGAATGGTCCACGGGACCATAATTCTCCGTTTCCGGGGAATAGGAACGGGACGAGGGGAAGGGGAGGGAGAAGAGAGAGAGGAAGAGAGAGAGAGAGAAGAAGGTGCTCGCCGGCCCCCGAATATGCCACACTATGGTCCTCAGCCAGCTGGACCACCCCATCAGTGACGCCGGTCGGTGGCACTGGACCCACTCCACTGTCCCTTTCGGTAGCCGGATGATGAACTGCTCCAATACCACCAGATCGAGTATCTCCTCGGCATCACAATCATCAGCCAGCAGCCATCTTCGGAATGCAAACGGGAGGCCAAGCTCACCGAGCGGAAGGTATTTGGACGCAGGTAGTTGGTGGGCCACGAGTTGGGCAGCCCTCTGGGTGCTGGGCCAGTTCCATGCTCCAGCTGTCCACTCAAAGAGGTTAAGGAACGCCTCCATGTCATCTTGAGGTGTGCGGTACGGCAGTAGGTGGGTCTGGGGTCATGGTGGAAGATCCCTCCTGGTGTACCAAGCTCTGTAGCACCTGGCGGTCCTCCGCTTAAGTCTGGAAGAGCGCCTGGAACTGCTGCTCCTGTACCAGATGCAGCTCAAGCAGAGACTGATGTTGTGCTTGGTGGATGCTGGCGAGGGTCTTGAATACTTCGGCCAGCGTTGAGGACTCCATGACAGTGTTTTCTTCCTCCTAATTCCTGGGTTTCGGAACCACTGTGACAGGTCACTAACTCTCTTTATGAAGGAGGAAGTGGAAGCTGGATAAACAATCCACGTAGTCTTTAATTCACAATACTGTTTAATATCACACAAACGGGTAGTTTTCAGCTCAACATAAACATACACAGTCAGGTTCGTGTGTCGCTCTCTCTCTCCTCTTCGGTGGTCTGGATTTTATCCCTCTCCAGCTCTCACTGCAACACAAAACAGCTGTTAGAGATAATTTCTCAGAGGAGTCAATCCTTAGCACTCTTCCTCTCCTGGCCTCGCTCTCTACAGTCGCTCGGCCACGCCCCCATCACCACAATGGGATAACCTGGTCATTCAGTACATTCAGGTAGTCAGCCGACTTCATTGTATAGCCGCATCATGTTGCTGAGCCTAGACCTTACCAACTGAAGCAACCCCAGATCATAACACTGCCTCCAGAGGCTTGTACAGTGGGTATTATGCATGACAGGTGCATCGCTTCATGTGCTTCCCTTCTTACCCTGATGCACCCATCATTTTGGAATAGGGTAAATTTGGACTCATCAGACCACATGACCATTTTCCATTGCTCCACAGTCCAATCTGTATGCTCCCCAGCAAACTGAAGTTGTTTTTTTCCAATTAGCTTCACTAAAAAGTGGCTTTCTTGTGGCCACACAGCTGTTTAGTCCCAATCCTGTAAGTTCTCATTGCATTGTGCATGTGGAAATGCTTTTACTTTCACTATTAAACATAGCTGTGAGTTCTACTGTCAATTTTTTACGATGTGACTTCTGTTCAAAAGGCCCAGGTATGCTCAGATGTGATGGATAATTCTGACCAATCAGATTGCTTGATGTTATGGCAGCCTATGATCAACAAATTTATATTCAGTAAACTCATTGAAAGAACTTGGAAACTGCATGGTGATTCTCTTCAAATAAGTGTCATCACACACAGTTCTGACCGACTGTCTGCAGCGTTTCGAATTCATCCGAATTAGTGCCTAAATCTAAACCCCCTCTATTTCAACTTCACCAAGCGTTTTAGTGATCTCTGATCACGATCATTCAAGAATTTTTTCCGACAACATTTCTTCTGTGAAGCTGACGGTTCACCACTATCCTTCCAGGTTTTAATAATGTGTTGGACAGTTCTTCACACAATTCCAGTGATTTCAGCAGTCTCCTTAGTTGTCTTCTTTACTTGATGCAGGCCAATAATTTGCCCCTTCTGAAACACAGTAACATCTTTTCCACGACCACGGGATATGTCTTTCGACATGGTTGTTTAAGAAATGAGAAGCTACACACTGCATCAGTTAGGGTTAAAAGAATTGTTGCCAGCTGAAACATATTAATCACTGTAAAAATGATCCAATCATAGGCTCTTAAGTATCTGCTTATTTAAAAAAAAAAAAAAAAAGAAACAGCAACTTTATTTTTTGGCTAGGCAATGTATAAAAGTTTGGTTTTGACTCATTATGTGTAAAGTGTGTCCAAAGATGTGTGAAAGAAAGTTTGGAATAAGTGTACATTTTCAGGAAATTTTTATGAAAATAGGATGTTCTGAGATTTGGAGTTGTAAGGATACTAGTGAAGGATTCAAGTCAGATTTATAATTTCTACTACAGATGAGATCCACACAATACATTTGTCATTAAATAAAGTCTCTTTACCATTTCTGTTCTTCAGAATCAGTTATTGATAAAAAAAATAAAAAAAACATCAAAAAAATTAACATTTAATTCTAATCACACATAACCAGTGTTGGGTGTAATGAATTTCTAAGTAATTAATTACTGTAATTAAATTATTTTTTCACTGAAAAAGGTAAAGTAAGGGATTACTCTTAATTTTCAGTAATTTAATTACAGTTACTTCTGATGTAATTGCATTAAATACTGTATAGACTATAGAAAATTTAAAATTTAAATTTAACATCTATTGTTAAAATAAATGTTTTCTAATTTAACGCTGCCCCCTTCAATTCTTTGGCCAGTTCATTAATAATTAATTTTAATTTTATATGATTTATTTGAAAGAATTAAAAGAACAGTTTCATGTCTATCCTTGTATTTTTCATCTGGTCGAGTTTGATGAGGGTTTTAGAAAGTAATTAGTAATAAGTAATGCAATTACTTTTCAGACAGAGTAGTTAGTACAGTAATCTAATTACACTGTAGAAGATGTAAAGAGTATTTAGTAATTAATGACTTTTTTAGAGGAACTTGCCCAACACTGCACATAACATAGATGCGGTAAAAAAATCTATTCGACTCCACCCCAGTTTATATGCGCTCATCTGAGGCTATGTCTGCATTAATCCAGATACATTTAAAAACACTGTTTTCATTTTCAAAATGCTCTCTGTCCACACTGCCATTTTCAAGCGTTATCCAAAAGTTGCTCATCCACACAAACATGAATGAAAACTCTTAAATCCCCTTACTGCACATGTGAAAAATCGTCGTTCCATGTACAGTCTGAAACTTAGTGGCCTGAAACACTTCTGTGAGATGCTGCTGCTGTTCATAAAAAGACATTTTTAGCACTTGTTCTTCATATCAATGTAAATACTTGTAAATAGTACAAATTATGCATGGAAACAATAAACATGTAACAATATATATATATATATATATATATATATATATATATATATATATATATATATATATATATATATATATATAAACCAAATCTTAATCTGTGTACTTGTAAACAGTTTCAATTCGAGCCAGTACAGGATACTGGATATCGGTCCACACAATTTGAAGGTCAAGGCAGTTCCTCAGCCAAAAAGCCCAATCATCTGAAAGTTGGATAAACAAACTCACTTAATCAGTTTTGTTTTTTGCCTGAGTATGTGCACATCTGGAGAACTGCACATCAAATGATGTAGCAGCACTTGAAATTAGCTCACTTTTGAGAGGATTAGAATGTTTTTCTTTTAATAAACCCTTCCACTCAGATTATCCGCCTAGAATATCTCTCCATTTCCTCTGTGCATGCCTTTAAAATGATTGCCCTGACAAGATGAGAAACCTTTAATCTACCCTTAGGTGGCTCACTGTATGATAGAAAGGGGTTTTGAAATGCAGAGGTTTCCAGCTACCAGATTACTGCGAGAATAATGTGCCATCCCTATTTCTGTATTACAAGACCACTGTATCGCTGTATATGAGTTTAATGTTCAAGCTCAACATGCCATTATAGTAATTTAAATTTAAAGTAAAATTTGTCTTACAGTATACGTCTTTTATGTCTGTCTTTTATTTTAGGTAATAAAATCAAACAAAGGCAAGATTGAACGGGAACTTGTGAGGAAAAAAGCATTGTCACTTTTCAACACCATATTCCCTTGGTGAAAGCTTGGTGATGAGGTAGTGTTGGTTGTAATCTTGTTATGACATGTAATCACCATTGCTTACTGAATTTATATCAAGTTGTTGGAAGTCATAAAAGTAATGTTTTCATAAGCAAATAATGTGAAATCATATTAGTAATAGTTTTCCTTTATATCAGTATCACATTTGTGAACACAGGGATGATTTTTCAATACATTTGGTTTGAGCTGATGATAAGATTTGAGCTTTTATCTAATCAAAATATTTCAAACAAAGCATGCTTTCTTGGGAATATTATTTTAATTGGAAATCAATTTATTGGTTTTTCCTATGTCCTCAATATCGCTTTCCATCCTATTAGTCTTTAGTAAAATTCCTTAAAGGAATGCTCACAAAATCTAAGGCCCTATTTTAAGAGCGCAAGTGTTATGCGCAAAACAATGCCTTAAGTCATAAGCACAAAGTCAATGGGCATGGCCGTGAAGTTTTGGTATTTTCGTACAAGCAAGCGCTAAGTCTAGGTGCAAGTGGGTTTGACGAAATCGCCCGCGCAACGCGCAAATGGTGTGACCAAGAGCCATTTAATTCTGAGGTTCTTCTCCGGTTATTCAACGTCTGCATCCTATTATATAGTCCATTCCCTCAAGCATCAACGATTTAAACAAAGACAGCACATTAATAAGACGTTGGCAGTGTGAATGGACTGTATACAATGTATTAGAAGAATTGAAAATGACGTTCTTCTGTGCATTAACTGTGTCCTTGGTGAATGTCAGACATATTTCTATGACAGTGACACGCTCCTTTTGTACGCATGGAAAATGTGATTCTCGTCAGAATTTGGAAGTATGCGCCATTAAATTAGGTAATTATTATTAATCATTTTCATTTACTGACACACAAATCATGGTTAATATAAACAGTGATTGTATCGGCGCGCACTTCACTTCTAGCGGTCGATTTTCGGAAAAATTTTATTCATTTACTGAAACACGAAAAAATTTAACCAAAAATATTTCTAAATTCAAATTACACTTCAGATGAAACAAAAATATAATAAAAATAACTAACTGGTTCAAAAAGAAATATTTAAATTCAAGCATTTTACCCTCACCAACTTGTTCCGCCAACTTTTGTAGTGACTTAAAAATCATTCTATGACAACTGGTGGAAAATTACTAGTCAAAATTAAACATAATAAATATGTATAATAATAATAATAATAATTGAAAAAATAAACCATGACCTCTAGAAAGTTTAACACAAATCTCATAATTTATTTATTTATTTTTTTCAACAAACCGCTTCAAAAGCAATAGAAGGGACATCGTTTAATGTTCTGTACTTTCAGAATTTGGACATTAACTTTATTACCACCTGCTGGTGGAATCTCCAAACTGCAAATGCAGGAACTGAATTTGGACTTTGCGCTGAGTTAAGAAGTGGTAAAGAAACGACCAAATTCTTAGGTAAATAGCAAATTGCACTTTGCACCACTTCATTTACATATAATACACCCACAGTTTGCAAGCCTACACCCACAGTAGAGCAAACACTCCCACCCACGCCCAGTTGCGCTTTGCTCTGGCATGAAAACTGCACTCACCGTATGTTTCCACTGGCACGGAAAAACTCAGCTCAAAGCTGCTCTCAGTGCCAGAGAGTTGCCGTTTTGGGGCGTGTTACAGTGAATTTGAGCTTCCCATACTACTCTTACTGCTTCTGCCACGTCAGTCTATGGTAGAAATAGTAAGAGCAGTATGTAGTAGCTTCATGTAGAAGCTACTACATTCTAAGTATGTAGAAGCTTCTTCGCAGTATGCCATTTCGAACTCAGCCCATGACTGTTTTCAGTTCATGGTCAGTATAATCCTCATAAAATGCGTGATTACAGTCAGAAAGATGCAAACTTTATTTCCAAATGCCCAGTGTATAAAAACTGTGATGATTTATTGTGCTTTTTCATCCAGCCACAATACTGTAACAATGAATGCAAGCAGTCTACATTTAAGTCTGTTTGAAGTCTCACTATTGCTCACCCAATCACAATATTGTCACAACGAATGCGTGCAATCATCATTTGAAGCCCATTTGTAATTAAAACACTGAATTCAGCAGAAACTGCAGCATTTTCTTCATATGTTGAAGCACTTATGATAGTCGACTCTGCTCTCAGCTCACAGTGATTGGCTCCCACCCGGAGTTTTTCGTTCCTCATTTGCATAAAGCACAGGAATTTCAACATTTTTGACGCTCTTGACCACCCTCAATGCTTTCTCGGTGCCGCTGTCAATCCCACAATCAACCTCGAGAGTGTAGCGCTCAACTTCCAACGGGCCAGTGGAAACGCACGTTTAGAATTAGCGCTCTCACGAAAATTGGATAAGACATTGCGTACTCATGAAAATATAGCCCCTAGTTTCTTAAATGAATGTTCCAGGTTCAATACAAGTTTAGCTCAATCAACAGCGTTTGTGGCATAATGTTGATTACCACAAAATATTATTTCGATATTCTCGTTTAAAAAAATTACATTAAAAAATGTGGTTACAGTAAGGCATTTACAATGGAAGTGAATGTGGCCAGTCTATATACATTAAAATACACACTGACATGATTTTACATGATTTTTGTGTAATAAATATGAGTAATTTACCAGATTACAGGGTTTACCGACAATGTTGTTATACTGGATAACTTTACACAGATAAGGTGATTAAGAGATTTTATCACACTAAAATCATGTTAACATATTATTTACGTCTTGTGGCTGTACTTTTGAAACTATGTGTATTTTAATGTTTATGAACTGGCCCCATTATGAACTGGCCCCCTTCCATTGTAAATGTCTTACTGTAATCTCGATATTTTTAAATAAACGAGGGACGAGTTGAAATAAGTTTTTGTGGTAATCAACATTATGCCACAAATGCTGTCAATTGAGCTAAACTTGTATTGAACCTGGAACATTCCTTTAATGATTTCTCCTCTAGGAAGTGATATAATTTTTGGTGGGAAAACAACAGCACAAACATCAGTAATTATTAGCAATGGACCCTTTTTACACATCTGCGTGAATGGGGGACCACAGAAAATTTAAATTTTTGCTTACCTGTTTGCTCCAACAGCAAAAGAAAAAATCAGCGATTACGCTTTAACAGCTTTGCAAAAGATGATAAAAATATACAGTGCAGGAAAACTTTCTGTCACTCTCTCAGCTGCTGTGTTAGAAGCTTCATCGCATCTATGGTAACTGATTTTTTAAAACTTTTTCCATGGTAATATAATACAAAGTGCGATGTTATAAATGTACACTACAATGTTATCAATTTACACTAAATATTTTTCAAATTGGAAATATAAAAATGTTTGCTACATTTGCATTGATAAAGAAGGCAGAAACGCATTATAACAGGTCTGTGAAAAGGGTCAATAAATATTTTGAATTTTGTTTCATGGTATTTCTTGGTTTGTCTCTGAAATCCTATGTGTATATACAATATACCAGCAGTTGCTCAACTAAGCAAGCAATCTATTTCATGTGAGACATCTACACATCCTCAGCGTTAGAACAAGCTACTCTCTTCACCATAATGGTAACCCCCCAAATTCCATCCCAACAGAAACTCTTCTAAATCTCAACATAACCAAACATTACACACTAACTCATGTAGTCCCAACTTAAATGGAGCAAACTTCCATTTTACTAATTTTAATTGATAGAATGCAGTGAAATCAAGCTGTGACAATATGTTCTAGAATTGTGTTGCTTGGGAACAAGTAGCAAAAATCCTTTTTCTTAAGAGCACATTGGCCAAGATTTTACTGTAGCAATCCCAAAGTCTTGGCCTTAATACAAATTCCAATATAGTTTAATGACAACTTGTAATAATTTGTTCGAGATGGGGAAATCATAAACATTTTGCTTGGCTTGTATGATAAGGTATGGCATTTATTCCCACTGAGACCAATCAACCAACAATCAAAATTTCAAGTCAACACAACAGAGGCATCAAATTTTAGCTAGCCTCCTATCCAGCATTTATTTTAAGAAAGGAAACATCTGTGAACAAATTTGGTTACTCATTTCATATTACTTTATGCAATAGAAATGACTTATGTACTGTATATCAGTGTCCTGTAAAATACTTTCCTTGTTTTGTTCCAAACACTGATGTTTTCTTTCTTCCATGATTAGGTTTAGGGTTTGAGTAAAGGGGTTACACTTTTTTGTTACTGTGTCTTGTAAAGAAAGTTGGTCACAGAGCACTAATCTCTCTCTCTCTCTCTCTCTCTCTCTCTCACACACACACACACACACACACACACTCTCTTCTCTCTCTCTCTCTCTCTCTCTCTCTCTCCAGATGTAGGAGTCATACAGCATGGGTCAGGACACGGAGGATGTTTCTGCTCCATCTCCTCGCCTCTTATCAGCACGGGCTGGAGAATATCTCGAGACATGATCAGAAAAGGGAGCACGTGGCTTTTGTGGTGTGCACAGATAGTAATTGATGGAATGTGGGTGAGATAGTGACACAGTGGTTTATCTTGGTGGGTTTTGAGGTCATGGACCACCGTTATTACCCTGCTGGTGATGGTGATTATATATAGGGGATTATGTATAGGAGAGGCTGGGGCTTTTTGTCACAATGGGAAGTTGTCACAATTTCTTTGTAACAATAAGGTTTGAGTCATAAGTTGTCAAAAGTCAATGTTGGTTTCAAACACCTTGTTCAAACATTTCTTAAATTGAGATATTTTTATGAATTCTATCCTCCAAACTAAAATCCCAGTATCATTCAATTTGTGTAATAGCAGTTGGGTAAACAAGTGAACACAATTAAACTACACTGGCATACATTCAGGCAAGCATCAACTATAATAAATATACAGTAGATTTAAGCCCAAGGTTTAAACTGTTTTCTCAAAACAATGGTATTTTTCATTGACCTAAATGTCAGGTGGGGCAAGTTGTCACCGGAGTCAGAACTTAAGAGGGGCTAAGGGCAAAATGCCACTGAAAGTGACAAAAAATGCCCTGAAATTGAAAATATAGGGGCAATAAATGCCCCTTAAATGAATTCCTTTATTAACGCCTAATTATACATAGTATTGTATAAATTATGATATGTTGATTTAATTTATGCTTAAGAGGTTATAAATTCTCAATCTAGTAATTCATTTTAAGAATTTATGTTAATCGATTAAGTATTTTAATTAAAAGATGACACATTATATTATTTTGTATTTGGTTATAAAAAATGCCCTATAAGGGTACAAAATACCCTTTAAAATCCAATCCAGGAGGCAAATATTGCCCCTCAATGGAAAAGTTCTGACCCTAGTTGTCACCTGTATTTTTTATTTTATTTATTTATTTTTAGACAATTTATTAGGTTAAATACAATTTCTGTTGGCCAAAAATATTTATTTATTTTATTTTATTGTATTTTTTAGGTACTTTCTCCATTTTTGCTTTTTCATACTGTTTAAATTGATCTGAAACGTCTTTAATGGGCTTTTATGGCAGTTTCCCATTATGAAATCTGCATATATGTCAACGTTTATCATTTTCCCTTGGGCAATAATGGTGAAAAATTAAAAGGCTTTTTTGTTGCCAAGACTTTATGACAAAAAAAAAAAAAAAAAAAAAAAAAAAAAACTGCTCTGAGAAATATTGAGCAAAACGTGTGACAACCATCAACCCACTTACAATCATTAGGTTAAATCCCAGTATACAATCAGCCAGTATGATTATTTATACAAGAGCAGCGCAGACAAAACATGAAGTGACGTCTCCTTTCTTTACCTCGTCTCCTTCAACCTTGTCCTTCACAAGCATGAACTGTTAAGCTTTAATAAATAAATAAATAACTACGGCTCAACCTATTAGTCAACAATTAAATAGACATTTCCTGAAGAACATTGTACTAAAAACAAGTTACCCAGAAGCTCATATTTGAACTGCTGTGTCAAAGTTAGACTTTCAAGTAGGCTACATACGGATTTCCCGCCACGCTCCCTTCAGCACTGGAAAGCGCGCACTTTCAGTAGAGGCGGCAAGCGCGAGCGAGAAATTGCACAGTATTCCCCTGGTTTGGCGCGGCGTCCTTACACTACCTTAAACTGTCACACATCTCGCGAGGAAAGGATGCAAAAACCACACCAAAAACCCCGTTTCCAAGTCAACACAAGGCAGACTCGTTCAGGCGACCGTCGTTACGATGTTGAGCGTTGGCGCGCTCGCTTTGGATTCCTCTCGCATACAAAAAATGACGCGCGTTTTTGGAGCTGGTGAGGAAAATGCTGACGCGTTCAAGGTACATCGTTTGATCGGTCTTTCAACGTGTTTGACGTGTAGGCGACGATAGTAGTCAGCTGAGGGATATTTATTACTCTTAACGTCTTTTTATGGACTCAAATGGCCGTCGAAAATATCCTGTTTATGTGGAAATATTTCATCGGAGAGAGTCATTGAATTTGAGAATGTTCTGAATAGAAGAAGAGGTATTAATTTAAACGACCTGTACACTCTTCTGAAGGATGTTTATCACTCGTAAGGACTTTTTATGGACTCAAATGACCGTCGAAAATATTGGAGAGCGTCATTACATTTGTGAATGGTCTGAATAGAAGAAGACGTATTAATTTAAACGACCTTTACACTCTTCTAAAGGATATTTGTCACTCGTAATTACTTTTTATGGACTCAAATGACCGTCTAAAATATCAGAGAGCATCACTGAATTTGAGAATGTTCTGAATAGAAGAAGACGTATTAATTTAAACGACCTGTACACTCTTCTGAAGGATATTTGTCACTCGTAATTACTTTTTATGGACTCAAATGACCTACTAAAATATCAGAGAGCATCTCTGAATTTGAGAATGTTCTGAATAGAAGAAGACGTATGAATTTAAACGACCTGTACACATTCATTCATTCCTTCTGAATGATATTTATCACTCCCAAGGACTTTTTATGGACTCAAATGAACGTCGAAAATACTGAATTTGGGAACGTTCTAAGAATGTTTGGTTGTTTATTTAAAATTTGTTGTAGTTAATGTTAACATTTGGTTGGTGAGTCTCGTTTGATGGGGTTCTCAGCCTGTTTGCGACGACATATGACAAAAATCTGCTGAGGGATATTTATTAAACTTAAGGACTTTTTATGGACGCAAATGATCGTTGCAAAATCATCTTTATGTGGAATTACTTACATGAAAAACGTCATTGAATTTGGGAATGCTTTAAATAGAATGGAACGAAACGCAGGTATGTATGTTTACAGACCATTTAAACATTTGGTTGCACGTTTTTTCTTATTAATCAGGGAAATGTAAATTCATTCCACAGGGAACTGATTTTATTAGTACTGTTATACTAAAGTCTGAAGAAAGTTATATCAAAATTTGGATCAGCTGAACTTAACTTAAAGAGTTGGTCGCAAGCTACATCCATTGGTGATGCCGGAGGTCACTTCCACCAGAAGTGATAAGCTAGCGTCCAAAGGCATTATGGTTTTATGCAACACAACGGCGACCAAGGACTGGAGCTATTTTCTCTCTCAGATATTGCCTCTTGTGAATAAATCAGCGGGATTTGTTCATCAGAGTATGGATCAGGTGGATGCGGTAACGAGCGCCATGGTGACTTCTCTTGAACCCGACCTGAGCGGGATGAGCGCCAGTCACCCGCCGCTCAACTCAAATCACACGTCCGGGATGGAGCATGTCTTCCAGTACTCATACTCGGAGAATGACCTGCAGTACACGGACTACAAAACTCCGCCGAGGGACTCAATACTGCTGCCCAAGTCGGTGCTTTACCTGGTCATGGCCGCGCTGGTGGTGGTCGCCGTGGCGTACGCGATCGTCGGACATCTGGTGAAAGATCTCGTTCACGAATGTATTGGTGAGTGCTAATAGACTCTCGTTATAGTCCCTTAATGAATCTCTTTCTCTTACACATTCATCCATCCATCCATCCATCCATCCATCCATCCATCCATTCATTCATTCATTCATTCATTCATTCATTCATTCATTCATTTAATTAAAAAGCATGTGGTGTAGTAGCCTGTTTAGAGGTTATTAGAGATTTAAATGTCATCTGTTTATCTATTCTAAATGTCTTGCAGCCATTATCCAAAAATATAACAGCACATGAAGACTAGGGTCATTTTAAAGGAATGGAAGTGAATGGGGGGCAATTTTTTTTTTTTTTTTTTTTTTTAATGTTAAAATACTCACTTTTTCAAAAGTATAACCACAAGACATAAAGGATATGTGTGTTATGATTTGAGTGTGATAAAATCACTTATAAACCTTTTCTGTGTAAAGATATAGCCAATTTTACAACTTTGTTACCATGAATGTCAACAAACCCTAAAACGACTGTAAAAATGACAATTTAAACAACTTTACAGCTCAAATAATACACAAGTTTTAACAAAATAATTAATGCAAGTGATTTTATAAAATCGTAAGCATCACATTTCTGTTTAAACCCTTTAAAAAAGTTCCTCACTGTAACCTCGATTTTTGCTTTGTTTTTAAAGAAAAGGAGGGGCGAGTCAAAATGAATTTTTGTGGTAAACAACATTATGCCACAAATGCTGTTGATTTAGATAAACTTGTACTGAACCCGGAAACATTCCTTTAATGTGAAATTAAAGTGTATGTGTCTCTGTGTGTTGGTAATCCATTCATTCTTTCCTTCATTTATTTTACTTGAAAGGATAAGGTGTAGCCTGTTTAGAGGTTTACTACACTTTAAAAAGTGAAAATGTGCTGTTTAAGTAGCTATTTCCACCTGACTAGTAAAAATTACGTTCGTTATTGTAACTTAATGTAGTCAGGGTTTAATAATAATAATTATAATTGAGTAAAACCAGTTAATTTAGATGTTATCAGATGAAAAAACAAAACAAAACGGTTATATATATATATTTTAGTAAAACATTTTTACAGTGTTATCTTACAGATAAGGGGTCTTACTGGGGAAACGGATATGGGATGAACTTCCGCCGGAAGTCGTTCTGTAACATTCGCTAATGTAGGCAGCGCTCATTTAGACCCCATTTTCAGCTGGTATTAGGATGTAATTCGGATGATCCGATGACAAGTGATCAGCACTATATACAGGTGTAAATGGGGTGCAAAACCTTTTGTGATTGAATATCAAAAAACACATATGGAGGTAGTCAAAAACGGATTTGAAACGCTGTAAACACCGTCCAGGAAACAGCGAAGTACAACTCATCTGTCAGTCAACCACTGCAGTAAATCAAGAGTTTAAACTGTTCATGACTCTGATTAGGGTGACCATACGTCCTCTTTTTCCCGGACATGTCCTCTTTTTCTAACCTTAAAAAAGCGTCCGGCCGGGATTTCTAAATTTGCAAAAATGACGAGGATTCGACTTTAGTTGCATTATGATGTGCATCTGGTCTAGTACTTAATTGTGTGTGCACGCATATTTGCATTGCTTTAACCCCTCTTTGTAAGTCCTGCCTTCTCGCACACCAACTGGTCGATTATAAGAGGCTTGCAGCAACTACTGGCCAAATTCCTGCCTGTCACACGCGAAGCGCTGTTGTGTTCGGCATCAAACAGTTGCTTGACAGTAGCAGCAAATGACAGCTGAGTGGAAACAATGCCCAAACAAAAGTGCAAATTTACAGAAGATTTGCACAAAAAATTCCCATGCTTTCGTCCAGGTCGAAATCCGTGGGAAGCAGAATGTATGACAAAGCTGGCACTTATGTGTCAGTTGCTAATAAAGGTGCAAGTGATTTAGAAGCACACATTAGCTCATGAAGCATAAAGGGTCAGCAAAAGGTGAAAGTTCATTGGGTAAATTAACGGACTACTTTTTGCGACCAGGTAAAATTGTTATCACATTGCTTCATTTTCCATGGCCATTCAAAATAAGCTGCTAATGCTAAT